>NC_050580.1:183500679-183814525 GCF_011100635.1 Trichosurus vulpecula | reverse complement strand
AGATCATGTAGGTATTTCCAGGTTATTATGAACTCCATGTATTCCCCATTTCTTATAGCACAATAGTATTCCATTACATTCATATACCTCAAGTTGATCATCCATTCCCCAATTGATGGACATCCCATTGATTTCCAATTCTTTGCCACCACAAAAAGAGCAATTATAAATATTTTTGTACATACAGGTCTATTTCCCACTTGCGTGATCTCTTTGGGATATAGCCCTAGGAGTGGTATTGCTGAGTCAAAGGGTATGCACATTTTTATAGCCCTTTGGGCATAATTCCAAATTGTTCTCCAAAATGGCTGGATCTGTTCACAATGCCACCAACAATATATTAATGTTCCAATTTTCCCACATCCTATCCAGCATTTATAATTTTCCTGTTTTGTCATGTTAGCCAATCTGACAGGATGTACGTGGTACCTAAAAGTTGTTTTGATTTGCTTTTATCTAATCAATAGTGATTTAGAGCATTTTTCATATGCCTATAGATCTCTTTAATTTCTTCCTCTGAAAACTGCCTGTTTATATACTTTGACTATTTCTCAATTGAGGAATGACTTTTATTCCTATAAATTTGGCTCATTTCCCTGTATATTTTAGATATGAGGCCTTCATCAGAGATATTGGTTGTAAATATTTTTCCCAATTTTCTCCTTCCCTCCTAATCTTTGTTGCATTGGCTTTGCTTATACAAAAGTTTTTTAGTTTAACATAATCAAAATTATCCATTTTGCCTTTTATAATGCTCTATATCTCTTGTTGGGTCATGAATTCTTCCCTTTCCCATAAATCTGACAGGTATAGTATTCTTTGATCTCCCAAATTGCTTTATAGTATCAGCCTTTATTCCTAAATCATGTGCCCATTTTGACTTTGTTTTGGTATATGTTGTAAGATATGGGAATATGCACACTTTCTGCTATACTATTTTCCAATTTTCCCAAAAGCTTTTATGAAATAGTGAATTCTTAACCCAGAAGCTGGATTCTTTGGGTTTGCAAAGAGTAGATTGCTATAGTAAGTGACTTCTGCATCTTGTGCACCTAACTATATCATTAAGGCAGAATTCATGATTTCAAAGAAAATCATGAATATGCCTGAATTCTCCAGAATCGCAGAATATAAGGAATTCTCTTAAGTAGAAGGCAGAGGAGTTAAAGTATTTATTCAAGCTCCAAAATAGCAGACCAACAGACCAGTGTCCCCAATTTGACATACTGGCAGGAACCTACCAAAACCAGTATGCCCATCTCAAAATAGTGACCAGGAGGTTACAGAAAAAATATTATGGCAGTATGCTTCCCCACAATGCAAGGGCCCTCCAGTAAGAAGATTACCCATTGGCCTCAAGCCCTTGCTCAGTACTCTCCGGTCTGCATCAGGGTCAGCCCTGATTTTAGTAGCACCTGCTTCCACTGCCACTGCTTCTGCTGCTGCCACCACCCCTTCTACTGCTGTTCCTGCTGCCGCCACTGCTTCCCCTTCTCCTCCTTCCACTAGGTCTCAATCTCCAAGCTGTGTTCTCTCCTTTATATATAGTCACCAGACACCATCCCCTCAACTAGGATATCATTTGAGTGACCAGAACTCAGGTGCCTACCACTGGCTTACCCACTGCCCCTAGGACCCTGAGAGCTGCCCCCCTCCCCACCGAAGCCTATTCAAATGGGTGGGAAAGATCTTCCCATTTACTGATTGCCTTTACACTAACCTATTCCACTGATCTACCACTCGGTTTCTTAGCCAGTACCAGGTAGTTTTGAGAACTGCTGCTTTTGTAGTACAGTTTGATATCTGGTATGGCTAGGCCACCTTCCCTAATATTTCTTTTCATTAATTCCCTTGATACTCTGGACTTTTTGCTCTTCCAGATGAATTTTATTATTATTTTATCCAGTTCTGTAAAATATTTTCTGGTAGTTTGATTGGTATGGTGCTGATTAAGTAAATTAATTTAGGTGAAATTGTCATTTTTTATTACATTATCTTGGCCTAACCATGACTAATTGATGTTATTCCATTTAATTAGGTCTGACTTTATTTGTGTGAGAAATATTTCATAATTGTGTTCATAAATACCCTGGGTTTCTCTTTGTAGGTAGACACTGAAATACTTTATAGTGTCTACAGTAACTTTGAATGGAATTTCTCTTTCTATATCTTGCTGTTGGGCCTTGTTGGTAATATATAGGAATGTCGAGTATTTCTGTGGGTTTATTTTATATCCTGCAACTTTGATAAGTTGTTATTATTTCAAGTAGTTTTTTTACTTGATTCTCTAGGATTCTCTAAGTAAATCATCATATCACCTGCAAAAAGTGATAATTTAGTTTCTTCTTTGCCTGTTCTAATTCCTTTAATTTCTTTCTCTTCACTTAATGCTAAAGCTAACATTTCTAGTTCCAAATTGAATAATAGGGGTGATAATAGACATCCTTGTTTCACCCCTGATTTTATTGGGAAATGCATCTAACTTATCCCCTTTACATATAATGCTTACTGCTGGTTTTAGGTAGATACTATTTATAATTGTAAGGAAGGCTCCATTTATTCCTGTGTTTTCTAGTGTTTTTAATAAGAATGGGTGTCATATTTTGTCAACAGCTTTTTCTGTATCTATTGAGATAATCATATGGTGTCTGGTAGTTTTGTTATTGACATGATCAATTATGCAGATATTTTTCCTAGTATTGAACCAGACTTGCATTCCTGAAATAAATCCTACCTGGTCATAATGTATTATTCTCCTAATAAGTTGCTGCAATCTTTTTGATAATATATTATTTAAAATTTTTCCACAATATTCATTAGGGAAATTGGTCTATAATTTTCTTTCTCTGTTTTGACTCTTCCTGGTTTAGGTATTCGTACCATAATTGTGTCAGAAAAAGAATTTGGAAGGACTCCTTCTTCACCTATTTTCTCAAATAGTCTACAAAGTATGGGAATTAATTGTTCTTTAAATGTTTGATAGAATTCACAAGTAAAACCATCTGGCCCGAGGGCAGAGCCAAGATGGCGGCTGGTAAGCCAGGAATAGCATGAGCTCCCTACCGAGTCCCTCCAAAAACCTAAAAAAAATGGCTCGGAACCAATTCTAGAATGGCAGAATCCACAAAACAGCAGAGGGAAGCAGGCCTCCAGCCCAGGACAGCCTGGATGGTCTCTGGGTGAGGTTTATCCCACACAGACCTGGGAGCTGGGAGCTGGGAACGGAGTGGAGCAGAGCGCAGCCTGAGTGGCGTGGACCAACAAGACCAGAAACCGGGCAGAGCATGCCCTAGCGCCCTGAATCAGTGAGCTGCGGCAGTTACGAGACTTCTCAACCCACAAACACCAAAGACTGCTGAGAAGGTTAGTGGGAAAAGCTGCGGGAGTGGAAGGAGTTCGCGGTTCGGCTTCCAGCCCCGGGGGCAGCAGAGGTGGGGCAGCTACAGCTGTTGCTGCTTCTGGCTCCAGGCCCACCTGGTGGGAGGAATTAAGTGGCAGATCAGAGTAGGGGTGCACAGCCTGCTGAAGATCTAAGCCCAGTTCGGGTTGGGGGTTCTTGGGGAAGAAGCAGTGCTGGTGTGGCAGAGCTGGCACCTCCCCCCCCCCAAATGTGGAACATAGAACTCTGTAGTCTACAAGCAGTCATACCTCACTGAAAAAACTCAAGGGTCAAGTTAGTTGGTTGGGAATATGGCCAGGCAGCGAAAACGCACCGAGATTCAGTCTCAGACTTTGGATTCTTTCTTTGGTGACAAAGAAGACCAAAACATACAGACAGAAGAAATTAATAAAGTCAAAGAGCCTACAACAGAAACCTCCAAGAAAAACATGAACTGGTCCCAGGCCATGGAAGAGCTCAAAAAGGATTTGGAAAAACAAGTTAGAGAAGTAGAGGAAAAATTGGGAAGAGAAATGATAAGGATGCGAGAAAATCATGAAAAACAAGTCAATGACTTGCTAAAGGAGACCCAAAAAAATACTGAAAAATACACTGAAGAAAACAACACCTTAAAATACAGATTAACTCAAATGGCAAAAGAGCTCCAAAAAGCCAATGAGGAGAAGAATGCCTTGAAAGGCAGAATTAGCCAAATGGAAAAGGAGGTCCAAAAGACCACTGAAGAAAATATGACTTTAAAAATTAGATTGGAGCAAGTGGAAGCTAGTGATTCTATGAGAAATCAAGATATTATAAAACAGAACCAAAGGAATGAAAAAATGGAAGACAATGTCAAATATCTCATTGGAAAAGCCACTGACCTGGAAAATAGATCCAGGAGACATAATTTAAAAATTATTGGACTACCTGAAAACCATGATCAAAAAAGGAGCCTAGATATCATCTTTCAAGAAATTATCAAGGAGAACTGCCCTGATATTCTAGAGCCACAGGGCAAAATAGAAATTGAAAGAATCCATCGATCGCCTCCTCAAATAGATCCCAAAAAGAAATCTCCCAGGAATATTGTCGCCAAATTCCAGAACTCCCAGATCAAGGAGAAAATACTGCAAGCAGCCAGAAAGAAAGAATTTGAGTATTGTGGAAACCCAATCAGAATAATCCAAGATCTGGCAGCCTCTGCATTAAGAGATCGAAGGTATTGGAATACGATATTCTGGAGGTCAATGGAGCTAGGATTAAAACCAAGAATCACCTACCCAGCAAAACTGAGTATCATGCTCCAAGGCAAAATATGGATTTTCAATAAAATAGAGGACTTTCAAGCTTTCTCAGTGAAAAGACCAGAACTGAATAGAAAATTTGACTTTCAAACACAAGAATCAAGAGAAGCATGAAAAGGTAATCAAGAAAAAGAACAACAAAAAGAAATTGCAAGGAAGTTACTAAAGGTGAACTGTTTTGTTAACATTCCTACATGGAAAGATGAGGAGTATGATTCCTGAGACATCAGGATTAGGGTAGCTGAAGGGAATATGCATACATATATGTTTATGTATATATATGGGTGAATGTGTATGTATGTATATATCTATGTGTATATATATACATACATATATATATATACATATATATATATATATATATATATATATATATAGAGAGAGAGAGAGAGAGAGAGAGAGAGAGAGAGAGAGAGAGAGAGAAAGAGAGAGAGAGAGAGGGAGAGAGAGAGAGAGAGAGAGAGAGAGAGAGAGAGAGAGAGAGGACACAGGGTGAGTTGAAGATGAAGGGAAGATATTTAAAAGAAATAAAATCAAATTAAAGCATGAGAGAGGAACATACTGAGAGAGGGAGATAAGGAGAGATAGAATGGGGTGGATTATCTCGCATAAAGGAGGCAAGAGCAAGCAGTTCTGTGGGAGGAGGGGAGAGGGCGGATGAGGGGGGGGGATGAGTGAACATTTCTCTCATCATATTTGGCCTAAGGATGGAATACCATACATACCCAATTGGGAATCTTACCCCACAGGAAAGAAGATGGAAGAAGATAAAAATAAATGGGGTGTGATGATGGAGGGGAGGGCTGATGGAGGTGGAAGCTGTCAAAAAGTCACACACTTTCGAAAGGGGACAAGGTCAAGGGAGAAAATTCAATAAAGCGGGATGGGTTGGGAAGGAGCAAAATATAGTTAGTCTTTCACAACATGAGTATTGTGGAAGGGTTATACATAATGATGCACATGTGGCCTATGTTGAATTGCTTGACTTCTTAGGGAGGGTGGGTGGGAAGGGAAGAGGGGAGAGAATTTGGAACTCAAAGTTTTAAAAACAGATGTTCAAAAACAAACAAAAATGTTTTTGCATGCAACTAGAAAATAAGATACACAGGCAATGTGGTGTAGAAATTTATCTTGCCCTAGAAGAAAGGAAGGGAAAAGGGGATGGGAGGGGAGTGAGGTGACAGAGGGGAGCACTGACTAGGGAACAGGGCAACTAGCATATACACCATCTTGGAGTGGGAGGGATGGTAGAAATGGGGAGAAAATTTGTAATTCAAACTATTGTGAAAATCAATGCTGAAAACTAAATATGTTAAATAAATTAAAAAAAATTAAAAAAAAATATTTTCACTCATACATGAAGTTTTACTGAACACCCAAAAAAAAACCCGTCTGGCCCTGGAGATTTTTTCCTAGGGAGTTCACTGACGGCTTGCTCAATTCCTTTTTCTGAGATGGTCTTATTTAGGAAATTCACTTTCTCTTCTGTTAACCTGGGTTATTTGTATTTTTGTAAATATTTCTCCATTTACCTGCGTTTATCAAATTTATGGGCATACAATTGGGCAGAATAATTCCTAATTATAGTTTTAATTTCCTCTTCATTGGAGGTGAATTCACCCTTTTCATTTTTGCTACTGGTATTTTGGTTTTCTTTTTTCTTTTTTAAAATCAAATTTACCAAGGGTTTATCTATTTTGTTGGTTTTTTTTTCATAAAATCAGCTCTTAGTTTTATTTATGAGTCCAATAGTATTCTTGCTTTCAATTTTATTAATCTCTCATTTGATTTTCAGTATTTCTAATTTGGTATGTAATTGGGGCTTTTCAATTTGCTCTTTTTCTAGTTTTTTTTTTTCTGTTGCATGCCCATTTCATTGATCTCCTTTTTATCTATTTTATTCATGTAAACATTTAGAGATATAAAACTTCCCCCTAAGAACTGCTTTTGCTGCATCCCATCAGTTTTGGTATGTTGTCTCATCACTGTCATTCTCTTGAATGAGGTTATGAATTTTTCTTATGATTTGTTCTTTGGCGCACTCATTCTTTTGAATTAGATTATTTGGTTGCCAATTATATTTTAGTTTATCTTTGCATGGTCTTTTATTGCAAATAATTTTTACTGCGTCATGATCTGAGAAGAATGTATTGACTATTTTAGCCTTTCTGCACTGGATTGTGAGGTTTTTATGCCCTAGTACATTGTCACTTTTTGAGTATGTGCCATGTACTGCTGAGAAAAAGTATATTCCTTTTTTCCCTTTATCCTTACAATCTGAGGAGATTATTGATAGTTCATTGAACAGAGATGCCATAATTTTCCAGTGTTTCTCATAACAGCTAAGAAAGTTTCAATTAATCAATCACTCAATAGACATTTATTAATCACGTACTATGTACCAGACATTGTGTTAAGTGTTAGAGTTTCACTTGAATAAATTTGTTGAACTGATTTCAATCACCCAGGTCTTAAGAAAGAATGCCTATTGGTGGCAACAGTGGAAAAGGAAGTGATGGTAATAATGAAATAGTGAAAGTAAATGTCAGTAAAGGCAGAGGGTTCCAATAGCTAAGGAAAACATGGTTGAGCTCAATTCATCTTCTGTGGATGCTTAGGCAGGTTTTTTTTTTTACTTTTTGTTCCAGAACACCTGTGATTTAATTGGTATAGGAACTCTCCCTCCTCAACAACTTTATAGACTGGCATTTGCCTTCAGTTTATAGTCTTAGAGCACTTCCTGAAGCACTGATAGATTAAATGAATTGCCATAATACCTCTCAAGTTTGTCTACAGTAAAAACACGTCATCATTAGATTTTAGGGTGCTGAATACTGTCTACTTTTGAATCAAAAGTTTAGTCCATTTCACTGGGCAATTACTGCACACCTTCTCCTTCTCTCACAGATCGCAATATTGTCGCAGAGTCATGTGATTTGCATCTGAAGTAAACTAGATTATTTATCCTAACTTTATCATTTTAGAGCTAAGGAAACTGAGGACCAAGCCAATGTCACACAAATAGTAATAGAATTGCGCTTTTGAAATCCTCTGTTTCTGAAATTTTCTACTTATATCAAACTGCTATTGAATTAGGTCAAGTAAATCTTAAAATTCCATTTACTGATGTGTTTTAGTTGTTGATTAGTCACATATTGAACACATTTCAGGATCATGTCAGGGTCTTTATTATGATCAATCACTTAAAGATTATTTATTAAGTGCTTACTAGGAACCAGAGAAGTGGATATAGCTATTACCATGCTGAAGCCTCAGATTGCATTTCAAAGTTTTCTGATTAAGATGTTGGCTTAAGTCATTTATTTTGGATTTGCACAGAAATCTATTTATATATATGTATATATATATATATATATATATATATATACATATATATAAATCTGATGTTTGACTTCCCTTATTGGTCTGCACTTTGAATCACAAAATCTTTGAATGTTAAATGTGGGTGGGATATTTGAGATGTGATCTACCTCAGGGATTTCTCAACTTTTTTATTTTTTTTTGTCTTCTTGGCTTTTTAAAGTATCTCTTGGCTGTTAGCCAACCTTCACATACTCCCTATACAATATGAAAGGAAATAAATTCTAGAATATGCCATGCATAAGTATAATAAGATAAAATGAATACATTAATTATTCATAAATTAAATTTTATGAACTGAAACTTAGCATTAATAAAAATAAAATAATATTTTATTAGCACATTCATTTAGTGTAATAAAGTTGTTAAACATTTGTCAGAACACATTAAAACAAATTGTTGTGAGCCATACTTTTATTTCTTGTTAGCCAGCAGTTTCATTTTCAGTATAGTTTTGCAAGTAACATCTGCTTTCGATGTTCAGCCTTGTTTCTTTTTTGCCTTGGATTTGATTGAGAAAAGGATTGATAATCCTGATTCACAGAGATAATTAAAAAAAAAAACTACTGAAAGCTTCATGGAACAATTTTTTGTTTTTAATTAAGAATGGGATATTCCTTTCCAAGTATATGCCAAACATTTCACTTCATTGGTTGAATTACAATTTGGAGTCTTTGGTTATTGTAGCAGATCAGTCAGATCATCTTTTGCTGGGTGGAATTGTTTTTTCATTTTTTTCTAGTTCATTTTGAAAAGCGCTTCTTATTCATACTTCATTCACTTAGTTTTCCTCAGCTTTCCCTTAACTCTTTTTTTAGGAGTCTTCCCTTTTCCAGCCTACCTCCACATTTTTACCATTTCCTCTTCATCCATAGTTTTTTTTTCAGTTAACACTATTACTTTTGGGATATTTCAATAGGATAATATAGTTATTTTTTTCAAATATTCCACATACGCCTTTGAGCAGATGTTCCTTTTCCCTTGGAGTATTTGCATCTCACATAGGTTGGAAACCCCTCATCTCTCAAGTCATATTGCCATATATATCATTGCAAAACTAGTAAATGAACATAAGATGTGGTCACATATTTGTGTGGAAGAATGTTCATTTGTGCATCAAAGGTATAGAATTAAGCTATTTTACATTCTAATAATAATTATTTTTCTCATTTTCTCCTGGAGGTTTATAGCAAAGAGTTGAATGAATGACTGAAGTAAATCATTCTACAGTGTCTGAGTTCATCCTATTGGGAATTTGTGATTCATGGGAACTTCAGATTTTCTTTTTTACTTTGATCTTGCTGCTCTGCCTGTTCATTGTTTTAGGTAACATCTTTATTATGATTTTAGTTATCACTGACTCCTGTCTCCATTCCCCCATGTACTTCCTGTCAGCCAACCTTTCTGTTGTTTGTGGCTTTCATCAGTCACTACTCCAAAGATGATCACAGATTTGCTCAAGGAAAATAAAAGCGTCTTCTTTGGGGGCTGCATGTGTCAGATCTTCTTTGTGCATTTTTGGAGGGGGTGAGATGGTGCTGCTTGTGGCCATGGCCTATGACCATTATGTAGCCATATGCAAACCAGTCCACTACATAGTCATCATGAGCCAAAGAAGATGTATTTGCCTTGTAATGATCTCATGGACTATTGGATTTGTGCACTCTATGAGTGAATAAGCTGTGATTGTTGAGCTGCTTTTCTATGGCCCTAGAGTAGTGAACAGTTTATTTTCTGTGACATCCCACTGGTGATTGAGCTTGTCTGCATTGATTCCTATTCCCTGGGAATCTTGATGAATTCTGACAGTGGTATTCTTGCTATGTCATGCTTCATTCTTTTACTGATCTCCTATATTTACATCTTTTTCACAGTCACCCATTACACCAAAGATGGGACAACCAAGGCACTCTCCACTTGCACTGCTCATATCACGGTGGTAGTGTTATTCTTTGGACCCTGCATCTTCATCTATGTGTGGCCACTTAACATAACATCAGTGGGCAAATTTCTTGCTGTGTTTTACTCAGTCATCACACCTCTCTTGAATACAGTCATCTATACATTTAGAAACAAAGAGATGAAAGTTTCCCTCAGAAGATTTAAAGGTCAGTATGGAAATTCTAGGTGGAACTTGTAAGAGCTTTGTATTTAGCAGTTCCATATTTTTTTTTAACACAAGACCCCTTTCACTTTATTTCAACTTAGTTTTTGTGAATTTCACACAAAAAAATACAGAAGCAAATCTTGTCAATAAATAAAACTATGTAGTCAAACAAAATATCCCTTCATGAAGTGCAGCTCTCAACCAATGAGAATTTTTTAACGAGCAATAGATGTGTTTTAGCTAATTTAAAATAGCACAAAAAATTCGGAATGGCTGAGTGTTTTAAACAAAGATAATGCTTAGGTTTGGCTTTACATAAAAGACAACAAATTCATATTTTATAAAATGGTTTAATGAAGGCATGTATGACTGGTAACAATGATCAATAAATTTACTGAATTCAAATTATTTACTGTTGTAAACATTTTACAAATGCATTGAGATTTATCTCAATTCACTGTCTTTGATGAAAGAATTACTCAAACAGACAAAATCAATGGCACATTTAAAAAATAAAGCCGACAAATATCATTCTGAACATTCTCTTTCAACACAGTCCAGGCAAGAGAAAACAGTACAGTATAAAAAAAAGTATACAACAAAGATTGTTCTTATTATAATGTCAAACTCTGGAAACTGTAAATACAAATAAAGTGATTGAACAGTCATCTCCCCACGAGGAAGAAGTTACAGTAAGAAAAATTTGCAATCCAGTTATATTCAGCTGTCAAAAGAGAAGGCTTTTCTTTCTTGTCAGTTGACGACATAATTCTTTTTCCAACAGACAGCGAAACTTTGGCAATTGGATGTATTGAAAATAAATTTTTGAAGTTCAAGAGACAGTCACAGCATTTTACTTTATGAAAGGTGATCTATACACCAAGGCTCAGAGGTTGTTAAAGATTCATTCCATGTGGAAAAAAAGTGCAAATATCCTGCACAGATAGCTTACAAAGCTGCCGGCACAACTCTCCCCCAGCAGAATCTTGGGTTTTGTTTTGCATAGTTCACACATCCCTGGGAATGTGGAAAGGTGTGCTATTTTTGGCAAGAGCAAGGAGAAAGTGATATTGATGGGAATTATACCATGTTGAGCATGCTGAATCCATGCAGAATACTAAGGCAAAGGCTGCTACCTGATGTTATTTGTCACTGAATAGTGGTTCTGTTTTTGTTGAAGCAGTTCTGTAATAGCCAGGAGCTTTTCTAAGACATGCTGCTGTACACCACGCTCATTACTGAGTGTTCGAAGTTCATCTGAGTGTGCCACACAAATTTCATGCAATGCTGCTAGGTCACGTGACAAGTCAGTTCTAGAATGATCTGTAGTGTCTGGAAGTTCAGGGACATTCCCAAGTTCGTCTAAAAACATGATCATACGATGTTTGTTACTCTTGATGAATGGATTTACTCCCTCCATGTAAGGCTCCTTGGCACCAAACTCAACCAGATTTGCTAAATTCTGCACAGATTTAGCCACCAGTGTCAGTGTTCTTGCAGCAGTAGGAGAAGGAGAATCTGAGATGATATTAAACATCCGTGGATTAAGGATAGCAGGACAGATAAGTCGAAGAAAAACAAGACCACTAACAACTCTAGTTCTCATGGTTGTGTTCGTTGGCCATTTGTGTTGTACAGATTTCTGTAAACACCCATAAATATACCTCAATGTCAGAGGCAAAATCTCTGCAGCCATGAATATTTTTTCCACAAGCTCTGAAAGTATGTTCAATAGGTGTACCAAGTTAGTTTTTACATAGCAGTTCCATATTTTATTAATGTCAGTGAATCTGAGATCAATGCCTGCAAGCATTTTACATTCAATTCCAGGTCCAGGATATGCAAATAAAAGTTATATAAAATTTGACAATTTCATGTGTTGATAATGAAATTAATGAATACTTTATTATGTTATTCTTGTTAGCATATTATTCATTACATTAAAATTTATAATAATTGAATAAATTAAATAAATGTCTTAATCCAGAAACTTAATACCTAAGTCTCCATGTGCAATTCTCCATAATAGCTTCTTTTCATGCCATCAAAAACATGCATATGTCCTGATGGATCTTTAGATAACTACACTTTATGTCTCATGTGGTCCCAGTGTAATTAGTTTGGTTACTGTGTTCATCCTGAAGCTCAATATAGAATGTCAGCCCCAGAGATTATTTTATTTTCATCTTTGTGTCTCTTTCAATGAGTCCACTGCTTGGTACACAATGGACATTTAATAAACGTTTGTTGATTAGTTGATTGAAATCTTGCACTTAACCTTTATCACAGCTGGGATTTTGAACACTATTGGTGATTATGATAAATTTGTCAAATTTAAGTGAATTTTGAATAATGGGAAAAATAACAGAATCACTATCTCTTCCTTGTACACTCCCCTCTCACCTAAGAAGAAAAGGGGATTTTTTAAAGGGGAGAAAAAAGGCAATATAGGAGGCACCAAGGAATGTACAAGTTGTAAATGTCATTTTAGAGTGTTTTTCACCAACTCAGATGGAATTAAATGAAAGTAGGCCTTTACAATTCCTGTCTTAGTCCTTATAATTTCAAGCACAGAATGTCTTACCTTTGTTTTTGTTTAATCTATCTTGGCTATGATTATGTTGTCTGTGTAAGGGGTTGGGGCCGACCCCAGGGCTGTCAGTTCCCTAGCACTTGGCCTGTTTCCTGGGTAAAACCAGACAGGCTTAATAGGAGCTGGAACAGCAGGTGCTCGGAGGGAGGACCTCTGCCTTTAACAGCCCCCTGTAGTCACCCTACACATGCAGGCAGAGTCCGTCCACAAGGGACTCACAAGCCCAGAAGGAGGAACCCAGCTGGCCACTACATAATGCTCTTGAACCAGTGCCTAACACAACAATGCTTTGTTTCTTTACTTACTGGAACATCTTTGATACTTTACAAGGACATCCTGCCCCATGCCTCACATAGCTCATACAGCTCTGATACCAGCTTGCAACATGCCCGAGCCTTCCCATGCCTCCGTAGATACTGTAGGACAGCATCCCCTTTTGTTCCCATACTCCTACAGAAACTAGCTTGCAACAGCCCTAATTTTTCCCATATGCTTGTAGAAACCATAGTTTGCAACAATCCAGATTCTTCCCACCTGATATCGATACCCATATCTAATCTAAGTGCAACAATACACTCATGTAGCAACATTTCTGTTTCTTCCCATGCTGTCATCCCCTTACCCCTTCAATACCTGCTTCTGCTCATGTAGTGCAAAACCCTATAAAACTGGATAATGTCTCCCAATAAATCACAGTTGTATCCTCTCTGACTCCTGCCTCATCATTGCATCCTGAGATTGGGGTCCTTGCTGGTCGGGGACCCGCAACATGGTCTGTAGCGTCTAGTCATTAAATACCCAATTTGAGAAAAGATCTGTTACTAGTACTTGTTTGGTTTACTTTGTTGATCTTTAAACCAAAAGCCATATATCATAATCACTTTCTCCCAAGATAAAGTTAAATGTGTCCTGATCAAATTATAAGAAATCATCATCATTTTTTAAAACTAATCAAAATATATGAATAGGAATGATATTGTCAATAGCTTTTGATTCTAAAGGGCAAAAGACTAAAAAAACACAGCAAAAGAGTTAACAAGTAGCAACAAAAAAATGAATAACAAACAACAAATTCTAGCCTTTATATAGCATTTGAAAGTTTTTAAAGTGCTATTTGCAAACTTACATCATTTAGTAATCAAAATTATCTTATTTGGACCAAATAGTAAAGAGAACATATTCCTTAAAATAAAACTCATGGCAGAGATTATATAATCTCAATGTCACTCCTTTTGTCTCCACTAAGCAGGATGCCAGGTATTGAGGGAATTATCAACATTTTCTTGATTAATATGATCCTTTTTTGGGGACCAGTTTTATTATACCAAAGATCATGTCAGTATAGGGAATCAAAATTAGTTCATTTTAGGTTCCTTCATTCTAGGGGATATCCACTCTTCATCTCACTTAATTGATCTAGTCAGTTAGCATGATTCTTACCCCTCAACTTGCCCTTCCTTGTAAATTGGTAAATATTCCCCATCCTCCAGTCAGGGAAGAAATATTTGGGAGCAATGCTGCTAAGTATGTATTGCCTAGCCTAGTTTCTGAGTCCTCTTTGTTGATATAACTCAATATCCTCCTAGACTTGACATCATGTAATCATAGTTTAAATCTTGCTTTATACACTTACTAGCTGTGTGACACTAGTTAAGTCAATTAACCTCTCAGAATCAATTTCTTCATCGGATAAATGGGAAAATAATAGCACCTATCTCACAGGGTTGCTGTGAGGATCGACAGAAGTAAACCTTTTTTCATACCTTAAATTGTTACATAAGTGTTATTTATCATCATCATCATCATCATCATCATCATCATCATCATCATCATCATCATCATCATCATCATCTTTCACCTCACATTTTTCTCATTAGCCAACCCAAATAAAGGATGTTCGTTCCAGTTGTGAAAACTCTTGTTGGACACCATATGGGTTTGAACCAAGAAACACATAACACACAGCAAAGCCTATTTCAAAGGTGTCTGTATAAAGCCTTTCTGACTCAGAGTGGTCATGCATGACCTGAGATGAGAGTACACTCAGCATAGACATACTGCTATGTTTTCCTGCTTCTTAGTCTTCTGATTCCAACAGTTGGCTCTAAATTTCCATAGACAATTCTGATGCTTTCCTCATTCCCACATCTTACTACCATTGAGGCAATAAATACCCTAACTTGTTACCAAAATTCATGCTGTCATCCTCATCTAGGTTAGCCCCAATCCTGAACCTTCTCTGTTCTCCTCTTCAACTTTGTCCTCTGGAACGCTCATTTCATTTGCTAACAATCCTATGTTCATCTACGATTTCTTCCTCTCTTGTTCATCTCAGCCTCTTTCGTTAAAATTAGTGCATTTTTCTCATAAAAAGTTGGCCTCCTGGAAGACACCCCATTTATTGACCACCAGTCCACAGCTCTAAGTTTTTTCTTATGTTTTTTACTTATCAGGCCAAGAAGGGTCAGCACATACCTTGTTGCCCATGACTACATTTTAAACTCCTCCTTGATTGTCAACGTTTTTTATTCTTTCCTTCTTTGAGGGTCATTCCAACTGTCTATATCTTTGGAGTCTGTATATTTGGCCATGGTCTTAAGGTTATATATATTTTTTCAAATATTTTGATTTCAGATAATGTTTTTTTTCTACAGCAAGTGGTGCAGTATTTAGAGTGTTGATCCCAGAGTCCCTAAGCCCTGAGTTCATATTCAGTCTCAGGCAAATGTCACAGTAACTGTGTGACCATGAACAAGATACTTAACTTCTGTTTGTCTCAGTTTGCTCAACTCTGAAATGAGGATGATAACAATGGAGCCAAAAATAATAACACCAAAGCTGAACTACTTGGAACTAGAAAGCATTTAATTCATCCAACTAGGCCTATGTATTAAGCATGTACTATATATCAGTCACATTTCTGGGGATACAAAGAACAAAATCAAAATACTCCTGTTCTCAAGGAGTGCATATTCTTTTTAAAAATATTTAAGAAAATCTTAATCTTTAAAAAATTAATTAATTACTTTTTAGTTTTCAATATTCATTGCCACAAGAATTTGAGTTCCAAATTTTCTCTCCATCTCTCCCCTACACCCCACCCCAGGATGGCATGCATACTGATTACCCATTCCCACAGTCTGCCCTCCCTTCTATCACCCCAATGTGCCCCTCTTCCCCCTTACTTTTTTATAGGCAAGATTAAATTCTATACTCCACGTCCTGTATGTCTTATTTTCCTTTTGCATGTAAAAACAATTTTTAACATTTGTTTTCAAACCTTCAACTTCCAGATTCTCTCCTCTCTTCTCTCCACTCCCATCCTTATTGAGAAGGTAAGCAATTCAATATAGGTTATGCATGTGTAGTTATGCAAAACTTTTTCCATGATATTCATATTGTGAAAGACTAATTATATTTCCCTCCATCCTATCCGCCCCCCCCCCATTTAATCAATTTTCTCTTTTGACTCTGCCCCTTTTAAAAAGAGTTTGCTTCTGACTAACCCCTCCCCCAATCTGCCCTCCCTTCTATCATACCCCCATCTTATCCGCTTCCCCACTACTTTGCTGTAGGGTAAGATACCCAGTTGTGTGTATATTATTCCCTCCTTAAGCCAAATCTGATGAGAGCAAGATTCACTCATTCCTTTTCACCTATTGACTCTCTCCCTCCATTGTGACAGCTTTTCTTTGCCTGTTTAATGTGACATAATTTACTTTATTCTCTCACTCCCTTTATCATTCTCCCTACATATTCCTCTCTCACCCCTTCATTTTATATTTTAGATATCATCCTTTCATATTCAACTCACCCAGTGCCTTCTGTCTATGTACAAACACAAACAAACACACTGAAGAGTATATATATATATATGTATGTATGTATTTGTAAACATATATATATTTATATATATATGTATGTATGTATTTGTAAACATATATATATTTATAAACACACAAACATATATATTTATAAACAAACACACAAATATATATATATATATAGATATAGATATAGATATATATAGATATATTCCCTCCAACTAACCTGAGAAAGGTCTCATGAGTTACAAATTTCATCTTTCCATGTAAGAATGTAAACAATTGAACTTTAATAAGCCTATTATAATTTCACTTTCCTGTTTATGACCTCATGCTTCTCTTTTTTTCTGGAAAGCAGGGACTTGCTAAAGCTCTCCCCCAAATCCCTCCAAACACATGTAAAAATGGCTATGAACAAATTCTAGAGGTGTAGAAGCCACAAAATAGCAGATGAAAGCAGGTCTCCAGCTCAGAATGGCTTGGATGGTCTCTGGGAAGGGTCTATCACACCATGCTGGGACTGGAGAGTAGCCCAGTGTCAGCTGCGCCAGGACAGACCAGATAAGGGGTCAACCAGAGCAGGCTTTAGGGCCATGAATCATTGAGATGTGGCACTTATCTCAAGCCACAAACACCAAAGACCAAGGATCAGGTTAGTGGGAAAACTGCTATATAGGGTTAGAAAGAGGTCCAGCCCCAGCCGTGGGTGAGGCAGAGGTGGTGTACAGTGGTGACAGCAGGAGCCGGAAGCTCCTGTGGCTGCTTCAGGTGCTGCAGTGTCAGCTGCTTCTGGAGTCCTGCCTCACATGGTGGGAGGAATCAAGGGGCAGAGCAGAAAAAGAGTAAAGGAGTTGCTTTGCCCTGCTTGGATCTGGGTCACAATCCAGTTTGGCAGTTTTTGGGGGAGGAGAAGAGCTGCTGTGTCAGAGCTTGTGGTGACAGTGTAGTAGAAGTAGCTCTAAGAACAGTAGCACAGCCCCTAAAGCTTGGGACGAAGCACTCTCTATTCTACGAGCAGTCATACTTTGACAAAAAGCTCAAAGGTCAAGTAGTTGGCCAGGAGCATAGTCAGGGAGCAAAAAAGGACACAGACTCAGATTGAGACACATACTCTAGCATCTATTTTTGGTGACAAAGAAGATGAAAACATACAGCCAGAGGAAGTCAATAAAGTCAAAAAGCCTATGTGAAAAACCTTCAAGAAAAATATGAATTGGTCTCAGGCCATGGAAGAGCTCAAAAAGGATTTGGAAAAGTAAGGAAGAGAAGTAGAGGAAAAATTAGGAAGAGAAATGAGAGAGATGCTAGAAAACCATGAAAAACAAGTCAATGACTTGCTAAAGGAGACCCCAAAAATACTGATGAAAATAACACCTTAGACTAACCCAAATGGCAAAAGAGCTCCCAAAAGCCAAAGAGGAGAAGAAAGCCTTGAAAGGCAGAATTTGCCAAATGAAAATGAGGTTCAAAAGACCACTGACAAAAATACCACCTTAAAAATTAGATTGGAACTAGTGGTAGCTAGTGACTTTATGAGAAACCAAGATATTATAAAACAGAAACAAAGGAATAAAAAAATGGAAGACAATGTCAAATATCTTGTTGAAAAAACCACTGACCTGGAGAATAGAACCAGGAGAGATAATTTAAAAATTATCGGACTACCTGAGAGCCATGATCAAAAAAGGAGCCTAGATATCATCTTTTAAGAAATTGTCAAGGAAACGTTCCCTGATTTCTAGAACCAGAGGGTAAAATAGAAATTGGAAGAATCCACTGATCACCTCTTTAAAAAGATCCAAAAAAAGAAAACTTCTAGGAATATTGTCAACAAATTCCAAAGTTCCCAGGTCAAGGAGACAATACTGCAAGCAGCCAGAAAGAAACAATTTGAGTATTGTGGAAACACAATCAGAATAATACAAGATCTAGCAGCTTCTACATTAAGGGATCCAAGGGCTTGGAATATGATATTCCAGAGGTCAAAGAAGCTAGAATTAAAACCAAGAATCACCTACCCAGCAAAACTGAGTATCATTCTCCAAGGCAAAATATGGTCTTTCAATAAAATAGAGGACTTTCACGCTTTCTCAGTGAAAAGACCAGAGCTGAATAGAAAATTTGACTTTCAAACACAAGAATCAAGAGAAGCATGAAAAGGTAAACAAGAAAAATAAATCATAAGGGACTTACTAAAGTTGGGCTATTTTGTTCACATTCCCACATGGAAAGTTGATGAGTGTGATTCATGAGACCTTTTTCAGTATTAGGGCAGTTGAAGGGAACATACATATATTTAGACAGAGGGCACAGGGAGAGTTGAATATGAAGGGATGATATCTAAAAAATAAAATAAAATTAAGGGACGAGAGAGGGTTGGATTGACAGAGGGAGAAAGGGAGAGATAGAATGGGGTAAATTATCTCATAGAAGTGACAAGAAAAAGCAGTTCTTTTGGAAACAGAAGAGGGAGCCGGTGAGGGGTAATGAGTGAATCTTGCTCTTGTCAGATTTGACTAGAGGAGGGAATAGCATACACACTCAAGTGGGTATCTTACCCCACAGGAAAGCAGAGGGAAAGGGGTAAAAAAATGGGGATGATATAAAGGAGGGCATACAGGGGGTAAAGTAATAAAAAAAACCAAACACTTTTGAAAAAGGATAGGGTCAAGGGAGAAAACTGAATAAAGGGGGACAGGATAGGATGGAGGGGATTGCAGTTAGTCTTTCACAACTTTAGTACTGTCGAAATGTTTTACATAATGATACATGTGTGGCATATTTTGAATTGTTTGCCTTTTTAGGGAGTGTGGTGGGAAGGGAAGAGTGGAGAGAAGTTGGAACTTAAAGTTTTAAAAGCAGATGCTCAAAAAAAAAGTTCTTTCTGCATGCCACTGAGAAATAATATATATAGGGAATGGGGCAGAGCAATCTATCCTGTCCATCAAGAAAGTAAGGGGAAAGGGAATGGGGAGGGAGTGGGGTAATGTAAAGGAGGGCTGACTGGGGAAGGGGGCAATCAGAATATATGCCATCTTGGAGTTGGTGAGAGGGTAGAAATGGGGAGAAAATTTGTAACTCACAATCTTGTGGAAATCAATTTTGAAAACTAAAATATTAAATAAATAATTAATTGGAAAAAAGAATGCTGGAAAGCCCTGTATTTTATTGAATGTCCATTTTTTCTCCCGAAGTCCTATACTCAGTATTGCTCTTTAGATGACTCTTACTTTTCATCCTAGCTCCTTTGACCTCCAGAATATCATAATCCAACCCCTTCGATCCCTGAATGTAGAAGCTGGTAGATCTTGTGTTATCCTTATTTGTTTCCACAATACTTGAATTGTTTCTCTCTGGCTGTTTGCAACATTTTCTCCTTGATCTGGAAACTCTGGAATTTAGCTACAATATTCCTAAGAGTTTTCCTTTTGGGATCGTTTTCAAGAGCCCATCGGTGGATTCTTCCAATTTTTTATTTTACCCTCTGGTTAAAGAATACCAAGGCAGTTTTCCTTGATAATTTTTTTTAAAGATGAGGTCCAGGCTCTTTTTTATCATGGTTTTCAGGTAGTTCAATAATTTTTAAATTATCTCTCCTGGATCTGTTTTCCAGGTCAGTGGTTTTTCTAAGGAGATACTTCACATTGTCTTCTATTTTTTCATCCTTTTGGTTCTGTTTGATAATTTCTTGATTTCTCATAATGTCATTAGCTTCCATTTGCTCCTTTCTAATTTTTAAGGAATTATTTTCTTCAGTGAGCTTTGGGACCTCCTTTGCTATTTGGAAAATCTGCTTTTTAAGTCATTCTTCTCCTTATTGGCTTTTTGAACCTGTTTTGCTATTTGGGTTAGTCTATTTTTTTAGGGTGTTATTTCCTTCAGTACTTTTTGCGTCTCCTATAGCAAGCTGTTGACTAGTTTTTCATGATTTTCTCACATCACCCTCATTTATCTTCTAATTTTTCCTCTATGTCTCTTACTTGATTTTCAATGTTTCTTTTGAGCTTGTCCATGGCCTGAGACCAATTCATATTTTTCTTGGAAGCTTTGGAAGTAGGGAATTTGACTTTGTTGTCTTCTTCTGGTTGTATGTTTTGGTCTTCTTTGTCACCAAATTAAGATTCTATAGTTTGATTTTTTACATTCTTTGCTCATTTTCCCATCCAATTACTTGACTTTCAAGCTCTTTGTCAAGGTAGGTCTCTGATTCCAGATTAGAGAGAGCTCTGTCCCAAGTTTCAGGGTCTTTATACAGTTGTTGTCAGAGATACTTCTAGGCATTTGTAAATTTTCAGCTCTTCTAAGGTGGTATGATCAAAAGAGAGGTATTTACTCCTCTCCTGGCCTGTGCTCTGGTCTGTGAGTGACGTAAAGCACTCTTTTCTACCTTGAAAATGTGAGGATGATTCCCTCTCCACCCCCACCACAAGCTGTGCCAGACAAGTGCTCCTTCCTACTCCAGTAATGCCACCCATGTCTGTGACCCAAATCCAAGCAGGGCAAAGTAAGAGAATCCCAACTCAGCACCACTAAAGAGATGCCTGCCATCCCACTTTGATCAGCTGCTTGATACCCCCATTATCTGTGGACCTGGAGCTCTGGAAGTTGCCGCTGCTGCTGCTACTGCTTCCACCAGCACTCCTGCTACCCCTGGCACCCTGGGCCTGGGGCCAGACCATGCTCTTCTCTCACCTAGGTCCAACAGAGTTTTCCCACTGACCTTCTACTTTGTCTCTTGCATTTGTGGGTTGAGCAACCTGAAAATTGCCACAACTGCCAGTGATTCAATCCCCTAGGCCCTGCTCCAGCATCGTCTTTGCTCTGGTGGTGGTGGTGGTGGAGGAGGAGGAGGAAGAGGAGGAGGAGGAGGAGGAGGAATGTGCTCTTCTCCCAGCCTAGTGAGATAGACCCTTCCTGTCGGTCTTCCTGGTTGTCTTGGGCTGAAGATTTGTTTTACTCTGTCATTTTGTGGGTTCTGTAGCTTTATAATTTGATTACAGCCATTTTTACAAGTATTTGGAGGAGTTTGGGGGATAGCTCAAGCATGCCCCTGCTTTTACTCTGACATATTGACTCCACCCCCAGTAGGGTATATTCTACTGCAATGTTCAAGGACATTGCTATTGAATATCTGGCAACATGGACTTCATGCTATGATAAGAACTCTTTGGTCCATCATTCAGGGTATCTTATTTACCATGGAGGATCCAGGACCAAAAATGATCACGTATTTGTCAGGAAAGGAGTGGTCCTAAGCAATAGGATTTGATTAATTTTTCAGTACCTCAAATGACCTATCAGGTACCTAGAAAGTTTCTGTCCTAGAATATCCATAAATGTAACAAAACTGATCAACATATTAAAAAAATCTGAGGCAAACTTCCCGTGGCAGAGTCAAGATAGAGGAGTAAAAGAAGCACTCAGGCAGGCTCTCTCAACATTCCCTTTCCAACAGCTTTAAAGCAATGCATCAAATCAAATACTGGATTGACAGAGACAACAAAAAGTCAGGGTGAGACGTTCTTCTAGCCCAAGACAGCTTAGGAAGTCAGAAAGAGAGCTGTGTTACACGGGTTAGGGGAAGGCCTAGAGCCTAAGTATATGGCAAAAGAACTCAGTGGTGGCAATAGAAGCAGCAGCAACTTTGGGAGCTCTCAAGGCAGAGATGGTAAGGGGAACTGGTATAATGTCAATCACAGCAGCACACCTGAGGAGTGCTGCTGTGAATAATTTCAAGGGTCTAATTGCATAGAATAATGAATTCTCTTTTTACTCAGCAATAAACTAAAGCATAACATTCATAATAATATCCTTAAGCAAAATATATCATCCAACATATATCTATATATTATAACATAGTTGGTCATATGGTGCATAGCATATATCATTGCATCCAGTAGCATTCCCCAAAATACTCATTTACACAATCAGAGGGTCCCAGGCTAAGGTCTTCCATAGCACATCACATCATTAAGACGTAACAGAAAATACAACACCATTCACCCCTAGGTCACAGTAAGAACATCACACTACACAGCACATATCATTGCATCCCCAAAATTAGGGGGTCACATACCTCAGGGGTATCATAAAATACCACTCCCTTTACCCCTAGGTCACAGTAAAAAACAATCTCCTTTTTTATTACCAAGCATCCAAGCAAAGTCCTCTTTCATTTTGACTGGAGGTTGACTTCCAAGTCCCATAGCTCTTCCTCTGTGGGTTGACTACTTCTGACTCTCCCCTAGATTCACACATAGGTGACTCTCTGCTCCTGCTGGGTGTCTCAGCTCACAGGTACTGCTCTACTTCAAGCTCTTTCTGCTCCTGCCTGGCAGCAAGGTCCAGGGGTTCCTGCCCAAAGCTTCTGCCTCTGGGAAAACAAAGCTTAACAGGGCAACAACACACACTACCAACACTACCATCACAATTCACCTCAAAGTCTGAGGCTCTGTGATAACAGCTCAGTTCACTTTAACAGCTCTAAAAAAGGTCTTAAGCTAAGCCTCCTTCCCATGGGCTTGGTTCTGCCCTACAACTCTATTTTCTTTTACAATTCAGAAGCTGCTTTTGAAAGTTTTTCCATCAGATGTCTTTTCTTCACTCTTAGAGGTCTTCTCTTCAGTCTTTGAGATTTTCTCTCCATTCTCAGCTCTCTTCCCAGCTCTTAAAGGTTTCCTCTCAGCTCAAAACTCATTCTTCTTCTTATTTGTCTCTTCTCTTCATGCTCTTCTTTTCACCACTGGCTCACCCTAGCAATGCCAGCTCTCTCAATGTCTTCTCCCTCAACAATGGTTCTCCTTATGTACAATTCTAGTCAGTATCTCATTGATTTAAACTCCATGCACATGTCTGATTGGCTAGAATTCACATACAAGTCTTTGGTTGGCTAGAACTCAATGCATATGTCTGGTTGGCTAGAGCCCATAAACATAGCTCTGATTGGCTGTAATTCAATCGAGAGAAACAGCAAAAAAATCTTACTTTGTTTGCTGTTACACTCGGCAACTCATCAGAAAGAGATTACATGGGAGTACTGTACAATTACTGAATGCAGAACCAGATGGTGTTTGGCTCTAATCATTTCTGGGTCATAGTTTAAGGGCAGAGAGGAACACTTTTAGTCAAAAGGGATCTGGGTCTCTGAGGAACAGTATCATTTCTGGTCTCAAGGGAGTAGGGATCTGAAGGAGTAGTATTAATTGCCATCCCTGGAAATTAGGGGCTGTTCCTGGGTAAGTAACGGAGTGAAAACTAAGAGAGTATTGACCACACCTCTCCATAGACCACACTACCTTGGAACCAAAACCCTAGAAGAGGTTCTAAAAATAGTAGTGTGAAAAAACCTAAAGTCCAAGACAAGGCCCATTCCCCCTTCATTCTGGCAGCAGAGCCCAAATTTAACTTAAAATTAAAAATCAAGAAATAGTTTCACAAAATGAGCAAAGAAGAAAATAAAGCCTGACCATAAAAATCTACAGTGAAGTCAAAACAGCTACAAGCAACATCTCAAATATTTAAAAAAATGTAAATTGGACAAAAACCCAACAAGAATTCCCTGAAGAGCTTAAAACCTATTTTCAAAATCAAATAGAATTAGTAGAGAAAAATTTACATAAAAATGAGCAAAGGAAGAAAATTATGAAAATCCAATTAACAGCTTGGTTTAAAAAAAGCATAAAAATGCTGAAGAAAATAACATCTTAAACAACAGAATTGATCATAGGGAAAGAGAGGTAAACAAATTCACTAATGAAAACAATTCTTTAAAAAAGCACAATTGGCCAAATGGAAAACAGGATGCACAATCTCACTGAAACAAATAATTCTTTTTTTGAGGGGGAAGGCAGGGCAATTGGGGTTAAGTGACTTGCCCAAGGTCACACAGCTAGTAAGTGTGTCAGGGTTCTGAGGCTAAATTTTAACTCAGGTCCTCCTAACTCCAGGGCTGATGCTCTACTTACTGCATCACCTAGCTGCCCCTGAAAAGACTAATTCTTTAAAAATTAGGATTGGACCAGTGGAAGCTAATGACTTAATGAGATATCAAGAAACAATAAAATAAAATCAAAAGAATGAAAAAAGACTGGAGAAAATGTGGAATATCTCATTGGATAAACAATTAATATGGAAAATAGATTCAGGAGAGTTAATTTGAGGATTATTGCAGTACCTGAAAGTCATGATCAAAAAATAGAGCCTAGGCATCATATTTCAAGAAATTATGAAGGAAAACTGCCTTGATATTATAGAACCTGATGGCAAAACAGTTACTAAGAGTCCACCGATCACCTCCTGAAAGAAATCCTCAAATTAATACTTCCAGGAATATTATAGCCAAGTTTCAGAGCTTCCGAGTCAAGGAGAATATATTGCAAGCAGCAGAAATAAAACAATGCATCTATTATGGAGCCAAAGTCAAAATAACATAAGATTTAGCAGTTTCTCCTTTAAAAGCTCAGAGGCCTTGGAATATTATATTCAAAAGGGTAAAACAGATAGGATTAAAACCAAGAATCACCTATCCAACAAAACGGAGTATAATTCTTCTGGGGGAAAATGTATATTTAATGAAATAGAGGACTTTGAAGCATTCCTGATGAAAAGACCAGAGCTGAACAGAAACATTGACTTCTAAATACAAGACCCAAGAGAAATATAAAAAAAAAGTAAACAGGAAAGAGAAATCATAAGGGACTCAACAAAATTATACTGTTTGTATTCCTAAATGGGAAGATAATGCTTGTAACTCCTAAAATGTTTCTCATTATTAAGGCAATTAGTATACATTGACAGAGGGAATGGATATGTGTTGAATGTGATGGGATGATCATATAAAAATGCAATTAAGGGTTGAGAAAGAAAAATGCACAGGGAAAATGGGAAAGGGAGAGGTAGAATGGGGAAAATAATCTCATATAAAAGAGACCTTCAAGGGAGAGCTTTCATAGTTGAGGGGAAGATGCGGGAGCTGGGTTGAGTAGCACATCAACTATACTTTCATCAGATTTGTCTCAAAAAGGAAATAACATATACCCTCATTTGGGTATAGAAAACTATTTTATCTTACAAGAAAGTAGGAGGAGAAGGGGATAAGACAAGGGTGGTGGTGGTGCTGATAGAAGGAAGGGTGAATTGGGGTGGAAAAGTCAGAAGCAAAACACTTTGGGGACTAGACAGGGTGAGAGAGAGAGAGGGAGATTAGGATAAAGGGAAGAAAATAGGGTGGAGGAAAATACATAGTAACCATAACTGTGAAATAATTTTTGTACCAAATTTCTCTGATAAAGACCTCTTTTCTCACATATATGAAGAATTGAGTCAAATTTATAGAAGTTAGAGGCATTCATCAATTGAGAAATGGCCAAAGGACATGAACAGGCAGTTTTTAGAAGAAGTAATCAAAAGCTATAGTCATATGAAAAATGACTCTCAATCACTATTGATTAGAGAAATACAAATTAAAGCATCTCTGAGATACCACACATATCAGATGGGCTAATATGACAGAAAAGGAAAATGACACATGTTGAAGGGGATGTGGGTGGGCAACTAATGTACTATTGGTGAAGTTGTATACTTATTCAAACATTCTGTAGAACAATTTGGAATTAAATCCAAAGAACTATAAAACCATGTGCACCATGAAGTGGTTGTGCCAAAGCTGAAAGGAAGCTCAGTTATGAATGCATCTGGTGCTGAAAGGAAAGTTTTATGCTTAAAAGATCAATATTGCATAGGAATATGGAATGTAATATTTATGAGTCAAGGTAAGCTGGATGTTGTCAGATGGGATATGCAAAGATTAAACATCAACATCTTGGGTGTTAGTAAACTTTAATGGACAGAAATTGGTGAATTTAATTAAGGTTATCATTGCATATACTATTATGGGCAACAATACATAAGAACAAATAGACAAGCCCTCACAGTCAATAAAAGCATGAGAAAAGCTGTCCTGAGTTATAATCTCAAAAATCACAGAATGATATCTGTTTCCATCCAACGGAGACCATTCAGAATCATAGTAATATGTCTATGCCTCAACCACTGATGATGAAGAGGCCTAAGTTGATTAATTCTGTGAAGACCTACAACATCTTCTAGAAATAATAGCAAAAAAGTCCCATTCACTAAAGGTGGGTGGAATGCTAAAGTAGGAAATCAAAATGTAATTGGAATAACAGACAATTTTGGCCTTGGAGGACAAAATGAAACAGCTCGATAATTTAATATAGTTTTGTCAAGATAACTCACAAGTCATAGCAAACACTTTTTCAACAACCAAAAAAGTCACTCTTTGCTTTACTTAGTTGTTTTTCTGTCATATCTGTCTCTTGATGACCTCCTTTGGGGTTTTCTTGGCAAAGATACTAGAGTGGTTTGCCATCTCCTTCTCTAGCTCGTTTTACTGATGAGGAAACTGAGTTAAACAAGTGACTTGCCCAGGATTCCATAGCTAGTAAGTGTCTGAGGTCATATTCCAACTTTAAAAAATGAGTCTTCCTGACTTCAGGCCCAGCACTCTATCTACTATGCCATGTGGCTGCCCTAAAGCTGTCTGACTAGAAATGGACAACCACAGATGGTCAACATTAAAATTAGATTGATCATATACTTTGTAGCCAAAGGTGAAGAGACTCTATACAGTTTAAATAAGACCTGGAGTTGACCATAGCTCAGATCATGGACTTATTCCACAATTCAGAAAGTAGAGAAAGCATCAGACCATACAGATATGACCTAAATAACATCCTTTATGAATATGAAGTGGAAATGATGAATATATTTCATGGATTAGATATTGCAGATAGAGGGGCGGAGCCAAGATGGCCGCATGAAGGCAGCGTCTTACCGGAGCTCTCTCACAAGGTCTGTCAGATTCCTATAAAAAAGTGAATTTGAGCAGATTTGAGAGAGTCAGAAACCGCGAGCAGTCTGCGTGGGGCAAATTTCCGAGCCGGGAGAGTCTGAAAGGTCGGAGGAACGATCCTGCAGGCTCGGAGAGCGCTCGGTGCGGAGCTGCTCCAGACCAAGGCGGAAGCGGCTGGCTGAGAAATCCACGTGGGAGACGGGCTGGGAGAAAGCTGGGCGCCCGAAACCAGCGGAGATCCCCAGGACTCCCAACACAGTACGGCAGTCTGTGGGAGCGACGAGAGGCAGCGCAACGCCACCGGCCATGAAAACACCCACTCCTGACGCTTGCAAAACCCAGGAACTCGGCTTCTTTAACTTCCGGAAGACTCAATGGCCAGGTAAACGGCTCTAATCCCTCCCCTCCCCACCCAGAGAATTCCTCGGGAAAAAAAAAAGAGAACTGAAACAGAGGAGAGAGTAGTGGGGCCTCACAGGACAAATACTAGAAGTTCATTAGTCCGGCAGAGTCGGCAGGGGTCAACACCGGGAGCCCAGACGTAACCTTGCTCCCCCAGGGGAAGTGCCAGACATCAGCTCAAACAACAAACAGCTGAGACCATTGCTGAAAAGCAAGTGCTGGAGAGCACCCACAGGGAGTGAGACGCCAGGGAGCCAGACCCCTCCCCCACACCTCAGGAAACTGAAGGTTATAATTCTAGACTCACAACCCCCAGAATAAGAAAGCTGGGACAGAGAGCCCAAAGATAGAAATTCGTTGTAATGCCAGGAAAAGGGAAAACAACAAACATGAAGAAGAATACAAAAAAACCGAGGACAATAGATTCTTTTTATGGAGACAGGCAGGTTCAAAATATTGATATGGAGGAGGACGGCAATGACACGGTAGATACATCAGATACCTCAAAAGCTAATATGAACTGGTCTCCAGCCCAAAAAGCACTGCTGGAAGAGCTAAAGGAGGATTTTAAAAACCAAATTAGGGAGCTAAAAGAAAATATGGAAAAAATGGAAAAAAGGGAGAAAAAATCCACTGAAGAAATCAAGTCCCTAGAGAATAAGATTGGCGAAATGGCTACGGAGATTCAGAATCTAGAGAGAGAAAAGGACACCCTGAGAGGCGAAATCAACCAATTGAAAATGGAGGCTCAAAAGCAAAATGTAAACACTAACTCTTTTAAAATTAGACTTGAGCAAGTGGAAGCTAATGAATCTATGAGGCATCAAGAAGTAATAAAACAAAACGTAAAGAATGAAAAAATAGAAAAAAATGTGAAATATCTGATTGGCAAAACAACTGACCTGGAAAATAGATCCAGGAGAGACAATTTGAGAGTTATTGGTCTACCGGAAATCCATGATGAAAAAAGGAGCCTTGACGGTATCTTCGAAGAAATTATCAAAGACAACTGCCCAGAGGTCCTAGAACCAGAGGGCAAAATAGTCATTGAAAGAATTCACCGATCACCCCCTGAAAGAGAACCTAAACTGAAAACACCAAGAAATATTATAGCCAAATTTCAGAGCTATAAACTGAAGGAGAAAATACTGCAAGCAGCCAAAAAGAAGCAATTCAAATATCGTGGAACTACAGTCAGGATCACGCAGGATCTCTCAGCTTCCACATTAAAAGACAGGAGAAATTGGAATATGCTATTCCAAAGGGCAAAGGAGCTGGGACTGCAACCAAGGATCAACTACCCAGCAAAACTAAGCATAATTTTCCAGGCAAGGCGATGGACATTCAATGAAATAGGGGAATTCCAGACCTTCCTGATGAAAAGGCCAGAACTCAATGGAAAATTTGATCTCCAAATACAAAACTCAAGAGAGACATAAAAAGGTAACCAGGGGGAAAAACCCCACAAACCTCATTAACCAATAAGGTTAGGTTGTTTACATCTTTATGTGGGATTATATCATCTTATGTATGTTTTTTATGTTTGTATGTATGTATATATATATATATATATATATATATATATACACATATACATATATAGGTCATTCTTGTGAATGGTACAACTATTATGACAAATGAAAGGGATATACATAGGTTGTGAATGCCTGTATAAATTAACTGATGTAAAGATATAAAATATAAATAAGAGATACAAAGGGAGGGCTATGAGGGAAGTGGTAAGGAGGTAGTAGAAAAGGGTAAATTACACCAAAGGAAGTGGCAAAAAAACATATTATAGTAGAGGGAAAGAAGGGAGGGAGAAGAGCAGTATTTGAGCTTTACTGTCATCTGATCTAGTTCAAGAAGGGAATAACATACTCTGATAAGTTTAGAAATCTAACTTGTCCTACGGGAAGTGGGAGGGAAGGGGGGGAAAAAGGGAAGGGGGAGGGCAGAAGGAAGAGGAGAAGTAGCAAGTGGGTAACGGTAAGATAAGGGAGGGGAATAAAGAGGGAGGGTTAACTGAGGATAGCGGCGGTCAAAAGCAAAACTTTGTTGGGGAGGAGAAGGGGAAAGGGAGAAATACAAGCATAAACAGGGGGAATTAGGATGGAGAAAAAGACACAGATAGAAATCATAACCCTGAATGTGCAGGGGATGAACATTCTCACAAAACAGAAGCAGATAGCAGAATGGATTAAAAACCATAATCCTACAATATGCTGTTTACAAGAAACGCATCTGAAACAGGGGGATACACATAGGGTTAAGGTAAAAGGCTGGAGTAAAATATATTGTGCCTCAGCTAAAGTAAAAAAAGCAGGTGTAGCAATCCTAATCTCAGACAAAGCAAAAGTAAAGATAGATTCAATTAAAAGAGATAAGGAAGGACATTATATCCTGCTAAAAGGCACCATAAACAATGAAGCAATATCATTGCTTAACATATATGCACCAAGTGGTAAGGCATACAAATTCTTAGAGCAGAGGTTAAGGGAGTTACAGGAAGAAATAGACAACAAAACTATAATATTGGGAGACCTCAACCTCCCCCTTTCTGAACTTGATAAATCTAACCTCAAAATAAATAAGAAAAAAGTTAAGGAGGTAAACAGAATTTTAGAAAAGGCACATATGATAGACCTTTGGAGAAAACTGAATGGGGATAAAAAGGAATATACTTTCTTCTCAAAAGTACATGGCACATACTCAAAAATTGACCATGTTCTAGGGCATAAAAACCTCGCAATCCAGTGCAGAAAAGCAGAAGTAGTCAATGCATCCTTTTCAGATCATGATGCAATAAGAATCATTTTTAATAAAGTGCCATGGAAAAATAAGCTAAAAACTAATTGGAAACTAAATAATTTAATTCTAAAGAGTGAGTGGGCCAAAGAACAAATCAGAGAAATAATTAATAATTTCATTCAAGAGAATGACAATAATGAAACAACATACCAAAACTTATGGGATGCAGCAAAAGCAGTTCTTAGGGGAAGTTTTATATCTCTAAAGGCCTACATGAATAAAATAGGGAAAGGGGAGATCAATGATCTGGGCATACAGCTGAAAAAGCTAGAAAAAGAGCAAATTGAAAACCCCCAATTAAATACCAAATTAGAAATACTGAAAATCAAAGGAGAGATTAATAAAATTGAAACCAAGAAAACTATTGAATTAATAAATAAAACAAAGAGCTGGTTTTATGAAAAAACCAATAAAATTGACAAACCTTTGGCCAATTTGATTAAAAAAAAGAAAGAAGAAAATCAAATTACCAGTATAAAAAATGAAAAGGGTGAGGTCACCTCTAATGAAGAGGAAATCAAAACAATAATTAGGAATTATTTTGCCCAACTGTATGCCCATAAATTTGACAACCTTAGAGATATGGATGAATATCTACAAAAACATAAACTGCCCAGACTAACAGAAAAGGAAGTGAAATTTCTTAATGACCTCATATCAGAAAAAGAAATTGAGCAGGCCATCAACGAACTCCCTAGGAAAAAATCTCCAGGGCCAGATGGTTTTACATGTGAATTCTATCAAACATTTAAAGAACAACTAATTCCAATACTTTGTAGACTATTTGGGAAAATAGGTAAACTAAAAAATAAAATATCTTAATTAAAAAAATGAACTCAAAAATGTTTGAGTTTTCATTCTGGGTATTAGATATGGGAAGATTATTTTGGTGGCAGTGTGGAGGATGTACTAGAGTAGGAAGAGAACTGAAGGAAGCAGAAAAATTAGGAGTTTACTGAAATAATATGGTTGATAAGGGCATAAGCTAGTGTCATAGCAGTATTAATAGCAAGGAAGACTGGAGGCAGCAGGTATAGAAATAGAAATGATCAAGGAGGTTAGGACAGAGGTAGTAACCACAGGTAACTTCAACATTTGTATCCTAGGTGACCAGGATGATGATTATACCAATTAAATTAAAGACCTTTTAAGGAATTCAGTGGAGGTCTATATTCCTACATAATAAAACCTCCTTTTAAATCTCTTTTCTATAAACCTTCCATTTTTTTTTGAACGTGTTACATACATGAACTTTTTCTGGAACAAATTCAGACAGAGCATGTGTCTATCCCTTTGGTGAAATTTGCTTCCAGTTTAATGACCAGACAACAAATTTTTCTCTTGAAGCCTAGGGAAAATAAGCATGGTTTGGTAATAATTCCTATGTGAGTTTTCTCTTTGGTCTTCTCTGCTCATTATTATCTAAAAGGTTTCTAATTTTTTTTTTCTCTTCTTGCTTGGGATTTCATATATGTCTCTCTTCCTGGATCGCCAGGTAGCCCATCATCTTCATTGTGTCTGTATCACAATGAAGAGATTGTTCCTTGATGTCTTCATTTAGGGGTGGTAGGTTGAATTGCCAGTACTATGTTATACAATAATTTTTGTATAAGGGCCATGTAACAGATTTCTATATGGATTTAGTAATTGAATAGCACAGATGGACTTTTACCAATGAAACAGATTTTAGACACAGTCATCTTCATGTAGTATCAGGATAATTCTTTGTAGCTTCTACAGAATTAGGAGATCCAAAATTTTGTCATTGCCCTTCAGTTCAATTCTATAAACATTCAGTAGCTGCCTACCATGGTCTATTCAATATCTTAGTTATAGGGGATACATAGATGAAAAATGATATGGTTTCTGGCTTGAAGGAGTTTATAGCCCGAAATGAGATGAACTACCAGGAACCTTCCACTTCTAAATCTGTGATCCTGTTGGGTATTCAGGCTACTTCAAGCAATAATTATAGTGATAATAGGTGACACATATGATAATGGGTGTTTTATGGTTTATGTACAACTTTGTATTCATTATTTCAAATGAAATAAATGATTTGGATGGAATAATGTATATAAAGAACCTTGAGAATCTTAAGGCACTGGATACATGCAAATTACTGTCCTAATGGAAATTATTACTCCATGTATGATTGCAAAGAATTTAAATGCATTATTTTGTTGCTGAGTATAACAACCTTGTGAGGGAGGTGTTCTATCTGTTATTCTAATTGCACAATGGGGTAACAGACTTTGAGAGGTTAAGTGATTTGTTTATGGTCATATAAGATTATAATCTGTTTTCTTTTGCCTCTAAGTCTAGCATTCTTCCAGCCTCTTTCTCATGTACACACATAGAAGTATGAGAACAGTATAGAAAGCCAAATGTGATAAGAACAAACTAGAGAACACTAAAAAGCAAGGAGAGTATCGTCACTTTTAGTTGGATGGATCAGAGAAGGCTTAATGGACTAGAGGGCACTAGAGCTGATTAGCAGAAAATATGAGTGAAGATTTTGTATGCATGGAGGAAGCCTGTGAGAATGTGTCAAGGCAGATAAGAACAAGATTACAAGAGGAAACAGGAAGTTTTCTGTTCTGTTTTGTTACAGATAGGCTATAACACTGGAGGCATGAAAGGCCCTAAAGGCAAAACTAATGAGATTATATATATGTATATGTATATATATATACATATGTATATACATATACATATATATATGAATGAACATATATACACTATATATATGTATTTATATTTATATGTCTATTGTCAGTAGGAAAGCACTGATGGGTTTTGAGGTGGGTACTAATCTACTACTTGAGATAATTTTGTCATCTATGTAAAGAATAAATCATAATAAGGGCCTTTAACTTGGGGCCTGTGAACTTCTTTTTTAAAAATACATATTTTGATAACTTTATTTTAGTATAATTGACTTTCTTTGTAAACCTATTAATCTTACTTAATGCATTTAAAAATATTCTGAGGAGTCCATAGTTTTCACCAGACTGCCAAGTGAACCAATCACACACACACAACAAAAAGATAAAAAAATTCTGGGAAGAGATGGGAGAGACTGGACGCAAGGAAATCTAATAGGGGGCTGTTAAAACAGTTCAATTCAATCACTTTCGATTTGGCCAATAAACATCAATGTGAAAAATGCTAAGAGCCTGAACTAAGTTATTATCTTTGTGAATCAAGACTAGGAGATGGATTCCAGAAATATTGTAGAAGTAGATTTGGAAGGACTTCCTAAGTGTCTGGCATTGGCAAGGGAGAGAAAAAGAGGGAAGGGTCCTAAAGTACTCCAATTTTCCCAGCTTTGTAATTGAGATAGGTTGGCAGAGGGACAGGTTTAGGAGGGAAGGTAATGATGGGGGAAAACATTTCATGCTTCCCAGTCTCACCATCTGTTCTCTTGCATTTCTTAATTTGTATGAGTTATCCTCCATGTCTGACTTGTCCTTCCTACCAACTCCCGATTTTGATTTCTGTTATTGCCTTCTCAGTCACTCAATAACCCTGACTGGAAAACTGATAATCACTTTTTTTACTCATCCCTCTCCCCTCCTCCCATTCATATCTAATCAGTGGCCAAATACTTCCCTTGAAGCTATTTCTATCCATAGTTCATATCATTTCTAAAGAGATCTCCCTAAATCTTTCATTAGACCTTATTATTTCCTTACTTTTTATACATTATAAGTTTCCTTTCACATCAGGATCAAATATAAATTCATTTACTTAGCATTTAAAGCTTTTCATCATAATAATAGCTAGCATTTATAATGTGCTTTAAGGTTTGTAAAGCAGCACACATACATTTTCTTATTCGATTCTTACAACAATCCCATGAGAAAGGTTATTATTCTCATTTTACAGATGAGTCAACTGAGGCTGAGAGAAACTAAGTGAGTTGACTAGGGTAGCAGAGATAGTAAATGCCTGTAAAAGTATTTGAACTCAGGGGTTTTTGATTCCATGACAGGACTTCACTCATTCATTCATTCATTCATTTATCTACTTCTATTTATTTTAAATGAAAGGGCATCCCATTCCCATTCAGAGTTATGATTGTAACTATGTTTTCCCCTTAATCATACCCCCTTATAAATTTTCTCTCTTTGCCCCCACTCCTACCCCTTTCCCTCTTTAAAAAGAAACAAAAGTGGTAGAGAAGAAAACAGGAACATATCATTTTGAATGGAGTTGTATGATCCTCTCCTTAGGCCTTCTTTTCTTTATCCAGCATACATTTAGATCCCTGGTTCTTAGCATCTTTTTGCTTTTCATTTCCTCTTTATGAGCTGTTCCTTAGAACTGAAGGTTTTTTTGCTCGACTATTACCTCCTCAACTTTACCCTCCCTTTTAACCACACTACCCTCCTTCCTCTTTCCTTTTCTCTCCTATTTCTTTGTTTTACTTAATATCTTTATATAGCAAATTCCGAGTTTGTCTGTGATTGTGGTGTGTGTCTGTGACTGTGGTGTGTGTGTGTGTGTGTGTGTGTGTGTGTGTGTGTGAGAGAGAGAGAGAGAGAGAGAGAGAGAGAGAGAGAGAGAAAGAGAGAGACAGAGAGAGAGAGAGAGAGAGAGAGAGAGAGAGAGAGAGAGAGAGAGAGAGAGAGAGAGAGAGAGTAATCTTCCTTTGTCTGGTTCAGGTAAAAGTAAGATTCCAGAGATGTTCATCTACCCCAACCTTAACCTATCTGCTAGTGTACTCTGTGTCTACCCCCTGTAATTTTCAAAAACTTTCAAGGTCGTCTTTCTGCTTTTTCCTTGTGCATCGTTTTTTCTCTTTCCTTTTTTTTTTCTCTTAAAAGCAACATACCATTAAAGAATAAACTGTTACTTGTTTGTCTTCACTGCCTCATTGACCATTTAAGACAGTAGCATTCTATAGGGACCATTGGCTCTTCACTATTAAGTCATAAGCAATTCCTCATGATTCAGACCTTTAAAATTTCTCAATACATCTCTCTGTACAGGCTACACAGCTGACTCTAGAGACAGGAAAACTTGTCTTCAGACGTACTTTGGATGTATATGAACTGTTTGTACAAATTGCAACCTCTCAGTGTTCCAGGTACTTCTGTAATACTACACATTTCGAAGAGCATGCTGGTTTGCATTGGTAGAGGAATTTGGTCACCAAGAGCTAATAAAAGCACACATCTCAGAAGAAAGGATTGATATTTATATTTTTGTCTAAAACTATCTTCATATTTAAGTACGTATATCTTCCTTTATTATATATTGCTAGATAATTGTCATTTCTCTCTTCATCTCTAACTATATAACTATATAAATGTAATTTCTCTCATATGGCAAAAAGCAAACAAAAAAAGTTTTCTACACAAGCATAACATTCTGCAAAATAGTATAATCCTATAAGGGAAAAACAGACCAACTGTATAACTGTCATTTCTTTTTCTGTCTCTATCTCTGTCTGTCTGTTTCAGCTCTATTAAAGGTCTATTTTTACTTGTAGGATTATACTATTTTGCAGGATATTATCCTCGTGTAGAAAACTTTTTTCTTGATTTTTTGGCATATTTGATTCTAGTATTTATTTTGGTTCATCACAATTATGGCATAATTTAATTTGATCTTAACTGTGGCTCCTTGCTCATGTCTCCAGTCTTAGTCCCTGGACTGAAATATTTTATGCCAGATTCTACCTTCTCCTGATGCTTCCAAGAGGAAGGGATAGCTAAATTCTGGTACTAACATACATAACAAAATACAAAACTGATCTCATTACTTTCAATATATCAAATAGCTGATCTACTCTGCATAAGAAGACAAAATAGTCATCTTAATAAAGAGAACTGACTAAGTCACTACCCAGAGGAAGGACAAGTATTTATAGTATATTTTGTGCCAGCAGTCTTGCTAGGTGCTGTGAATACATGGTAAAAGCCAACAGGTATTGATGATAAGTATGTATATAAGGTATACAGAGTGAATATAAAATAACAAATATTATTGGTTATTTAATTCTATATAGTGATAAAATTAATAATAATATGAAGTATACATGATAGTTAAGGGTTTGAATCCTAAATAATGAGTTATAGAAAAGTGGTTTCTAGACTTTTAAAAACATGAAGACCTTTTCTTGATATCCAATAATGATTCAAATTCCAGTTATTGGATCTAAAGAGAAATCTGATAATTTTAGTGTCCAAAATTATTTGAAAATGTTGAGCAATAACTCCAAAGGGCAAAGGGTCTGTGGTCAACACATGGGAGTCATTGGTCAAGAAGTAACTTATCTAGGTGGACTAATTTGAACATTTTCACATAAATCTGTTATGTTCTACACCTTTAGCTGAAAAAGCAATTAATAGCTCATAGTTAATCATTAGGAAGTGAGGATTATAGATCTACAAGTGGAAGAAAACTTAAAAATCTTCTGGTGCCACCCCCTCATATGTAATGGAAGGAAAAACTGAGGTTCGCCTAGTAAATTACTAGTGATTTTTTTGTTTCACCAAAATGGTCAAGTATATAGGGACACAGTTTATCCTTTCTCTAAAATATGTTAGTCTGATTGTCTCTTGATTTTTATGCCTAACCTTTTTTTTTTACAATACACCATCTTCAATATTTTTGGCATTATTTAAGATGCTGAGATATATTTCAAAGAGTTTTAGATAATATTTTCTGTATTAAACCAAAATCAGCTTTCCATACTTCTCAATAATATTAAATAATTCTCCCCTAAAACTGTATGTTTTTCAGATTCCTACTCTCAGAGAACTTCTGGGTGCTTGAAACATATCAAATAGGGGAAGATGAAGAATAACTCTATGATAAATGAGTTTATTTTGTTAGGTCTCACCGATTCTTGGGAGCTTGAGATTTTCTATTTTGTGATCTTCTTCCTTGCCTATCTATCAATATTGGCTGGTAACTGTCTCATCATACTTATGGTGACTTTTGACTCCCACTTGCACTCGACCCCCATGTACTTCCTTCTCGCCAACCTCTCTTTTCTTGACATAATTCTTTCCACTGTTACTGTCCCTAAGATGATCGTTGACTTCTTAAGGGAGAGGAAAACCATCTCCTTTTGGGGCTGCATGGCACAAATACTTCTAGCTCATCTTTTTGGAGGGAGTGAGATGACTCTTCTCATAGTGATGGCTGTTGACAGATATGTTGCAATATGTAAGCCCCTCAACTATACTACCATCATGAACCATCGCATTCTGGTAGGAAGTGTGCTGCTTTCATGGACGGTTGGCTTTGTGCACACTATGAGCCAAATGGCCTTTATGGTGAGTCTGCCCTTCTGTGGCCCAAATGTGATAGATGATGTTTTTTGTGACCTTCCCCTGGTGTTGAAACTTGCCTGCACTGACACTTCTGTCCAGGAGCTGCTTCTTGTTGTATTCAGTATGCTGCTTTCCCTGTTCTCCTTCATTCTTTTGCTTGTCTCCTATATTGTTATATTAGTTACTATCTGGCATCGCTCCCCTAGTGGACTGTCTAAGGCTCTGTCTACATTGTCTGCTCATATCACAGTGGTAATTCTTTTCTTTGGGCCACTAATCTTAATCTATGCTTGGCCAGTTAATAGTTATTCATTAGATAAATTTCTTTCAGTGTTTTCCTCTGTTATCACTCCTCTCCTGAATCCAATTATTTATAGCTTGAGGAATCAGGAGATGAAAGCAGCAATGCTTCGACTGAGAAACCGGCACATCTGCTCCAAGCCAAACTTCTAAATGATAATGAATGTTTTTGTTGTACCTGAGAAAATATTTCTTAAAATGACCAATTATGTCTACATACATATGTATGTATGCATATGTTATAAATAAAAATGAATCTTATTTTCAAAACAATTTATAAATTATATTCAAGAAATAGTTTTGCTTTGTACTTTGTATGTTGCTTACTCTCCCTTAAATTTGAGACTCAAATAACTGGAATTTGATTCAATCTTGGAATCATAAGTTGGAGAAGACTTCAGCAAAGATCTGTATAGAAAATCACCGCTTGAATTAGATTATTTCTAAAATATTTTCCATTCTTTGGTCCATGATCTTTTGCTATTATTTGAAATATAGTTTCAGCTCGATAAATAATGGTGGGAAAGACTTGAAAAATTGAATGCTTTAAAGATTCAGTCCAAGAGCAGAGTTTGGCAAATTCTCCATGAATGTAAAAAGCAGATTTTGGGTGCTGTGACCAAGGAGAGCTAAATCCATTTACAAAGAAGAATTGAGTAATAACTGTGCCATTGATTCATGTTATATGGGCATAGAGTTCATAAGGTAGTTTTTCCTCAGCAAAGGGCATGGATAGACCACTATGAGAATGACATTCGGATGAGGCTATACATAATTGCAATTGCACACAATTACAAGCACCTGTTGACATGAAACACACACACACATACACATAAACATATTATTCTGAAAAAAATCCTAGATATTAAAATAAAACCATTGGAACAGCTCTCAGGGAATCTTGTTTCTACAGTGCATGATATCAGTATAGCTAACTGAGATGGCAAAAATTCAGTCTAAATGGTAATTTTGCATGTAGAAAGTTAAGAATATAAGTACTTAATCAACAGACTTTATATTTTAAAATATATTTTATTCATTTCTTATGTTTTTACTTTGCCTAGATTTGTCCTTGTATTCTAACCCTTATCCTTTCATAGTCATTACTTAAAACAAGGAATTAAAAAAAAAGAAGAGAAAAAATTTGGCACATTGAAAAAGTTATGTTGTTACATATAATGTTAAACTTACGTCAACCCCACCCCTCACTTCTTATTCCCTTTAAAAGTAAACAGATATGTCATCTCTTATTACTTCTTTGTGGCCAGGCATTTTTTTTATTTCACAATATTCAGTTTTATTTATTTGGTGGCTATTGTTTCCATTTTTTGTTATGGATATTATTGTCCTGGCCCAGAATATTTGACTTTGCATTAGTTTCTGAACATCTTTCCATATTTCTATGTATTCATCAAGCTCATTGTTTCTCATCACACATTTTCCCATTACATTCGATTACATTCATACATCACAATTTATTTGGCCATTCCCCAATCACTGGTCATATACTTTGTTTACATTTTTTTACTATGTCAATAACAAAATATACCACTATAAGTATTTTGGTATACACATACATGGAGTTGATTTTTGGTCAATGCCATTCTTAGAGCATATGCACAGCAATGGAATCACAGGGCATGGACATTTGGCCACTTTGATTGCATACTTACAAAGATGATTCCATTATATTTGCCCTAATACACATTTCCATCAACATATCTAGTCAAGAAGCATTTACTAAGCCTTTTCCTCAAAACTGATGATCTGGAATATGGTTAAAACAGTCACTATTGTCAAGGAGCTCACTGAAAAATGTGGAGAAAACTTGCAAACAACTATGGATATATATACTATACTAAGTATACATTGAAGATATGAGAAGAAAGTTGTTTTTTTGTTTGTTTTTTTGTTTTTGAATGTGGAGTTTTAGATGAGACTCAAAGGATACCAGGGAAACTAGGAGAGGGTGATGAAGAGGGAGAAGATCACAACAATGGGACACAATCAGTGAAAATTCACCAAACTGGGAAATGCAGTGTCTTGTTCAGGGAACAGCAAGGAGGCCAGCGTCATTGTATTATAGAGCACATGAAGGGCAGTAGGGTTAGCTAAGAGTCAATAAAGATTTTTAATTGCCTCCTACATGCTGGGCACTGTGGTGAGCACTGTGGATACTCTGGAACTTGGCTACAATATTCGTAGAAGTTTTCTTTTTGGGATCTTTTTCAAGAGGCAATCAATATAAAATAAGATAATCTTTGTAATGCACTTGGAATTGGGCCTGGCACATAGTAGACACGGATAAATGCTTATTTCTATTTCTCCTGGATAAGATATATTTTTTTAATTCTCTGGTTGGTAAAGAGTCACTGAACTTTTGGGAGCTGAGCAAAGATATGGCTATATCTTTACATTGCAAATATTTTCCAGTGTACTTGACATCCTCCATGCTAACATTTACAGAGACTAATATTTTTAATGGGTGATAATACAGTTTGTGGATCTAGACCGCATCATTGTTGCCATACCAACGAAAACTTTGTTCAGTCATATATAATGTCCCTTCAACAAAGTGTGATATCCCCTTGACAAGATTACCCCTTAAAAACTTGTGATTTTGATATGGATACCAGGCAATATATAGGAGAAGGAAAGAAGTATGGATGAATTCTCTCCCACAATTCCATCACAAATATTGAGAAGAATACACAGGACTGAGTCCTGATCAGGACCTCAAATAACAATGAATAAATTGTCTAGGCCAGGTCAGAATTGGGAGACATACTGGTTTGCTGATGGGGGTCAGGAGAAAGGATGGGACAAACAAGAAATTACCCTGTTGAGCCTTCCAAAATGGAGACAATGAGAGCTGTGGCTGTGCACTGGGTAATAAAAGACGTTCCAGATTCAAGCACAAGGGTCTGATAATGTGCAAGGTACAGAGCAGATGCCAACTGGCAGCTCTGCCACCCATTACCAAGTTCCAGGTCACAAATCCAGGGTGAGATGCAAGAGACAATATATGTCTGGTGGGGAGGGGTGGGGAGACAAGTATGGTAAATGTAGTGGCCAAGGGCCATAAGCTGTGTATTGAGCAAGGAATATGTTCAGAAGCAAGCAGAAGTTGTATTTTCAATGTGTTGAATATTTTTTCCTCTTCTTTTTTCCCCTCCAATTTTTAGATTTAAGTGATGGCTCCAAGAAGAAATGGGTGTGGTGGGGGGAGGGGAAAGAGAAGACTATTGGAGAAGTTCAGGCAATGTAAAAGCAAAATATATTAATGAAATACTCTTAAAAATAAAGATGTGTTGTTTAATTGGTTTTATGTTTAGCTTTCTACATATACTAAATATTTACTTTGACTGAATTTTTTTCCTTTTTAATGACATCTCAGACATCATGTATTGTAGAAACAAGATGGCCTGAGGGCTACTCCACAAGTTGATTTTTTTTTAAAATCACTTGGGTTTTGTTCATAATGGTGTAAGCGTGTGTGTGTGTGTGTGTGTGTGTGTGTGTGTGTGTGTGCATATGCTTCATATCAATAGTTGCTAGTAATTAAGTGGATTATGACCCCATCCGAACCTTGCTTTCATAGTGGTCCATCCATGCCCTTAGGGTAAGGTATGATTAAGTGGGGGTCACTAACAACATTATACTATAGAACATGAATCTGTGATACAGTTGTTGCACCATTGCCCTGTGTAGAAATACATAGTCATCTTTGATCCCACCACCTGAAACTTTTTCTGAACAACATAGGAAATTTTGCAGAGATTCCATTTTTGAACTGAGTTTCTAAAACTTTCAATCCTCAATAACATCTTAGGAATATACTATTCCTTCCTTAATTCTGTGCACATAAGAATACTCACCTAAAACCACAACTCCCTTCAGATTATCTACTCTACTGAAACTGGCAGGATGCCGGATGTTTATCAGTTAGATGGAGATGAAGAATAAATCTGTGCTAAATGACCCTAGTACAGTTGCTTAACATCTGTCTCAATTTCTTCAACTGTAAAATGAGGATAATAATATCACCTACTTCCCAGGGTTGTAGTGAGGATCAAATGAGATAAAATTTGTAAATCATTTAGGGCACATAGTAGGTGATTAGTAAAAGCTTGTTCTTTTTCCTTTCCCTTTTCTGTCCATTCCTCATGCTCTGGACAAATAATAGGTGCTCAGAAAAATAAAGAATGAGTAGAATGATAATATGCCCAGGTAGTAGACCTGAGACTATGATTGATACAACCTTCTTTCCAGGCACTGTTATTTTTGATAAAGTTAGCATTTGCTTATCATCGCTGTGAGTTTAATTAGGTTGGTGCAGGCAAATTCAGAAGACAGAGTACGAGTCCAGGAGTCAGGAAATCCTGAGATCAAATCTAAACTTAGACACTAACAGGCTATGTGTCCTTGGGCAGGTAACTTAACCACTGTTTGCCTCAGTTCCCTCATCTGTAAAATGGGGATAATAATGTCACTCACCTCTCAGACTTGTTTTGAGGATCAAATGAGAAAATAATTGTAATGTGCTTAGCACAGTGCATGGCACATAGTAAACCCTGTAAAAAAGCTTAGCTATTATTAGTTATTAGAATGATTTTGACCTTAGTTCCCTCAACACTGTTGTAGGTTGTTCTCCTAACAAGGCATTTGGTTGAAAAAAATGAAGAAATTAGCCTAGCTAACCAACTCATTACAGGGCACCAAACTGACAATCTGATTATATAATCTTCAAGTCCTAGAATGTGAAATATTTAGTCATTTTATTTAGAAGTGTGGATACAAAGTACCTCAATAATCATAACAAGCACATGGAAAGTTGTGATAAGAGTGCTAATCAGTAAATAAATGAAAGACTTAAGTTTTTGTTAAATTCCAATTCCAGTGCTATTATCAGTGGGTTGGTAATATAATTATCACAAACCATAAAATTAGAAATCAACAAAGTTTGTCTAGATGTTATACAAGCCAATGGGAACCAACTGATGGGTATAATGAATATGGACTAGAGAACATCCAGAATCAGGATACTAAAAAGTTCACCCTGTAGTCAATAAACTTCATCTGACCAAAACTTAATTACCACTAAGAAAATGTAAAAAATAAACAAATCCCAATTTAATGCTGTAATCCCAAATCATTATTGCTTTTCTTCCTGATTACAAACATCAAGTTTTATTAGTTTGAAAGCAGATTTGACATGTGAAACCTAATCAGTTCAAAGGAAATCTTATTCTCTCTTTTCAGTAACCCCCAATACTGCCTTGCATTTCCACTTTATTTTTATATTTTCATTTATGATATTTAAAACTTTTCCCCTTGTGTATTACCCTAAAGCTTTCTCAATGACCTACCAATACCCAATAACTGTCAAATTCCTGTTGGTTCTACTTTCCTAATGTCTCTTGAATATGTCTCCTCTCCACTCACCCAACTCTCATTGTCTTAAACTTTAATAAACATTGACTGAACTGAATGAAAAGGAATTGAGTCAGATCATTCTGAGAGCCCCTTAAAACCTCTCATTGATTCTAGACTTTTCCAGCTTAAATATAGTCTTCACAGAACTAGCAAAATACCCTTCCAAAGAAACAGGAAGTATGTAAAAAAGTCACTTCATGGCTCAACAGCCTCCAGTGGCTACCTATTACAAAGAGAATAAAATATTTCCTGTCCATGTGTTAGCTTACTGTAGTTTTATTGTCCTATTTTTGAAATAATATTTTCTTTTTCCAAATTGCATAGAAAAGCAAATTTAACATTAATTTTCTTTTAAAAAATCAGTTCTAAATCCTTTCCCTCTCTCCCTCCCATCCCTCTGTTCTTTCTGAGATGGTCAGTGGTTTGATATAGGTTAGACATAGACAATCATGCAAAATATACTTCTGTATTAGTTATGTTGTAAAAGAAATCACAGATCAAAAAATGGTAAAAAAAAGTGCCAAATAGTATATTCTTCCATCTTCATTCAGACTTCATCTGTTCTTTCTCTGGAGTTGGATAGATTTTTTCATCATGAATCCATTAGGATTGTTGAACATTGCACTGGTGATCTTTTTAAAATATTGCTGTTGCTTTGTACAATGTGCTCCTCATTTTGCTCACTTCACTTTGCATCAGTGCAAGTAAGTCTTTCCAGGTTTTCAAGAAATCATCTGGTTCATCATTTCTTTTCATTTTTTATTGCTTTTTTTTTTAACAAACTGACTGTTTTTTCTCTTTCTTCCTTTTTTAAATTTTTTTTTAAAATTTTTAGTTTAGACCACTCAGTTCCACAAGTTTTGGGGTTGCAAATTTTCTCTCTCTCCATCTCCTCCCCTCTCCCCCACAAGATGGCATGTAATCCAATGTAGGTTCTGCATATATGTTCACGTTGAAATTATTTGCATAATAGTCCAGTTGTAAAGAAGAATTATAACCAATGGCATGTATCATGAGACAGGAGCAATGAAACCATAAAAGAAGGAAAATAAAAGAGCGAAAAGTTTGCCTCCATCTGCATTCAGATTCCATAATTCTTATTCTCAATGTGCATAGCTTTTTCCATCATGAGTCTTTTGGGGATATCTTTGAACCTTGCATTGATGAGAGGACTTGAGTCTATCAAAGTTATTCCTTACAGATATCGTGTGTCTGTAATCTTATGTAATGGTCCTCTGGTTCTGCTCTCCTAATGCAGCATTAGGTCATATAGGGCATTCCAGGTTATAATGAAGTCCATCTGCTCTTCATTTCTTATAGCACAATAGTATTACATTACATTCATAAACCACAACTTGTTTAGCCATTACCCAATTGATGGGCATCCCCTTGATGTCCAATTCTTTGCAACCACAAAAAGAGCTGCTATAAATACTTTTGCACATATGGGTTATTTTACCACTTGCATGATCTCTTTGGGATATAGTCTTAAAAGTGGTATTGCTGGGTCAAAGTGTATGCACATTTTTATAGCCCTTAGGGCATAGTTCCAAATTGCTCTCCAGAATGGCTGGATCAGTTCACAACTCCCACAACATAATAATGTGTCAAATATCACAATGCTCTCCAAAATTTATCATTTTCCTGTTTTGTCATGTTAGCCAATCTGACAGGAGAGATGTGAAGAGTTGTTTTGATTTGCATTTCTATAATCAATAGTGATTTAGAGCAGTTTTTACATGACTATAGAAATGTTTAATTTCTTCCTCTGAAAATTGCCTGTTCATATCCTTTGATCATTTTTCAATTGGGTAATGACTTGTATTCCTATAAGTTCGGCTCAATTCCCTGTATATTTTGGCTATGAGGCCTTTATCAGAGACACTGGTTGTAAAGATTTTCTCCCAATTTTTGGCTTCCCTCCTAACTTTTGTTGCATTGGCTTTGTTTATACAAAAACTTTTCAATTTAACATAATTAAAATTATGCATTTTGCATTGTGTAACACCTTCTGTCTCTTGTTGGGTTATGAATTCTTCCCTTTCCCATAAATCTGACAGGTAAAGTATTCCTTCCTCTCCCACATTGCTTATAGTATCAGCCTTTATTCCTAAATCATGAACCCATTATCACTTTATAATGTATAAGATATTGGTCTTTGCCTTGTTTCTGCCATACCATTTTCCAATTTTCCCAGCAGTTTTTGTGAAATGGCAAATTCTTAGCCTAGAAACTGGATTCTTTGGGTTTATCAAAGAGTAGATGGCTATAGTCATTGACTATTGTCTCTTATGTACCTAACCTATTCCACTGATCCACCACTCTGTTTCTTAGTCAGTACCAATTAGTTTTGATGACTGCTGCTTCATAGTATAATTTAATATCTGGTATGGATAGCCCACCTTCCCTAGCATTTCTTTTCTTTAATTCCCTTGATGTTCTGGACCTTTTTCTCTTCTAGAGGAATTTTGTTATTATTTTATACAGCTCTATAAAATAATTTTTGATAGCTTGATTGGTATGACACTGAATAAGTAAATTAATTTAGGTAAAATTGTTATTTTTATTATATTAGTTTGACCTAACCATGAGCAACTGATGTTTTTTTCATTTATTTAGATCTCACTTTTCGTGAAAAGCGTTTTGTAATTGTGTTCATATATGCCCTAAGTTTCTCTTAGCAGGTAGACACCCAAATATTTTATAATGTCTACATTCACTTTATATGGAATGTCTCTTTCTATCTGTTGCTCTTGGGCTTTGTTAATACTATACAGAAATGCCAAGGATTTATGTGGGTTTATTTTATATCCTGAAACTTTGCTAAAGTTTTTTTTTTAATTTTTTTTTCATGTAGCTTTTTACTTGATACTCTAGGATTCTCTAAGTAAATCATCATATCATGTGCAAAGAGTGATAATTTAGTTCCTTCTTTGCCTATTCTAATTCTTTGAATATCTTTTTCTTCCCTTATAACTAAGGCTAACATTTCTAGTACCAAATAGAATAATAGGGGTGATAATGGACATCCTGTTACACCTCGAATCTTATTGGAAATACATCTAGCTTATCCCCATTAGATATAATGGTTGCTGATGGTTGTAGGTACATGCTACTTATAACTTCAAAGAACACTCCATTCATTCCTATGCTTTCTAACAGGAATGGGTGTTGTATTTTGTCAAAAACATATTTTGAAGATAATCATTTGGTTTCTGGTAGTTTTGTTGTTGATATAATCAGTTATGCTGATAGTTTTCCTAATATTAGACCAGCCTTGCATTCCTGGAATAAATCCTACCTGCTCATAGTGTATTCTTCTCATGATAAGCTGCTGCAGTCTTTTTGCTAATATTTCATTTAAAATTTTTGCATCAATATTCATTAGGGAAATTGGCCTATAATTTTCTTTCTCTGTTTTGGCTCTTCCTGGTTTGGGTATTAGTAACATATTTGTCTCATAAAAAGAATTTGGTAGGAATCTTTTCCCCCTATTTTCCGAAATAAGCCATAGAATATCGGAATTAATTGTTCTTTAAATGCATGATAGAATTTACATGTAAAACCATCTGGCACTGGAGATTTTTTTTCATCGATGGCTTGCTCAATTTCTTTTCCTGAGACGGGGTTACTTAGGTATTTTACTTCCTCTTCTATTAGCCTGGGGATTTTATATTTTTGCAAAAATTCATCCATTTCCCTCAAGTTGTCAAATTTATGGGCATACAATTGGGCAAAAGTATTCTTAATTACTGTTTTAATTTCCTCTTCATTGGAGGTGAATTCACCCCTTTCACTTTTGATACGGGTAATTTGTTTTTCTTTCTTTTTTTTAAATCAAATTCACCAAAGGTTTATCAATTTTATGTTTTTTCATAAAATCAGCTGTTAGTTTTATTTATTCGTTGAACAGCTTTGTGGATCTAAATTTTATTAATCTCTCATTTGATTTTCCATAGTTCTAATTCAGCATTTATTTGAAGAGTTTCAATTTGTTATTTTTCTAGCTTTTTCAGTTGCATGCCCAATTCTTTGATCTCCTTTGTCTTTATTTTATTCATGTAAGCATTTAGATGTATATAACTTCCCCTAAGAAGTGCTTTTTCTGCTTCCCATAAGCTTTGGTATGTTTTTCTTTTATTATTGTCATTCTCTTAAATGAATTTATTAATTATTTCTATTATTTATTCTTTGGCCCATTCATTCTTTAGGATTACATTATTCAGTTTCCAATTAATTTTTAGTTTATCTTTCTATGGTCCTTTATTACAGATAATTTTTGTTGCATTATGATCTGAAAATGATTCATTAACTATTTCCTCCTTTCTGCACTGGATTGAGATGGTTTTATGTCCTAATACATGGTCAGTTTTTAAATATGTGCCATGTACCTCTGAGAAAGAGGTATATTCCTTTTTATCCCCTTTCAGTTTTCTCCGGAGGTCTATGATATCTGCCTTTTCTAAAATTCTATTCACCTCCTTAACTTCTTTCTTGTTTATTTTGTGGTTATTTTGTCAAGTTCAGAGAAGGGGACGTTGAGGTCCCCCACTAGTACAGTTTTGCTCTCTTTAACATCTCCTCTAAGGTTATGTATGCCTTACCACTTGGAGCATAAATGTTAAGTAATGATATTACTTCATTGTCTATGGTGCCTTTTAGGAGGATGTAGTGTCTTTCCTTATCTCTTTTAATTAGATCTATCTTTGCCTTTGCTTGGTCTGAGATTAGGACTGCTACCCCTTCTTTTTTATACTTTAGCTGAAGCATGACATATTCTACTCCAGCCTTTTACCTTTACCCTGTGTGTATTCCCCAGTTTCAAATGTGTTTCTTGTAAACAACAGTTTGTAGGATTGTGGTTTTTAATCCATTCTGCTATCCACCTCTGTTTCATGGCAGATTTCATCCCATTCACATTCACAGTTATGATTATTCTCTGTGTCTTTTTCTCCATCCTACTTCCCATCTTTGTGTTTTTCTTTCTTCCTTCTCCCTTCCACTCCTCAAAAGAGTTTTGCTTTTGGCCCCCCTATTCTTCAATTTTTCCTCTCTAATGACATCCCACCCTTATCTTACCATTTCCCCCTTGCTACATCTTCCTTCCCTTCTATCCACCCTTTCCCCCCATTTACCTTTTATGACTGTCTTGACTTTTGTACTTGAAGAACAAATTTTCCATTGAGCCTTGGTCTTTTCATCAGGAAAGTCTGAAATTCCCTTATTTCATTAAATGTCCATCTCTTTGCTTGAAAAATTATGCTCAATTTTTCTGTGCAGTTGATCCTTTGTTGTAGTCCAAGCTCTTTTGCCTTTCAGAGTATCATATTCCAATTCCTCCTGTCTTATAGAAGCCACAAGATCCTGTGTGATCCTGATTGTAGTACTGTGATATTTGATTTTTTTCTTTCTGGCTGCTTGTAATATTTTCTCCTTGACCTGATAGTTCTGGAATTTGGCTACAATATTCCTTGGAGTTTTCAATTTGGGATCTTTTCAGATGATCAGCGGATTCTTTCGATGACTATTTTACCCTAAGATTCTAGGACCTTAGGGGAAGTTTTCCTTGATGATTTCCTGGAAGATACTGTCCAGGCTCTTTTTTCATAATGGCTTTCCTAAGAGTGGTGCATGATAGATGGGAGAGCATATTGGGTAAGGAGGTAGTCAAAAGCAAAATCTTTTGAAAAGGGGGAGGGTGAAAGGAGAAAATTGAATAAAGTGTGACAGGAAAGGATGGAGGGAAATATAGTTAGTCTTTCACAACATAATTATTATGGAAGTGTTTTGCATAATGATACATGTATAACATTTACTGAATTACTTGACTTCTCAAGGAGGGTGGGTGGGGAAGGCAGAGAGGAGAGATTTGGAGCTCAAAGATGTAAAAAAAAATGTTAAAATTGTTTTTACATGCAACTGGGAAATAAGATATACAGTCAATGGGGTATAGAAATGTATCTTGCCCTTCAAGATAGTAAGGGGAAAGGAAATAATGGGGGGAGTGGGGTGATAGAAGGGAGTTCAGATTGGGGAAAGTGGCAATCAGAATACATGCCACATTGGGGTGTGGGGGAGGATAGCAATGGAGAGAAAATTTGTTACTCAAAATCTTGCAGAAATGCATCTTGGAAACTAAAAATAAATTTTAAAAATGTAAAAAAAAAACAAAAACAAAATGAAAATAATAATAGTGATAGTGATTAATTAATGCATTTTAGAGAGTTAAAAAGCACAATATCAATTGCAACCATTATTCTTAATCAATCATAGTAGCTCTGTCCTATGTAGTCCATATAATTTTCCTTCTTGGTGCCCTCAATGCCAAAGATGGTGTCAAGAACATAGAACAAGCCTAATAAGTGCCTGTAAAATTGAACACAAATTACTAATTTGATCAGAAAAAAATGATACATAAACCCATTGGATGTTCAAATTCTGTGGTACCTGGGATCATCACTCAGGTGCTGGCTAAAAATTACTCTAACTCCATGAACTCATTTGGTCATTGAAGTGGATTTAGAATAGGCCTCTGAGACCACCTGGTGTTAAAAACTTGTTTCAGAGATGCAAAAACTGAGGCCGGGGTGGTTAAATCACATTTACTCCTTCAGTGGAATGAGAGTATATTTTTTCATTTTAGTTACCAGATCTATATAGAGATCTGTTTGGTGGCTATTTCCCAGAAATCTCAGTATATTAGTATTGATCATTCAACTTACTAGCTCTACACAAAGAACCTAAAGTGCAGCCTCTTCAAAAATATCTTAACACATTGAGATTTTGACCTTGTTAGTTATTTTCCTTCAGCTTCAGGAAAAAAGCCTTACAAATACTAGCTAGTAGGAAGGAGAAAGATGTAGAAAAAAGCTTTACATAACATCAGAAGAGCATATCTCCTTGGGAGTTATAAGAGAACTGTCCTTGTTTTCTCAAAGCTATCTGAAACTGATTAATTTCCTGGTCATTAAGGTATTGGGTGAATCTTAGCAAAGAACAGACATTACATTTCTTAACCTGTCAGGAAATATTCTCCTATAATTCACATGAAAGAAGAGAAAAACCCTGATGGAGTATCAATTAATATAGTGATCTGAGTGTGTGTGTACCAATGGGTTTCTCTTCTTCCAATCTCTCTTCCATAATTTGTCTTTTCTTCCAACATCCTTTTAAAGGTCAAAAAGAGGAGGGTAGCAGAGCCAAGATGGCAGCTGGAAAGCAGGGACTTGCTTAAGCTCTCCCCCAAATCCCTCCAAACACCTGTAAAAATTGGCTCTGAACAAATTCTAGAGCTGCAGAACTCATGAAATAGCAGAGGGAAACAGGTCTACAGCCCAGGAGAGCCTGGATGGTCCCTGGGAAGGTTCTATCATATGGTGTTGGGAGAAGAGTGGAGCCCAGCATGGGCCGCACCAGGGCAGACCAGACTGGGAGTCAGCCATCACAAACAGGCCTTAGTGCCATGAATCATTGAGCTGTGGCAGTTGTCAGACTTCTTAACCCACAAATGACAAAGAGCAAGTGAGTGGGAAATTGCAGGATAGAGTTTAGAGTGGTCTGGCCCTATGTCTGTGTGTGGAGGAGGTGGTGCAGCAGTGGCAGGGACAGCAGCAGGAAGCTCCTGAGGCTGCTTCCAGAGCTCCAGCATCAGCTGCTTCCTGAGTCCCTGGCTCACACTGTGGGAGGAATCTACCAGCAGATCAGAGCGGGAGTGCAGGGAGCATTTTGTGGGTAGAAAGGCAGGTTCTCTTGCTGTGCCCTACTTGGATCTGCATTGCAGTCCTGGTTGGAGGTTCTTGGGGGAGGAGGAATGCTGTTGTGACAGAGCCTGCAGTGACAGTGGAGTAGAAGGAGCTCTGAAAAACAGCAGCTCTTGAACCCTAAACTTGGGACGAAGTACTCTCTACAAGCAGTCATACCCTGAGAAAAAGCTCAAGGGGCAAGTAGTTGGCTAGGAACATGAACAGGCAGCTAAAACAAAGTCAGACTTAAACTCAGACTCAAATTCAAATTCTAGATTCCATTTTTGGTGACAAAGAAGAACAAAACATACAGCCAGAAGAAGTCAACAAAGTAAAAGTGCCTACATCAAAAGCCTCCAAAAAAAATATGAATTTGTCTCAGGCCATGGAAGAGCTCGAAGAGGATTTGGAAAAGAAAGTAAGAGAAATAGGGGAATGAGAAATGAGAGTGAGGAAAGAAAACCATGAAAAACAATCAATGACTTCCTAAAAGAGACCCAAAAAATACTGAAGAAAATAACATTGTAGACTAACTCAAATGGCAAAAGAGCTCCAAAAAGCCAATGAGGAGAAGAATGCCTTGAAAGTAGAATTGCCAAATGGAAAAGGAGGTCCAAAAAGACCACTGAAGAAAATACTACCTTAAAAATTAGATTGGAGCAAGTGGAAGCAAGTGACGTTATGAGAAATCAAGGTATTATAAAACAGAACCAAAGAAATGAAAAAATGGAAGACAAAGAGAAATATCTCATTGGAAAAACCACTGACCTGGAGAATAGATGCGGGAGAGATAATTTAAAAATTATTGGAATACCTAAAAGCCACTATCAAAAAAAAAAAGAGCCTAGACATCATCTTTCAAGAAATTATCGTGGAAACCTGCCCTGATATTCTAGAATCAGAGGGTTAATTGAAATTGAAACAGTCCTCTGATTGCCTCTTGAAAAAGATCCCAAAAAGAAAACTCCTAGGAATATTGTCACCAAATTCCGCAGTTTCCATGGCAAGGAGAAAATACTGCAGGCAGCCAGAAGGAAACAATTTGAATATTGTGGAAACACAGTCAGGATAACACAAGCTCTATTACCTTCTACATTAAGGGATCGAAGGGCTTGGAATACAATATTCCGGAGGTCAAAGGCACTGGGATTAAAACCAAGAATCACTTGCCCAGCAAAACTGAGTATCATGCTCCAAGGCAAAATATGGATTTTCAATAAAATAGGGGACTTTCAAACTTTCTCCATGAAAAGACAAGAGCTGAGCAGAAAAACTGACTTTCCAACAGATGAATCAAGAGAAGCATGAAAGGGTAAACAAGAAAGAGAATTCATAAGGGACTTACTAAAGTTGAACTGTTTTCTTAACATTCCTACATAGAAAAATGATGTGTGTAATTCATGAGACCTTTCCGAGTATTGGAGTAGTTGAAGGGAATATACATACATACATACATACACACACACACACACACACACACACACACACACACACACACACATATATATATATATACATATACATATACATATATACAGCAGAGGAGGGCAAAGGGTGAGTTCAATCTGAAGGGAAGATATCTAAAAAAATAAAATAAAATTAAGAGCTGAGAAAGGAACATATTGAGAGAGGGAGAAATGGAGAAATAGAATGGGGTAAATTATCTCACATAAAAGTGGCAAGAAAAAGCAGTTCTGTAGGAAGGGAAGAGGGGGCAGGTGAGGGGGAATGAATGAATCTTGTTTTCATAGTATTTGACTTGAGGAGGGAATAACATACACACTCAAGTGGGTATCTTACTCTTCAGGAAAGTAAGGGGATGGGGATAAAAAAGGGGAGATGATACAAGGGAGGCAGATAGGGAGAGTAGGTAATTAAAAGCAAACATTTTGAAAGGGGCCAAGGTCAAGAGAGAAAACTGAATAAAGGGAGACAGGATAGGATGGATTGAAATGTAGTTAGCCTTTCACAACATGAGTACTGTGGAAGTGTTTTACATAATGATCCATGTGTGACCTATGTTGAATTGCTTGTCTTCCTAGGGAGGCAGGGTGGGAAGGAAGGGAGAGAATTTGCAACTCAAAATTTTAAAAGAAGATGCTCAAAAAAAGTTGTTTTTGCATGCAGCTGGAAAACAAGACATAGAGGGAATGGGGCATAGAAATCTCTCCTGCCCTACAAGAAAGTAGGGGTAAAGGGCATGTGGGGAAGTGGGGTGACAGAAGGGAGGGCTGACTGGGGAACGAGGCAATCAGCATATATGCCATCTTGGAATGGGGGGGAGGGTAGAAATGGGGAGAAAATTTGTAACTCAGAATTTTGTGAAAATGTTTAAAACTAAAATGTTAAAAAATGATAAAATTAAAAAAATAAAATAAAGATCAAACAGAGGGTTCTTTATCAGGTACAAAAATTGTTTGTAAGACAGTCAACATCAATGTATCGTCAGTGGAGCAACAAACACCCAGAAGAAGACAAATAATGTTATGTTTTTAATTACTTTTTAAAAAATAAATTAAAACCCACTTTCCCTCCCTTCCACTGCATTGAGAAAGAACGAAAAACAAAATCCTGGTTACAGACATGTAATTTAAGAATCATTAGTCCACCTGAAAACTATGACATACCCTGCCCTCCCCCCCAACAAAGAGCTTAGACATTTTTTTTTTGCTTAAATAAAATTGACTTTCATTTTCAGATTTCCCTTCTTTGTTTTGCACTTCCTGCCCTTTCTGAAAGAAAAAAAAAAGAAAACCCTGCTACAAGCACATATAGCCAAAGAAACAAAATTGACCATATTGGCCATGTGCAAAAAATAAATAAAAGTTTCAATCTGCACTTTGAGATTGTCATCTGTCAGGAGGTGAGCAGCATGTTTCATCATAAGTTTTCTTATGATGAAATGTTGGAATGTTGTTTAATCATTACGTTTACCAGAGGTCATAAGTCTTTGAAAGTTATATATCTTTATAATAAGTGTTATTATGTGAATTATCCTTCTAATTCTGCTCCTTTCACTCTACATCATTTTGTATTAATATCCTCAAGTTTATCTTAAATTGTAACCTCAGTCATTTCTAATAGCAAAATAATGTCCCAACACACACAAATGCCATAACTTGTTTAGCCATTCTCCAAGTAGTGGGCATGCTTTCAATTTCCATCTTTTTGCCACAATAACAACAACATACATACACATACATATATACACCTCAATAACTATGTATACATAAATATGTCTGTGTGTATATATATACATATATATATATATACATACATATATATGCACCTATGTATCAGCTCTGCACATATATAGATGTGTGCATACACACACATTACACACACACACACACACACACACACACACACACATGCAGTTTAATAGCTTTGGGGCTATAGATCCATATTGCTTTCCAAAATCTCTTCTAACATTCATCATTTTACTTTTTCTATCATAGTTGCTAATCTGATGGATATGAGGTGGAATTTCAGCATTGTTTTAATTTGTATTTCTCTATTATAATTTATGGTAAGGGCAATCAACGTGGGACTTTTTCTCATCTTTTGCTTTAGAGTGCTTCTCTGTACTAAGGAAAATTCCTCAGATTGAATCTTGCCTTTGTTTGTGGAAAGGACCACACCCTTTTGCTAATTGGGTCATGAGAAGTATAAATACCTCAAAAGGTGTGAAGCCCTGACAGAGGTGAAGCACTCTAACCCTGAAGAAGTGTACATATATATTCTCAGGTTAGCATTTTTGGGAGGTCACTCATTGGAAGAATGTTAGTGTGGAGACTCTGAGTAGCCATTAAGTAGCCCCCCAGCTTTGAAAAACGCAGCTGTTGGTGGTTCTCTCTCTGGTAACTATGTAGGTAATGTCTTCATCAGATGGCTGCCTGTCTGCTGATCTGTGTTATTTTGCTCTGCGTATGTAATTTCTTTTGTTTACTAAAGTTTCAAAATTGTTTTTGTAGTTTTCAACATTCATTTTCACAAGATTTTGAGTTACAAATTTTTTCCCTGTCACTACCCTTCCCCCTACCCCAAGGAGGCATGTATTCTGATTGCACCTTTCCCCTGTTTGGCCTCTCTTCTATCCTCCCTCCCCTGCCCCATCCCCTTTCCTCTTACTTTCTTGTAGGGCAAGATAGATTTCTATACTCCATTGCCTGTATTTCCTATTTCCCAATTATGTGTAAAATCATGTTGTTTTAACATTTGCTTTTAGAACTTTGAGTTCCAAATTCTATCCTGTCTTCCCTCCCTCCCCATCTTCCTTGAGAAGGCAAGCAGTTCAACATAGGTTATACATGCATCATTATGCAAAACATTTCCAAAATAGTCATGTTGTGAAAGACTAACTATATTACCTTCCATCCTTTCCTGTCCCCCTTTATTCAATTTTCTTCTTTGACCCTGTTCTTTTTCACTACCTCCTCCCCCAATTTGCCCTCCCATCTATTCATCCCCCACCCCCAATCCCCTTCCCTCCACTGGGTAAGATGCCCAATTGAGTGTGTATGTTTTTTCCTCCTTAAGGCAAATCTGATGAGAGCAAGATTCACTCATTCCGTTTTCTTTCCAGTTTTATATGACATAATTTACTGCATTTTATCTCTCCCTTTCTTCTTCTCCTGATATATTCCTCCATCCCCTCTTAATTTTATTTATTAAATGTTATACTTTTGTATTCAACTCACCCTGTGCCCTCTGTCTATATATGTGTACATTCCCTTCACCTACCCTAAAACTAAGAATGGTCCCATGAGTTACAAATATCATCTTTCCACATGGGAATGTAAATAAAACAGTTCACCTTTAATAGGTCACTTATGATTTTTCTTTCCTGTTTACCTTTGCATGCTTCTCTTTATTCTTGTATTTGAAAGTCAAATTTTCTACTGAGCTCTGTTCTCATCAAAAACACTTGAAAGTCCTCTATTTCATTGAAAATCCTTATTTTGCCCTGAAGCATTATACGTAATTTTCAGGGTAGGTGATTTTTGGTTTTAATCCCAGCTCCTTTGACCTCTGGAATATTATATTCCAAGCTCTTTGATCCCTTAATGTAGAAGCTGCTAAGTCTTATGTTATCCTGACTGTTTTTCCACAATACTCGAATTGTTTCTTTCTAGGTGTTTGCAGTATTTTCTCCTTGACCTGGGAATTCTCGAATTTGGCTACAGTGTTCCTAGGAGTTTTATTTTTGGCATCATTTTCGAGAGGTGATAGGTGGATTCTTTCCATTTCTATTTTATGCTTTGATTCTAGAATATCAGGGCAGTTTTCCTTGATAATTTCTTGAAAGATGATATCCAGGTTCTTTTTTATCATGGCTTTCAGGTAGTCCAATAATTTTCAAATTATCTCTCCCAGATCTATTTTCCAGGTCAGTGATTTTTCCAATGAGATGTTTCACATTGTCTTCCATTTTTTCATTCTTTTTGTTCTGTTTTATAATTTCTTGATTTCTCATAGAGTCACTAGCTTCCACTTGCTCCATCATAATTTTTAAGGTAGTATTTTCTTCAGTGGTCTTTTGGACCTCCTTTTTCCAATTGACTGAATAGGCCATTTAAAGCATTCTTCACCTCATTGACTTTTTGGAGCTCTTTTGCCATTTGGGTTAGTCTATTTTTAAAGTGTTATTTTCTTCAGTGTTTTTTGGGGTCTCCTTTAGTAAGTTGTTGACTTGCTTTTCATGATTTTGTTGCATCACTCTCATTTATTTTTTCCCAAGTTTTCCTCTACTTCTCTTGCTTTATTTTCCAAAACCTTTTTGAGCTCTTCCGTGTCCTGAGACCAATTTGTACTTTTCTTGGGAGCTTTTGATGTAGGCTCTTTGACTTTTTTGACTTCTTCTGGCTGGATGTTTTGATCTTCTTTGTCATCAAAAATAGGTTCTATAGTCTGAGTCCTTTTACTCTGCCTGCTTATTTTCCCAGCCAATTACTTGACTTTAGAGCTCTTTGTCAGGGTATGACTGCTTTCAGAGTGGAGCATGCTATGTCCAACCTTCAGGGCTTTTGCACTGCTGTTTTCAGAGCTACTTCTATTCTGAGGTGGCAATGATATTCCTCTCCTGTTTTGTGCTGTGGTCTGTGAGTGATATCAAGCACTCCTTTCTGCCCTGTAGCTACCATGAATACTCCCTCTGTACATCCACTACAAGTTCTGCCACACCAGCACTCCTCATCCCCCAAGGACCACCAACCGTGACTGTGACAAAGATCCAAGTAGGGCAAAGCAAAAAAACGCTGCCTCAGCACCATCAAATAGATTCCTATACTCCCTTCTCATCAGCCACCTGATTTCTCCCACCATCTGTGGGCCTGGAGCTGCAGAAGAACTGCTACTGCTGTTGCTGCCACTGCTACAACCACCTCCACCACTCCAGGTCTGGGGCAGCACTGTGCACTTCTCTCACCTAGGTCCAGACGTTTTCCCATTAACCTGCTCAGTTGTCTTTGGAGTTTGGGAGTTGAAAAGTCTGAAACGTCTGAAAACTTCCACAGCTCAGTTATTCAGGGCCTACTCCATCATGTCTACTCTGGCCTGGTCTCTGCTGGCATGGCCCATGGTGAGCTATGCTTCACTCCCAATACAGTGCAATAGACTCTTCCCAGTCACCATCCAAGCCATCTTGGGCTGGAGACTTGTTTCACTCTGTCATTTCATGGGTTCTGTAGCTCTAGAATTTGTTTAAATTCATTTTACAGGTGTTTAGAGGGATTTTGGGGAGAGCTCAAGTGAGTCCCTGTTTTCTTGCCACCTTCTTGTCTCTGCCCCCTGTTTATATAATTTCTGCTTGTGTTTTCTCTGAAGTTCAGCTTGCTGACTTTTCCCCTGAATTAAGTGCATGATATATGTGTGTTTGATTAAAGTGAGATTGTAAACCCCTTATGGTTGCTTTCCTTAGAAAAGCAGATCAAAGAATCTGTGCTAGCACTCTCCTATATGCTGATGTTGTGGGTCTTATTGTTGGCCTTACACAGCCACAGTAGTTGAAAGTAACATTGTTGTTGCAGTTACTTAGAACATTATTATATGGCTATTGATAGATTGAATTTGTTTCTCTAAAAATTGCCTGTTCCTATTATTGTCTGACTATTTGTCAATCGGGAAATGATTTTAATTCTTTTAAATGTGAAACAGTTCTCTATATAGCTTATGCATGAGGCCTTTACTAGGGAATTTACTGCAAAGATTTTTCCATTTTATCTGCTTCTCTTCTAATTTTAGATTTTTTGTGCAAAATATTCTTAATTTTTTGTTATCATAATTGTCCATTTAACTTTCTGTGACACTTTCTATTTCCTTTTTGAGCATGAACTCTTTCCCTATTCATAGGTCTTACAGTAATTTCTTCCTTGGTCCTCTGACTTGTTCAGAATGTCACTTGATATACCATGTGAGATTTTGGTCTATACCTAGTTTCTGCCAAATTGCTTTCCATCCTTCCTAACAGTTTCTCCCCAACTATCTGAGATGTTTGGGTTTATTGAACATTAAGCTACTCTATCTCTTTGCTTCAGTGTAGTATAAAACCCAGTGTGTTTCACTGATTTGCCTCTTTTCTAGTCAGTACAAATAATTTTGCTGATCACCATTTTGTTGTCCAAGTAAGATCTGGTACAATTAGGTACATGCTTCCTTCTTTAAAAAAAAAGGTTAATTTTCTTGAAATACTTTATATTTTCTTTCAGAGAAACTTGGGAAAATATATTAAATGATGCAAAATGAAGTGAGGAGAACCAGGAGGATAATTAATACAATAAAAATAATCTTATAGAGATAGACAACTTTCAAAGACTTATGTACTCAGATCAGCACAATGGCCAATTACAATGACTGAGGACTTATGACGAAACATGCTATTCAGTTCCTGACAGAAGTGAAAGACTCAGAATGCAGACTGGGACATTTTTTGGGACATGACTGACATGATATACACATACAACTTCCTGTATGCATGTATACATGAGTGTGTTTATATGTAACGTTTATATATGTTGTTACTCAACTGCTTCAGTATTGTGCAATTCTTTGTGACAAAGATTTTTCTTGGCAAAGATACTGGAGTGATTTGCTCCATCCCACTTTACAGATGAAGAGTTGAGGCAAACAGTGTTAAGTGACTTATCTAGAGTAACATTTGTAATATGCCACCTAGCTGATTATATATATATATATATATATATATATATATATATATATATATATATATGTATTCACACACACACAAACACACACATCCTGAGATCTCTATATCTTTACTATATTTCTTTGTAACTGTGATTTTGTTTTTCTTCCTTTTTAAATGTGGTCATTGGAAATGTGGAAGGGAGGGAAATTGGATTTTCAGTGATTTAAAAAAAAATAAAAACATTCTAAATTGCTTCTCTCCTTCTGAGTACTTGTTGCCCCACTGACAAGCCATTGAGGTTGTCAGACTTAAAGAAAATGTTGAGATCTGAGCCAGGAACCTGCATGTATGGATAATGTATTGGAGGAAGGAGGTCTGATCCAAAGCTCATACATGAATTGAAGTGAACATACTCCCTGATCTATAGGTTGTAAGATTATTGAATTTATATACAGAATGGGTGTAAGAATACTGTACTACCTTCAACATTGCTAGGCTGCAGTTCCTGTGGGGCAATGGATTTGCCTGGAGCAGAATATGACATTAACTTGATGAAATATAAAAGACTTGAATGTTTGACAGAATTTTCCTTTTTAGAAGGAGAGTCCAGTTTTGTCAAAGTGATAGAAGGACATCTTGAAACTGCCTATGATTTATCATTTTCTCTTTGCTTTTGTGTGCCTCACATGCTAGGTTTTGATAGATTGGATGTACAATTTAGACTTTTGGTGAGGGGGAAGACAAATTATAGAAGAGAGATAGGAGGGAAAGAAAGTCATCAGGTACACATGCAACAAGACTGGTTACTCGCTTCTTCCATGTTATGTATAGGATATTTTCTAAAGTAGGTTCAGTTGGGTAATTATTTTATTCTTTGGGAAAATTCTTCTAATACCTTATTGACCAGGGGGGAGTGACCAAACAAACAAAAAACAAACGAAGGATCTGGGGCAGGTCTGGGGCCAAAGTGTGTACTGTGGTGGCGATCCCCTAGCCTCTCAGCCCAGGAGAGGAGTCTCTTGGCACAAGGTGAGACAGAAGCACAGAGCCTCTGGACATGGCAGCAGCTTCTCCTGAGGTTTTCAGCCCAGGTCTAAAGGTTTAAAACTCACCTTCTTGAACTTCCAGGAGCCAAGATGACAGAGTAAAAAGTAGATGCTCACATCCCTCTATCACTTTAAATGACCCAGAGAATACTGCCTGGGAAAAACCTTGGAATAGAGGAACCAGAAGTGGGGGTTCAGCACTCTTTTAGCTTGAGAGGCTGGGGATTTGTGCCCTCCTTATGGTGGCAGAAGGAGGCAAGTGCAGGAAGTGAGGCATCTCAGCAGGCCACACCTCAGGAGACTCGAGGGAGTTCCTGAGCACAAAAGGGGTGGCATCCACAAGCACCAACACCAGGATCCTAGGTGTGCCTTGGCACAACCAAGAGTAGTTGTGGCCACCAGCACAGACAACTTATGCTATAGTGCATCTCTAGGGGAAAGGAGACTTCCAGAAGCCAAACCATCCCTCCCCCACACCTGACACCAGGAGCTTCAGTGTAACCCCAGGGTAACTCAGAAGGACTTCACATGGCCTCAACCGTGGCACCCAGTAGCCAGCTCCAGCTCAGCATAAAGAGAACAGCAGCATTAAATAGTCTCTGTATGAAAAACCAAAGGCCACAGCACACAAAGCCAGTAGCCAGGCCCCAGTTCCCAGAACAAGAATCTTGGGAGAGTGCCCTCTGGGTCCCAGAAACAAAAATCCACCTTAAAAGCCAGGTAAAATACAACCACCATGAAGAATTAATTCAGGAAAACAAAGACTATTCTTTGAATCAAATAAGAATCAATAGATTCTTACTATGGAGACAGGAAAGAGCAAAATACCAATTCAGAAGAAGACAGCATTGACATTATTCCCACACCTGAAACCTTAAAAAGGTATATGAACTGGTCTTAAGCCCAAAAAGTACTCCTGGAAGAGCTCGAGGAGGATTTTAAAAACCAAATGCAGAGGTAAAAGAAAAAATGGGAAAAATTCACTGATGAGAACAAATCTTTAAAAAGTATAATTGGCAAAATAGTTAAGGATGTACAGAACCTAATTAGAGAAAATGATTCTTTGAAAATTAAAATTAGCAAAATGAAAAAGGAGGTACAGAAACCAAATGAAGAAAACAATTTGTTAAAAATTAGAATTGGGCAAGTAGAAGTGAAAGACTCTGTGATGCATCAAGAATGAAATAAAATCTAAAGAATGAGAAAATAGAAGAATGTGTAAAATATCTGATTGGAAAAACAACTGACCTGGAAACCAGATCCAGGAGAGATAATCTAAGAATTATTGGTCTACTGGAAAGCCACGATGAAAAAAAAAAGAGCCTGGACAGTATTTTCCAAGAAATCAATAATGAAAATACTCCAAGGTCCTAGAACGAGAGGGTAAAATAGTCATTGAAAGATTCCACTTATCACCCCCTGAAAGAGATCCCAAATTGAAAACTCCAAGAAATATTGTAGCCAAATTCCACAATTATCAGGCTGAGGGTAAATACTACAAGCAGCCAGAAAGAAACAATTCAAATATCATGGAACTATATTTAGGATTATCAGGATCTTGTGGCTTCTACAATAAAAGACAGGAGGAATTAGAATATGATATTCTGAAAGGTAAAGGAGCTTGGAATCCAACCAAGCACCAACTACACAGCAAAACTGAAGATAATATTTCAGGCAAGGAAATGGACACTCAATGAAATAAGGGAATTCCTTAATTTCCTGATAAAAAGGCCAGAGCTCAATGGAAAATTTGATTTTCAAATACAAAACTCAAGAGAGACATAAAAAGGTAAACAAGGGGAAAACTTTTTTATTAAAAAAGAGAAAATTGTTTAATCCTTATTTTGGATTATATTTTTATATACTATGTCTATATATACATATCTATGTATACATAAATATGTGTGCGTTTATATGTGTGTCTATATGTATATATGTATATATATATATATGTATACATATGTTAATCTTGAGAATGGTACAGTTATTATGACAATTAAAAAGGATATACATAGAGGGTGTGAATATAAATTAACTGATGTGCTGATAAGAAACCTAATTAAGAGGTGGAAAGGGATTGTTCTGGGAGAAGAGGTAAGGAGGAGCTAGGAAAGGGTAGATTACATCACATGAAGAGACACAAAAGCATATTATAGTAGAGGGAAAGAGGGAGGGAGAAGAGCAGTGTCTGAGGTTAACTTTCATTTGATCTACTTCAAGGAGGGAATAACTTACTCTGATAAGTATAGAAATCAAACTTGTCCTACTGGAAGTAGGAAGGGAAAGGAGAAAGTAATGGGAGGAGTGATTGGAAGGGAGGGAATAAGTAGTAAGGTGAAAGGGTAAGACCAGGGAGGAAGGTTGATAGGGAGGGAAAATTGAGGGAGGTAGTGGTCAAGAGCAAAACCCTTTTGAGGAGGGGAAGGGATAAAAGAGAAATATAAGCATAAATGGGGGGGGAGATACAATGGAGAAAAAGACACAGATAGTAGTCATAATTGTGAACGTGAGTGGAATGAAGTCGCCCATAAAACACAGACGGATAGTAGAATGGATAAAAACCACAATCCTACAATAAGTTGTTTACAAGAAATACATTTGAAACAGGGGCATACGCACAGGGTAAAGGTAAAAGGATGGAATTGAATAGAATATACTTGGAGTGGAGCCAAAATGGAAGCCTGAAAGCAGGGTCTTGCTTAAGCTCTACCCCAAATCCCTCCAAACACCTGTAAAAAATGTCTCTGAATAAATTCTACAGCTGCAGAAACCACAAAATAGAAGAAAGAAGCAGGTTGCCAGCCCAAGATGGCCTGGAAGGTAACTGGGAAAGGTCTATCACATGGTGCTGGGAGCAGAGTGCAGCCCAGCATGGGCCGGGCCGGGACAGACCACTCTGGGAGTCAGCCTGGAGCAGGCCTTATGGCCATAAATCATTGAGCTGTGGTAGTTACCAGACTTCTCAACCCACAAAAACCAAAGACTGTGGAACAGTTTAGTGGGAAAACTGCTAGATTGGGTTAGAAAGCATTCCGCCTGTAGCATTGGGAGTGGTGGAGGTGGCACAGTGGTGACACCAGCACCAGGAAACTTGTGTGGCTGCTTCCAGAGATCCAGTGTCAGCTGCTTCCAGAGTCCCTGGCTCACATGGCGGGAGGAATCAAGTGGCAGAGGAGAAAGGGAGAGCAGGGCTTGCTTTGCCCTTCTTGGATCTGAGTCTCAAGCCTGGTTGGCAGTTCTTGGGGTAGGAGGAGCACTGCTGTGGCAGAGCTTGCAGTGACAGTGGAGTAGAAGTAGCTCTGAAAACAGCAGCGCAGCCCCCAAACCTTGGGACAAAGCACGCTGTACACTACAAGCAGTCATACCTTGACAAATATCACAAAGGTCAAGTAGTTGGCTGGGAACATGACCACACAGCAAAAAAGGATGAAGATTCAGACTCAGACTCAGAGTCTAGAATCTTTTTTTGCTGACAAAGAAGATCAAAACATCCAGCCAGAAGAAGTCAACAAAGTCAAAGAACCTACATCAAAAGGCTCCAAGAAAAACATGAATTGGTCTCAGGCCATGGAAGAGCTCAAAAAGGATTTGGAAAGGCAAGTAAGAGAAGTAGAGGAAAAACTGAGAAGAGAAATGAGAGAGATGAAAGAAAAACATGAAAAACAAGTCAATGACTTCCTGAAGGAGACCCAAAAATATACTGAAGAAAATTACACCTTAATAAATAGACTAACCCAAATGTCAAAAGAGGTCCAAAAAGACAATGAGGAGAAGAATGCCTTGAAAGGCAGAATTAACCAAATGGAAAATGAGGTCCAAAAGACCACTGAAGGAAATACCAACTTTAAAATTAGATTGGAGCAAGTGGAAGCTAATGACTTCATGAGAAATCAAGATATTATAAAACAGAACCAAAGGAATGAAAAAATGGAAGACAAAGGGAAACATTTCGTTGGGGAAACCACTGACCTGGAGAATAGATCCAGGAGAGATAATTTAAAAATTATTGAACTACCTGAAAGTCATGATCAAAAAAGAGCCTTGATATCATCTTTCAAGAAATTATCAAGGAAAACCGCCCTGATATTCTAGAACCAAAAGGAAAAATTGAAATCAAAAGAATCCACTGATCACCTCTTGAACAAGACCCCAAAAAGAAAACTCCTAGGAATATTGTCGCTAAATTCCAGTATTCCCAGGTCAAGGGGAAACTACTGCAAGCAGCCAGAAAGAAACAATTTGAGGATTGTGGAAACGCAATCAGGGTAACACAAGATCTAGCAGCTTCTACTTTAAGGGATCAAAGGGCTTGAAATATGGTATTCCAAAGGTCAAAGGACCTTCGATTAAAACCAAGAATCACCTACGCAGCAAAACTGAGTATCATTCTCCAAGGCAAAATATGGTTTTTCAATAAAATAGAGGACTTTCATGCTTTCTCAGTGAAAAGACCACAGCTAAATAGAAAATTTGACTTTCAAACACAAGAACCAAGAGAAGCATGAACAGGCAAGCAAGAAAGAGAAATCATAAGGGACTTACTAACATTGAACTGCTTTGTTTACATTGCTAAATGGAAAGATGATGTGTGTAATACATGAGACCTTTCTCAGCATTAGGGTAGTTGAAGGGAATATATGTATACATAGACAGAGGGCACAGGCTGAGTTGAATATGAAGGAATGATATCTAAAAAATAAAATTAAATTAAGGGATGAGAGAGGAATATATTGAGAGAGGGAGAAAGAGATAGAATGGGGTAAATTATCTCTCACACAAAAGTGGCAAGAAAAAGCAGGTCTGTTGGAAGGGAAGATGGGGCAGGTGAGGCGGAATGAGTGAATGTTGCTCTCATCAGATCTGACTTCAGGAAGGAATAACATACACACTCAATTGAATATCTTACCCCACAGCAAAGTAGGGGGGAAAGGATAAAAGAGGTGATGATAGAAGGGTGGGCAGATAGGGGATATGAGGTAATCAAAAGCAAAAACTTTTGAAAAGGGACAGAGTCAAGGGAGAAAGGTGAATAAAGGGTGAGAGGACAGGAAGGAGCAAAATATGATTAGTCTTTCACAACATGAGTATTGTGAAAGTGTTATACATAATGATACATGTGTGGCATATGTTGAATTTCTTGCCTTCCTAGGGCAGTTTGGTGGGAAGGGAAGATGGGAGAGAATTTTGAACTCAAATTTTAAAATCAGATGCTCAAAAGAAAAACTTCTTTTTCTATGCAACTGAGAAACAAGATATACAGGGAATGGAGAATAGAAATCTATCTTGCCCCACAAGAAAGTAAGGGGAAAGGGGATGGGGGGCAGTGAGGTGACAGAAGGGAGGGCTGACTGGGGAATGGGGCAATCAGAATATATGATATCTTGGAGTGGGGGGGAGAGTAGAAATGGGGAGAAAATTTGTAGCTCAAAATCTTGTGGAAATCAATGTTGAAAACTAAAATATTAAATAAATAATAAAATAAATTGAAAAAAAGTACATATGCTTCAGCTAAAATTTAAAAAAAAAGCAGGGTTAGCAATCCCAACCTCAGACAAAAGAAAAGCAAAGATAGATGTAATTATGAGAAATAAGGAAGGCAATGATATCCTGGTAAAAAGGCACCAAAGGCAATGAAGTAATATCATTCCTTAACATATATGCACCAAGTGGTATAGCATCCAAATTCTTAGAGCAGAAGTTAAGGGATTTACAGGGAAAAATAGACAGCAAAACTATATTAGTGGGAGAAATCAACTTCCCCCTCCTCTGACCAAGATAAATCTAAACTCGAAATGAACAAGAAAGAAGATAAGGAGGTGAATAGAAATTTAGAAAATTTAGATAAAAAATTGAGAAGACTGAATGGGAATTAAAAGGAATATACTTTTTCTCCATGGTACATGGTACATACACAAAATTGAACATGTGTTAAGGCATTAAAAATCTCACAATCCAGTATAGAAAGGCAGAAATAATCAGTAAGTCATTTTCAGATAATGATGCAATAAAAATTATTTGTAATAAAGGGTCATGGAAAGATAGACTAAAAACTAATTGGAAACTAAAGAGTCATAGAAACAATCAGTAAATTCATTGAAGAGAATGATAATAATGAGACAACATACCAAAACTTATGGGATGTACCAAGAGCACCTCTTAGGGGAAGTTTTATATTGCTGAATTCTTACCTAAATAACATAGAGAAGAAGGAGATCATTGAATAGGGCATGCAAGTAAAAAGGCTAGAAGAAAGAACAAATTGAAAATCCTCAAACACCAAATTATAAATGCTGAAAACCAAAGGGGAGATTAATAAAATTGAAATCCAGACAACTATTGAACTAATAAATAAAACTAACAGCTGATTTTATGGAGAAAAAAGTAAAATTGATAAACCTTTGGTCAATTTCATTAAGAAAAAGAAAGAGGAAAACCAAATTACTTGTATTAAAAATGAAAAGGGTGAATTCAACTCCAATGAAGAGAAAATTAAAACAATAGTTAGGAATTTATTTTGCCCTATCGTATCCCCATAAATTTGATAAGCTTAGGGAAATGGATGAATATTTACAAAATTATAAATTGCCCAGATTAACAAAAGAGGAAGTAAAATACTTACATAACCCTATCTTAGAAAAAGAAACTGAACAAGCTATCAATGAAATCCATGGGAAAAAATCTCCAGGGCCAAACGGATTTACAAGTGAATTCTATCAAAATTTAAAGAACAATTAATTCCAATACTTTATAGACTATTGGAGAATATAGGGGAAGAAGGCGTCCTACCAAATTCTTTTTATGACACAAATATGGTACTACTTCCTAAAGCAGGAAGAGCCAAAACAGAGAAAGAAAATTATAGACCAATTTCCCTAATGAATATAGATGCAAAAGGTTTAAATATAATATTAGCAAAAAGATTGCAGGAACGTATCATGAGAATAATACACTACAACCAAGTAGGATTTATTCCAGTAGTGCAAAGCTCATTCAGTATTAGGAAAACTATCAGCATAATTGATCATGTCTACAACAAAACTAGTAGAAACCTTATGTTTATCTCAATAGAAGAAGAAAAAGCTTTTGATGAAATACGACAGCCATTCCTATTGAAAACACTAGAAAACATAGAAATAAATGGAGTCTTCCTTAAAAGGATAACTAGAATCTACCTAAAAGCAACAGCAAGCATTACATGTTATGTAGGTAAGCTACATCCATTTCTAGTAAGATCGGGGGTGAAACAAGGATGTCAATTACCACTCCTATTATTCAATTTGGTACTGGGAATGTTAGCTTTAGCAATAAGAGAAGAAAAAGGAAAGGAAGGAATTAGAATAGGCAAAAAAGAAACTAAGTTATCACTCTTTGCAGATGATATGATGATTCACTAAGAGAATCTTAGAGAATCAAGTAAAAAAGTACTTGAAATAATAAAAAAAAAACTTTAGCAAATTTTCAGGATGTAAAATAAATCCACATATATCCTTGGCATTTCTATGTAATACTAGAAAGCCCAAAAGTAAGAGAAAGAAAAAGAAATTACATTTAAAGCTACTGTAGATACTATAAAATATTTGGAAGTCTACCTGCCAAGACAAACCCAGGAACACAATTACAAACACTTCTAACAAAATAAAGTCAGATCTAAATACATGGAAAAACATCAGTTGCTCATGGTTAGGCCAAACTAATATAATAAAAATAAGAATTTTACCTAAATTAATTCACTTATTTATTGTCATGCCAATCCGACTACCAAAAAATTATTTTATAGAGCTAGATAAAATAATAACAAAACTCATCTGGCAAGATGTCCAGAATATCAAGGGAATTGATGAAAAGAAATGGTACGGAAGACAGTCTAGCCATATCAGATATTAAAATGTATTATAATGCAGCAATCACAAAAGATGCAGTAGTTAATGAATATAGGAATCTATTGTTTGATAGACACAAAGAGTCCAGGTTCTGGATTAAGAACTCACTATTTCACAAAAAATACTGGGAAAATTGGAAAATGGTAGGGCAGAAAGTGGGCATAGAATAATATATTACTCCATACACCAAAATAAAGTCAAAATGCATTCACAATTTGGATATAAAGGCTGAGAGTATAAGCACTTTGGGAGAGAAGGGAATAGTTTACCTGTAAGACTTATGAAGAAGGGAAGAATTTATGACGAAACAAGAGATAGAAAGCACTATGAAATGCTAAATGGATGATTTTGATTATGTTAAATTGAAAAGATTTTTTTACAAACAAAGCCAGTGCAACAAAGATGAGGAGGGAAGGTGAAAATTGGGAAAGGGTTTTTACAACCAGTGCCTTTGAATCAGTTCTCATTGAAAAATATACAGGGAACTGAGTCAAATTTATAGGAACACAAGTCATTCCCCAATTAATAAATGGTCAAAGGATATGAACAGGAAGTTTTCAGAGGAAGAAATTAAAGATATCTATAGTCATATGAAAAAATGCTCTAAATCACTATTGATAAGAGAAATACAAATCAAAACAACTTTCAGGTACCAGGTCTCTCCTGTCAGATTGGCTAGCATGTCAAAACAGGAAAATTATAAATGCTGGAGAAGATGTGAAAAAACTGGAATACTATCACATTGTTGTTGTTGTGAACTGAGCCAACCATTCTGGAGAGCTATTTGAAACTATGCTCAAAGGACTATTAAAACGTGCATATCCTTTGACCCAGCAATACCACTTCTACGTCTTTGTCCCAAAGGGATCATACAAGGGGGAAAACAACTCATATGTACAAAAGTATTTATAGCAGCTCTTTTTGTGGTGGCAAAGAATTGGAAATCAAGGGGATAAACATCAATTGGGAAATGGTTAAACAAATTGAGGTATATAAATGTAGTGGAATACTATTGTGCTATAAGAAATTAGGAACACATGGACTTCCTAAGAATCTGGAGAAACTCATATGATCTGATGACGAGTGAAGGGAGCAGAATCAGGAGAACATTGTACACAACCACAGACACATTGCTTCTATGATGACTGACTTCTATAGACTTATCTCCTCTCCACAATTCCAGGTTCTAAGACAGCTCCAAAAGACTCATGATGGAAAAAGTTATCCCCATCCAGAGAAAGAATTACCGAGTTTGAATACAGATTGAAGCAAACTATTTTCTCCCTCTTTATTTTATTTTATTTTTGGTTTTGTTTTATCTTTCTCATGGTTCATTTCATTGGTCATAATGCTTTTTACAGCTTATTTATTGGACAAATAAGTTTAATATGAAGGTATATGTAGAATCTATCAGATTACATGCCATCTTAGGTGGGGTGGGGTGAGGAGGAGAACTGTGGAACTAAGTGGTGTAAACTAAGAAAAAACCCACTAATAAATTAATTAAAAAAACAAACAAGCAAAATGTGGTTTTCTAATAAGTCACATGGGGATTTGCTCTTCTTATTTTATGTGCATTACTACAGAAAGATTTTTCCAGTGTCTTTTTTTCCTTTCTGAGAGTGTATATAATCTCTCTTCCGGAGGCTACACAAAAATAACCAAGAGTCAAAATTTCAATGTGTTCATAAATCTTTGAAAAGGCTGCTCCCTGAGGTCTTTGTCTAGAATTGGTAGGTTGAAATACTTATACTAATATACTGGGATTGCTGTGTAACAACTACCCAGCAAATTTTTATATAGATTTGGCACCTGAATTGAAAAGATGGATTCTTTCCACTGAAGGGATGAATATGATAATTTGTCCAGTCCCAATTTCCTCATCTGTAAAACAAGTGGGTGGTACTAGATGGCCTTAATGGTCTAGGAGTATGGTTTTATGAATTTAGAATATGATATTCCAGAAGTCAGTGGAGCTAGGATTAAAACCAAGAATCACCTATGCAGCAAAACTGAGTATCATGCTCCAAGGCAAAATATGGATTTTCAATAAAATAGAGGTCTTTCAAGCTTTCTCAGTGAAAAGACCAGAGCTGAATAGAAAATTTGATTTTCAAATGCAAGCATCAAGAGAAACATGAAAAGGTAAACAAGAAGGAGAAGTGATAAGGAACTTACCAAAGTTGAACTTTTTGTTTACATTCCTACGTGGAAAGATTATGTGTATAATTCATAATACCTCAGTATTAATGTAGCTGAAGGCTATACATATATGTATATATATATACATATATATATATATATATATATATATATATATATATATATATATATATATATATATATACAGAGAGAGAGAGAGAGGGCACAGGGAGAGTTGAATATGAAGGGATGATATCTAAAAAATAAAATATAATTAAGGGATGAGAGAGGAATATACTGAGAGAGGGAGAAAGGGAGAGATAGAACTGGGTAAATTATCTGTCATAAAAGTGGCAAAAAAAACCAGTTCTGTTGGGAGGGAAGAGGTGGCAGGTGATGGGGAATGAGTGAATCTTGCTCTCATCGGATTTCACCTGAGGTGTGAATAACGTACACACTCAATTGGGTATCTTACCCCACAGGAAGGAAGGAGGAAGGAGATAAAAGAAGGCGGATGATAGAAGGGAGGGCAGATAGGGGGAGGAGGTAATAAAAAGCAAACACTTTTGAAAAGGGACAGGGTCAAGGGAGAAACTTCAATAAAGGGGATAGGATAGGAAGCAGCAAAATATAGTCTTTCACAACATGAGTATTTTGGAAGGGTTTGGCATAATGATAAACATGTTGCCTACATTGAATGACTTACCTTCTTAGGGAGGGTGGGTGGGGAGGGAAGAGGGGAGAGAATTTCGAATTCAAAATTTTAAAAACAGATGCTCAAAAAAAAGTTTTTGCATGCAATCAGGAAATAAAATATACAGGCAATGGGGCATAAAAATCTATCTTGCCCTACAAGAAAGTAAGGGAAAAAGGGGTGGGAGGCAGTGGGGTGACAGAAGGGAGGGCTAACTGGAGAAAGGGGCAATCAAATATGTGCCACCTTGGAGTGGGGAGAAAGTAGAAATGGGAGAAAATTTGTAATTCAAACTCTCGTAAAAATTAATGCTGAAAACTAAAGTAATAAATTAATAAATAAATAATGATTTAAAAAAAGAAATAATTTCTTTTTTAATTTCTTTATCAAAATAACATTTTATTTCATTCATATAAAACAATTTGTTGAGCCATTCCCCACATGATGGGCACATTGTTAGATTATAATTCTTTACTTTTTTATCCTCCCCTCTTAATTTCCCCTGCAAGACCATTAAATCTGTTTTGCATATAACTCTTACTCACTCAGGGTTATTTTTGTTCTCACCCCATCTTCCCCATCCCATATTCCTTCCCTGTTACTTGATATATCTTTATACCACATTGTGTATGTTCAATGACCTTGAGTTCAGTTCATGTGTGAGTAAGGTTCAATTGATATTTGGCTCTGCCTTCTTTCCTTCTGTTTCAACAATCTGGCTAGCAGCTTCTGTGGGGGTATAAGATCCACCCACAGCCAGCACTCAGAAAGCTGCCAATAGCACAGGTTCTTTTGATCTGCTAAACTAAGGAAAGCAAGATGAAGGGGTTGACAAGCTTGCTTTAATTCAGCACACAAATATCATTCACTTAGTTCAGGGGAAAAAGCCAGCACCCTGAACTTCAGAGCAAAATACAAACAAATTACAAACATCGACAGACAGACCCAATACAATTCATAGTTACCAACATCTAGGTTCAGCCTGGGAGCTCAGAACAAGCGCTGGCCCAGAGTCACACCTGCCACCACTGCTGCAGCAAAGAGCTCCCAAGAACAGACAGCCAACCCATGGTTTTTATATCTTTTTCAGCATCAGGGGTGAGTCACACATGCGACTCACCCACGTGACCTAGAATCGTCACAAAGGGGCGGACTTAAACCCACGTGGTCTAAAAGCCTCTGCTCTCCCAGATATGTAAACTAGGCCCTCCCTGGAGTTAGCCCCACCTTGGGCCCCACCTTAGTTGCCAATCCACACCCACTAAGGCTTTACACCTAATAGGGGTTTGGGCCTGGGGCTTAGCACCTAGTAAGACTCAATCAAAGACACTGAATTAATCAAAGAAAACAAAGGCCAAACTCTTCAAGGGCACTTGTTGAACTAAGTGCTAAGGAGCCCATTTTGATTACCAACACACCTTCATTTTTGAATACTATTCTCATCCCCTTCAATCATGAAAAATACTAGGTTCCAATCCTTTTATCCCTCCTTTCATTATGGGTATATTCTTTTTACTTCCCTTTCTTTTTTCCCTCATTCAAAACAGAAGTAATACATTCCCAGGCCCTCCATTTTCTTAATTTAACTCCTTCAGTATTCTTTGAAGTCATTAAGGTTCTGAAGAGAAACTTATTTCTTTGCCCCCTATGAGAATGTGATCACTACAGCATCACATCATACCTTTCAATTATTCAAATAAGTGTACCTTTCTTGGTTTCTCTTGACTCTTGGTTTTTATTTCAAAGTTTTTTCTTAGTTGTGGTCTTTTCATCAGGAATGCTTGAATGCCCTCTAATTCACAAACATCCAGTTTTTCTCTCTGCTATTTAAAGTAAATTATTCTTGTTTGTAAACGTATATAATTTGTCTTTTGGAAGAATATATTCCAAGATCTCCTCTTCTTTTGAAATCCTGACTGTGGTACCTTGTTATTGGAACTACTTACTTCTGGATGCTTGTCTTTGAGCTCCAGATTTTGGTCACGTCATTCCTGGTATTTTTCCTTTCGGGATTTCTTTCTGAAGGCAATCATTGTAGTCGTTCTATCTTCATTTTGCCCATTGGTTCTAAAAGATCTGGACAATTTTCACTTATGATTTCTTAAAGTGTAGGGTGCAGATTTTTTTTAATCATAACTTTCATAGAGTCCTAAGATTCTTACAATTATTTCTCATTTATCTGTTTCCAGGTCAGTTACTTTTGAGATCAGATATCATATATTTTCTTACTTTTTTCAATCTTTTGATGTTATTCTAATTGCCTTGTCATGGAGCCTTTGATATACTTGTCTATTCTAGTTTTAGGAGAGTCTGTTACTTGGATAAGGTTCACTACTTTTAAATTATTTTTCTCCTTCCAAATCTTTCTTTTAGGGCTTTTATTTCACTTCTTACCTCTTTCTTAATTTCATAAAAATATTAATTTTAGTGGAAAAAACATTTTTTCCTTTGAATCACTGTTTTCAGTTGTTACAGTTACCTGCTTACTTTTTTTCTTTTTTGTGTAGGGGGGGTGGGGATCTCTAGATCTACAATTACTTTTTTAATACCTGGTATTTTCTTTGATTAATTTATTTTTTAAATTATATTTCATGAATTGAAGCTCTGTATCACGGCCATAGCTTTACTATATGCTTATGGGTTAGGTGGTTTGTTGCATTTTGTCTTATCTTAGATCCCCTGGTGTTGACCTTCATCTCCCAAGGTTAGCTCTTCCACACCCTGATCTTTGAATTTTAGAATGCCCAATCTTAAAGGTCCTCCATGGCATCACAGATAGAAGTGCTAGGTACCTTGTCCTGGTTAGAGTACTGCTCATCAACTCTGTTCAATGCTGTTCCCTAGGACTTCCAAAGTCCCCACCCTAGGACTTTCTAATCCTTATCTAGGATATCTGTACAAATCTGGGAAGAGAAGGAAAGGGGAAAGCATTTAAATAATACCTTCTATGCTTTTGGTACTGGGCTAAGTGCTTTTAATCTCATTTGATCCTCTCAACAACTCTGCAAGGTACATGCTATTCCTCCCCCACCTCCAATTTTATAGTTGAGGAAACTGACACACAGGTTAAATGACTCGCCCAGGATCACATGAAATTAGATTTGAACCCAGGTCTTCCTGACTCCAGGCCCAGCACTCTATTCAATGTGATGCCAGCTGCCTCAAATCACTAAGCATCGTAGGGATTGAACAAGGAATGGAAGTCATTGTTTCCATCTCTGAGGAAAACAGACTATCAAAAACCCTATACATCTTATGGTAAGGCAGCCAAATACATTATTTTGTTGATATGGATGTTGCAATGACAATAAAGTCTCTCTCACTTGGAATCATTCACAATGAGAGGTGGTGTGGAGAAGTGCAGTTTGACTCTGTGTAGTCATAAAATATTTTGTGCTACTAATATTTTACTCAGATTCCTTATTATGACATCCAGGCTTCTTGAAAGTTGGGAATGCATAACAAAAATTTGGTGAGAAATAGTATGTTTGTTGTTTGAAGTTAGTTTAGTTAAGTACATGGAGGCTCATAACCAGAATGATGATGTGCATATTTTTTAAAAGCATCAATAATCTTGAAGGTAGTGAATTCAGACATAAGGGCTAAAGAGTATTTAGGATTGGTATTATTAAAGGAAGTATCCACCATAAGCATAAAATATTTTATTACTTTTGAGGTAGTACCCATCCAGTGCAATCTCAATCAGTTTAATTCAATCCAACCCAATTTAAGTTGGTAAACATATTTTAGGCATCTATTACATACTCTAGGGATAAAACAAACAAACCGATCTCCCAGGGGCACCATAAGTGGAAAAATCATTTTATGATTTATCTTAGTGCCTGACACATAGTAGGTACTTTATAAATGCTTCTTGATTGATTGACTTCATATTTTTATATTTTAGTATTTAGACTAAAAATGAAAGGTATTGGAAGAATAAAGATACATGGCTTAGAAGTCAAGATTTTCGAAACAATTTCTAGTTCTTATTCAATAATCTGTGTGAAATCATATCTAGAGACTACAATGATTTAAACTGATAGTAAGAAGGTACGCTGTCACCTAGCATGGTTTATTAACATCCTTTTCTTTGTATCTCTCTCTAAACTTTTATCAGCAACAGTCATAGGGATTGTAGTACCACCAGATATGTGCAGATGAGTTTACTTGTACGAGTTGTAAATTCTTCCTTTGTGGCGCTGCATCAAATATATACATATATATATATATATATATATATATATATATATATATATATATATATATATGGGTGTGTGTGTGTGTGTAGATAAATGAACATACATAATATATAATATGATTATATATAATTTATTATAATTAGATATACACATGTTTTGTATACATATATGAATAGATATGCATGCTATGAATACAAACATATACATGAGTATATGTATATATATATATATATATCAAAGAATCAAAGGGTCCTTTTCAGAAGAAGCATGGACACCTCTTCCCTAAGGACACCATTAACAGTATCTCCCTACAGTTTTCACGGGAGAGCCAACAGAATCCTTGGAGACGACTCTTTCGGCCAAATGATATCAGGCTGGCAATCCAATTCTCTGTAGCATCTCTTGGCTGCTACCATTTAGTGTTGTTAGGTAGGTGCCTTTCTACCTATGGCAGCATTTTATGCATTTCTTAGTGCTTCTAGACACTACAGGCAGGAACAGGCTGAGGTTTGGGATCCCATCCAACTTCCTGATAATTCTGTAGTCAGGCAGAAGAAAAGAATAAGTGAAGAGATTAAAATTGAAGATATAGGAAGGAGGATTAACATAACAGAAGTAGTATGTGAGAGATCGAAATACAATCTCCAGCAGGAAGTATAGATAGTCCAAATGACAATTCTCCAGTGATAAAGAGATCGTATTAGGGAAGGCTTACCCATTGCACAGAAAAAATAGGGTGCTTCCAGACATAATGAGGATGGGGGTGGAGTTTAGATGATTATATAGGGCTAGAAGGAATCTAAGAGAACAGCCAACTTTGTCATTTTACTAATAAGAAAATGACGTCTCAGGGAAATTAAGTGCCCTGTCCATGATCACACCCAAAGGATAAGATGTCAAATTTGATTCTGAGTCCTCTGATGGCTGAGGCAATGCTCTTCTTGCTATTTCACACAGAATAAGAGAGTCAATATGAATGATTCCATATTATGAGAAATAGGTATCCACCAGGAAAATGAACTTAATTTCATCTCCTGATAGGATCAGAAAGCTGTCAGGGACCCAAGTGTTTAAAGTGAAGCTTGAGTTACATCTTGAAGGAAGAAGTCAGTGTTTTCTAAGCACAGAAGATGGCCAGTGCCAAGGGAAAGAGAGACATGGAAGAATGTCTTTTGTGAAGAATAGAAAGAAGACCAGTTTGGCTAGATTGGAGAGTGTGGAAAGGGGAGTAATATATAATGCTACTAAAATAGATTGGAACAAGTTGTGAAGGTTTTGAAAGCCAAATGGAGAAGTTTATATTTGATCCTAGAAGGAAGTTTTATGAGCCGGGAAGTGACTGATTGAGACTTGGACTTAAGAAAAAAAAAAACACTTTGACAGCTGTTTGGGGAATGGACTGTACTGAGGAGAGATATGAAGTAAGGAGGCAGTTATAATAGTCCAGGCTACAGGTAAATGGGGACCTAACCTAGGATATGGGCTGTGTGATAGAAAGGACAAGATGAGAGATGTGTTGTAGATGTAGAATGGCAAGATTTAGCAATTTATTGTATATGTGAAGCAAGGGTGAGTGGTGAGTTAAGTACAATGTCAAGGTTATGAACTTCAAAGATTGGAAGAATGGTTTTACTTTTGAGACAGAAAATGAGAAGCTTGTATGAAGACTAGGTTTTTTGTGGAAAGATGAGTCCCATTATGAGCCTATTAAATTTTAGATGTCCCTGAGACATCCAGAGAGAAAAATCCAATAGGTGGTTGATGATCCATGAGGGAGTTCGATTGGTCCATTCCAGCCCTGAAATTCTGTGCTTCACTTCTCTTCCTCTACTAATTAGTTTACTTTTCATAATCTTTTAAAGGCAAAGGTCTGACTAGTTATTTCTTTATTTAAAAATCTGCAGGGGCTTCATATTGCTTCTAGGATCAAATTCAATTTCTCAGACAACATTTAGCCTCTAATTTTCCTTTTTTAGATTTATTCTTCACTACTGCCTTTCACTAAATCTCCTTTCCAGGTAAATTTAAAATTAACTAACTAATTAAGCTAGCTACCCTATGTATTCATCTTTCCATCTGCCCTTTACACATGCTGACCTCCATATCTCTGCCTCTTGAGAGCTTTAGTTTTCTTCAAATATAAGCTCAATTACCATATCCTTCATAATTGTCCCCCAAACCCAATTGTCAGTGGCTTCTCCCTCTTCAAATTATCTTCTGTTAACTGTGCACATGTCCTAGTGCCCTAGTAGACTGCAAACTTATTCATTATAGATATTATTTAATTTTTGTCTTTGTCTCCAGTTCCTAGACTAGCTGCCATGTAGTCCGTATCTAATAAATTCTCATGGATGAATACATATGTATTAAATTGAATTGATGAAGGGAAATGCAAGTAAAATATTAGGCTATGTTTTGTGGCCATTATTTTTTTTGGTGGCAGGGGTTGGGAGAATTTCACGCAGAAATTTTCATTTCATTAGGGACATATTGGGTATAGATCAAGTAGAGAACAGAGTGCACCACGTTATGAATGTTGCAAAGGACAGAATATATTTAGTGAAGGTCAGAGACTCAGTATTGGGGAAGGTTATGTCATTAAGAAAGGACTGGTATAAAATAAGCCAGGAAATGTAAGGTAGTGCCAGATTGTGGATGACCTTGAGTTGTAGACTAAGGTTCCTAAACTTGACTGCATTTAGTATAGAGGTGTCAAATTCTTTTAAGCAGTTGATTGACATGATCTAATCCATAGGTCAAGAAGCTTAAGCTTCAAGAGATGTGGAGGAGGGACTGGGATTGGAGAGGGGAGAAATTGGGGGGGGGGGGAAATCAGATGCAATCAGAGGTTACTGCAACAGTTTATATAGGTGAAAATTAAGATCTATACTAGGGAAATATTGATGGTGGAGAAAAAGAGGAGAGGATGTGTTTAAGAGATATTTTGGAAACAGATGTACAGGATCTTTTGACTAGAATATAATTTAAGTGAAATAAAAATGAAAACAACACCATTGTTTGGAACACATAGACATGTCTAAATGATGAAAACAGCAGAATTTTACATTGATGCTGGTCCTCTATTTGTATCCCCAGTGTTTAGCACAGAGCCTCGCACACATATAATAGGTGCTTAATAAATGCTTTTTTGCTGACTAAGTGATCAAAGGCCAGTGGGTGCTCTGCTAACACATGGAGAGAGTGTGAATCAGAGGTCCCAAATGTTCTTGATAAGACAGGAATAGTCCATGGTACAAAAAGAAACAAAAGAGCAGTAAATTTGCTATGGAAATATTCATCAATAAAAATCATCAATTGCAGAGTGGCATAAATGAATTCATGAATTCTTTCTTTTTCTTTTATGATCCTCCTTTGTTATCTTGCTCTGCTCCCCCCGCCCATGAATTACTACGCAGCTGTCATGACTTTGCATTCAGGAAAGTCTTTCCAGGAAAGAGCTTGAAGAGTGTCATAGGAGGTCATGGTGTTAACTTGGAGCCCTACTCTATGCGGTGACTTTCCAGCTAAATTTTAATTATATAAATTATAATATACCCTTGATACCTATCTGTTGAATGGACTTGGATTCTGGGATATTATTTACATATCTAGTAATTTGGATTCTTTCTTCATCTTTTTCTTAGGGTAATTTCAGAGGTGGCCCTGCTGACTGAGTCAATGGACAGAGTGAATCACACTGTAGTGTTTGAGTTTGTGTTCCTGGGACTTTCCAATTCTTGGGATATTCATCTTCTACTCTTTGCATTTTCTTCTGTGCTCTTTTTGGAAATCATGCTGGGAAATTCCCTCATTATGTTCACAGTCACTTCTGACCCTCACTTACCCTCTCCCATGTACTTCCTGCTGGCCATCCTCTGCTTCAACAACTTGGGGCTTTCCTCTGCCACCTCCCCTAAGATGATATGTGACCTTTTCAGAAGCACAAATCATTTCTTTCTCAGCCTGCATCATGCAGATGTTCTTTATTCACTTGATTTTTGATGCTGAGATGGTGCTGCTTAGCCATGGCCTTTGACAGATATGTAGCCATATGTAAGCCTCTCCATTTTCTCATTATTAGGTGCCCAAGAATGTGCACTTTGCTTTTGTCTGCTGCCTGGATTATTGGCCTGATCCATTAACTGGTCAAAATGGCTTTTATAATTAACCTACCTTTCTGCGCCACCAATGAGCTATACAGTTTTTATTATGATCTCCCTCGGTTCATCAAATTTGCCTTTACTGAAACATATAGAGTAAATCTCATGATCATCATCAATAGCAGCTTCATGTACATAGGTGTCTACGTGTCGGTCATACCTTACATTTTTGTTCTAGTCACTTTTCAAAAGAATTCACGAAGTGCTTCTCTTAAGGCTTTCTCTACTCTTTCATCTCTCATCATTGTGGTGATTTTGTTTTTTGTTCCATGGTTATCTTTCTATACATGGCCAGTGAACCCATTACACCAAGACAAATATCTTGCTATCTTTGAGGTAGTTCTGACTTCTTTTCTAAATCCAGTCATCTGTATACTCAGAAACTAAGAGACGAAGTTGGCAAAAAGGAGAGTGTGCAGCCAGCTTGTCAGTTTCAGTAACGTCTCATAAATGACTTGATGAGGACACCCAAATCTCTGATGATTATAAATAAAAAATTAGAAGAACTCATTTGAAGAAGAAAAGATGGCTGGGGACACATTGTTTGAATTTATGGAAGAACATTAAAATGGAATTACGTACAACTGGAAACATGGGTCTGAAGCTGGAAGAATGGTTCAGGTTGTATGTTTGGCAACTGTCTACACAAAAAAAATCTAAAAATGGATTTGCATTTGCCTATGTATTTGTGGATAATTAAACTATTAATACTATTCATGTTGTGATATTTTAAAAGATTTTTTATTGCTTTCTTTAAAGTCCTTTGTGAGGTTGTTTGATTTTGGTTTGATCTGCTTAACATTTATTCTGCACTTAACAAGGAATACTCCCCAATTTTGCTAGGTTAGGCTCTCCTCAAATTTTTTGAAGATATTTTTTTTAAAAAATTAAAAATTTTCAGCTTTTTAAGAAATGTGAAACACTGTACTCTGTGTTAACTTGTTTGCCATTTAATACTCCTTTTTTTTTTTTTTTTTCCTTTTCAGGGTAATGTTTTTATTTTTATTTTTTTTTAAACTAAGGCTCCATAAGAGTTGTGACTTTTATTTATCTAATGGCATAAGTTATACCATACATTTTTCTTTAGTCCACATTTCTTTCTTTTTTTTTAATGCAATTTATTTATTTAACATATTTAGTTTTCAGCATTGATTTTCACAACAGTTTGGATTACAAATTTTCTCCCCATTTCTGCCCTCCCCCCCCACTCCAAGATGGCATATATTCTGGTTGCCCTGTTCCCCAGTCAGCCCTCCCCTCTATCACCCCCCTCCCCTCTCATCCCCTTTTCCCTTCCTTTCTTGTAGGGCAAGATAAATTTCTACGCCCCATTGCCTGTGTATCTTATTTTTTAGTTGCATACAAAAAGTTTTTTTGTTTTTGAACATCCGATTTTAAAACTTTGAGTTCCAAATTCCCTTCCCTCTTCCCTTCCCACCCACCCTCCCTAAGAAGTTGAGCAATTCAACCTTGGCCACACATGTATTATTATGTATAAGCCTTCCACAATATTCATGTTGTGAAAGGCTAACTACATTTTGCTCCTTCCCAACCCATCCCGCTTTATTGAATTTTCTTCCTTGACCCTGTCCCCTTTCCAAAGTGTTTGTTTTGATTACCTCCACCCCCATCTGCCCTCCACTCCATCATCCCCCTGCCTTTTATTTTTTTTTTTATCTTCCTCCCTCTTCTTTCCTGTGGGGTAAGATACCCAACTGAGTATGTATGGTATTCCCCCTCAGGCCAAATCTGATGAGAGCAAGGTTCACTCATTCCCCCCTCACCTGCCCACTCCCCTCCTCTCCTAGAACTGCTTCCTCTTGCCACCTTTATGGGAGATAATCCACCCCATTCTATCTCTCCCTATCTCCCTCTCTCAGTAAGTTACTCTCTCATCCCTTAATTTCATTTTATTTCTTTTAGCTATCTTCCCTTCATCCTCAACTCACCCTGTGTCTGCTCTCTCTCTTTTACATATATATATATATATATATATATATACACATACATACACATACATACATATACACATAGATACATGCATACATACACATTCACTTATATATATACATAAACATATATATATGCATATATATATGCATATTCCCTTCAACTACCCTAATACTGAGGTCTCATGAATCATACTCATCATCTTTCCATGTAGGAATGTAAACAAAACAGTTCAACTTTAGTAAGTCCCTTGCAATTTCCGTTTCTTGATTACCTTTTCATGCTTCTCTTGATTCTTGTGTTTGAAAGTCAAATTTTCTATTCAGTTCTGGTCTTTTCACTGAGAAAGCTTGAAAGTCCTCCATTTTATTGAAAGTCCATATTTTGCCTTGGAACATGATACTTAGTTTTGCTGGGTAGGTGATTCTAGGTTTTAATCCTAGCTCCATTGACCTCCGGAATATCGCATTCCAAGCCCTTCGATCTCTTAATGTAGAAGCTGCCAGATCTTGGGTTATTCTGATTGGGTTTCCACAATATTCAAATTGTTTCTTTCTGGCTGCTTGCAGTATTTTCTCCTTGATCTGGGAGCTCTGGAATTTGGCAACAATATTCCTAGGAGATTTCTTTTTGGGATCTATTTGCGGAGGCGATCGATGGATTCTTTCAATTTCTATTTTGCCCTGTGGCTCTAGAATATCAGGGCAGTTCTCCTTGATAATTTCCTGAAAGATGGTATCTAGGCTCTTTTTTTGATCATGGCTTTCAGGTAGTCCAATAATTTTTAAATTATCTCTCCTGGATCTATTTTCCAGGTCAGTGGTTTTTCCAAGGAGATATTTCACATTGTCTTCCATTTTTTCATTCCTCTGGTTCTGTTTTATAATATCCTGATTTCTCATAAAGTCACTAGCTTCCACTTGCTCCAATCTAATTTTTAAAGTAGTATTTTCTTCAGTGGTCTTTTGGACCTCCTTTTCCATTTGGCTAATTCTGCCTTTCAAGGAATTCTTCTCCTCATTGGCTTTTTGGAGCTCTTTTGCCATTTGAGTTAGTCTATTTTGTAAGGTGTTGTTTTCTTCAGTGTATTTTTCAGTATTTTTTTGGGTCTCCTTTAGCAAGTCATTGACTTGTTTTTCATGGTTTTCTCGCATCCTTCTTATTTCTCTTCCCAATTTTTCCTCTACTTCTCTAACTTGCTTTTCCAAATCCTTTTTGAGTTCTTCTATGGTCTGGGGCCAGTTCATGTTTTTCTTGGAGGCTTTGGTTGTAGGCTCTATGACTTTGCTGTCTTCTTTAGGCTGTATGTTTTGGTCTTCTTTGTCACCAAAGAAAGAATCCAAAGTCTGAGACTGAATCTGGGCGCGTTTTCGCGTCCTGGCCATATTCCCAACCAACTAACTTGACCCTTGAGTTTTTCAGTGGGGTATGACTGCTTGTAGATTACAGAGTTCTATGTTCTACGTTTGGGGGGGAGGTGCCAGCTCTGTCAGAGCCGCACTCCTCCTTCCCCAAGGACCCCCAGTCCAGACTGGGCTCAGATCTTCGGCAGGCTGTGCACCCCTGCTGTGATCCGCCACTTAATTCCCCCCACCAGGTGGGCCTGGGGCCGGAAGTAACAACAGCTGTAGCTGCCCCACCTCCGCTGCCCCCGGGGCTGGAAGCCGAACCGCGAACTCCTTCCACTCCCGCAGCTTTTCCCACTAACCTTCTCCGCAGTCTTTGGTGTTTGTGGGTCGAGGGGTCTGGTAACTGCTCACGTATTCAGGGCGCTAGGGCCCCCTCCGCCCGGCTTCTGGACTGGATCGTCCACGCCGCTCAGGCTGGGCTCTGCTCCACTCCGTTCCAGCTCCCAGCTCCCAGCTCCCAGCTCCGTGTGGAATAGAGCTCACCCAGAGACTATCCGGGCTGTCCTGGGCTGGAGCCCTGCTTCCTTCTGCTGTTCTGTGGGTTCTGCCGTTCTAGAATTGGTTCAGAGCCATTTTTATAGGTTTTTGGAGGGACTCAGGTACGGAGCTCACTCTAGTCCGTGCTTACCAGCCGCCATCTTGGCTCTGCCCCCCCATTTAATACTCCTTTTGACTACTACTCCTTCTCTTTTACATGTGTTTGCTCTGGACTTCCAATAAGATTTTGTAAAAATAGTCTCCAGCCTTCCTGTTTGTCTTTGAATTTTAATTTTTAATCTCATTATTTCCCAAATTAAAACTTGCATTTAAACATTTTTTCTAATATTCAATAACTTCCCAAGAGATTCCTTTGGTTTTCCATCTCTCACCAAAATTTTTAGTTATTCATTCCTCCCTATTCCCTCCCTCAACAGAATTTAAGCTCCTGGAGACAATGAGTTTCATTATTGTGTTTGTAATCCCAGTAGTAATGCAGTGTTTTGAACATAATACGTGCTTAATAACTGCTTGCTGGTCAATTGATTCACTTGGAAATGATTTTGTTGTGATTATTATTATATTGGTACCTATCCACACTAATCCCTTGCACTACTACCTGGTAACTAATAAGGACCAAAGTAAAGTGTTTTACCCTTTCCTGTTTATTGGGATGACCACTGGTATACTAGAATGATCTATTCTGTCCTTTGTTCTGTACCCTGAATCCCCTTTGATTTCTGTTCTGATAAGGAGTTCTGTTAACCTATTTTGTATATTTACAGTCTCTCATTACTAACACTCTTGTATTTTACTTTATTCATTCATCATTTCTAAGTCAGTCTAATTGTCCCAATTTGGTGGTTCATAGATAGTCTCTATTAAAAGAGGAATGGGAAAGGAAGAAAACATGTATTCACTAAGTGCCAACAATATGTTAGTCACTATTCTATGCACTTTACCTATATAGTCTCATTTGACTCTCACAACAACCCTATCGAGTAGGTATTGTTATCCCCATTTTATAGCTGAGGAAACTGAGGCATATAGTGGTTAAATAACTTACTGAGCATCACCTTGCTAGTAAGTTACTGAGTCTGGATTTGAATTCAGGTCTTCTTGATTCTAGGTTCAGCATTCTATCCATTGTTCCACCTAGCTACAAATTCAATTGAACAAATATTTATGAAATGCTTCTAATGTTCTAAGCATACAAATTCAAAACAAAATCCTTCTTTCCTTCATGGAACTTGAATTCTGGCAAGGCTGCCCTTGGGGTTGGGGAGTGGGATAAATCATGGCAAGAGTAGTAAATATAAAGTACATAAAAAGTAGTACAGATGAATTTTAAGAGTGAGAGAGTGCTAGTACCTGTAGAAATCAGTCAAGGCCATGTATAGTAGCTGTAGCTAGACCTGAGTTGTGCTTAAAAGAAGCCAGGAATCCTGTTTCCACAGAGATGATGTAGTACTTTCCTTATGCTGGTCATAGCGTGGAACTCCTTCTTGCTACTTTGGACCTTTCTGGTCTTATACTTCATCACACCAAGTCTTATGTTTTTTGTCATTATTCCTCAGTTCTCCCTACCTCAAACCTTTATTATAATCTGTCATGCTACACCTTTAAATTGTGATCAAATTTTAACTTTTTTATCCACCTATCCATTCCTTCATGGTGCTATCAAATTTCATCACTTCATTCATTCCACACAAACCTACTGGGTTTAAACAATGTGTTGTATACATTAAAAGGAATTGTGGCATATGAATAGAAGGATGATATTTTGTCAGGCCCTCAAGGACTTTATAATCTAATTGTAGACAGAAAGCATGCAACCACAAAAAGTCAAATGACACCAGAGATGTTAAATGACAATTTTTGATACCAATTCAAGAGTTAACAAAAGGTGGTGCGTGATTACATGCCAACAGAGAGGAACAGACCTCAGGGTATATGCCTACTGGTATTAACTCTAGTCAGTGAATGTTATTAGTTTAGAGAATGGAGAGGTCATTATGAGTTGGAGTGGTCAGAATAAGCTTTATGGAAGAGGTGGTACCTAAAATGGCAATTGAAGCATGGATAGAAAGAATATGTCTGAACATAGCTAAGGTGCAAAGCAGAACATTGCAGCTATAAGAAATAGTATGAGAAGGAGCAAAAGGGTGGAAAAATATAGAGCAAGTTTTTGGAAATGAGAAAAATAGTCCTTTTTTGTGAAAAGTACATGTACGTGTGTGTGTCTTTGTGTGTGTGTATGTAGGGGAATTTTAAGAGATAAAATTGGAAAGGTAATGAAATTATAGTGGTTTTGAATGTTATACAAAGGAATTTGGATTTCACTTGGTCAACAATGGGGAGCCATTGAAGTTTATTGATGAGAAAGGTGACATCAAAGTTGTGTTTCAGGAATATTAATTGGATAGCAGGATGGATTATGTAAAGAGAAACTGGATATAAAAATAACAATTAGGAGTTATTGTAACAGTCCAAGTGAGAGTTATTGAAATTTTTAACTAGCTTGTTGGTGGGACTAAAAAGGAGGGGAAGGATATAAGAAATATTATAGCATTAAAAGCTATAGAACTCTGTGACTGATTTGATCCAAGAGGACGATTGTTAAGAAATTTCAGAAATTGGAAGGGTAAAATGAAGATCAAATTCTGGGTGGGAGAGGAAGATTTCAGTGGGAGATAGGTGAAGAAGCTGAGAATATAGTTTTCTAGGGTGGAGAAGAGCAAAGTAGAAATATCAAGATCATGGTGATGAGCTATTTTAATTCTTCTAGTTAGAATGTAGTTGAAATGGCTTATCATGAGGTTCAAGCTGGTTAAGATTTTATTTGTAATTATTTTGGAGTAATTCTTTCTTCTGACACTTTCTCTTGCCATTGTATTATTTAGAGAAAACCCTGGTTTAGCCTCATCCTGGTCAATTAGGCAAACTTGGGGAAATAAGACAAAGGAGCTTATTAGCACATCAAGGCAGCAAGCAGTTGGAGTCAGTGGCTCTCCTGCTTTTAATAGAGAGGAATAAGCAACTTTCATATGAAGGTGAAAGTATGTTGATTGGTAAATGCGATCGATGAGGAAATGAAATTAGTACCACTTCATTACAGTATCATAGAGAGATGGCATTAGTATGCATGCAGACCCCCATGTCCTGCAGGTTGGCTGTCCATGCACTCAAAGTCTAAACAACTTTTAAAATCAGATCACTGGTACTGACTCTGCACAGGTAGCTGACTTTGCATAGTATTTATTTATTGTTAAGACTTTCTTATTTGCTAATATTCTTGGCCTAGGACTTTGTGCCAGAGTCCAGGTTGCTCTTTGCTGAATTGCTATAAGCCCTGCTAAAATCTCAGAGTGGGTTGAGATTATGCCTAAGCCAGGACCTGTGCACACTGCGGTTTGGAAGACACTGCTTTGACTCATTCCTGGGTGAGGTGGCTGCACTGCGGTCTTGTCATTGCTTACTATAGTGTCTGGATAGGATGATCCCTAGAAGTTTATAATTTATTTATATAACCTGCTCAAGGACATTCTTGGGTATGTTTTTGCTTAGGTATGATTTAGAATTGGTAGAGAGAATGATCACTTGCTGTATGATTGACTTATGAGTTGGGGGCTACCTCAAGACCTTTAGAGATGAGAGAAATTCTTATTTATCACTTTGAAAGAGGATACACGGGATTTCAGACTCTCTTTAGGGCAAGATCTGTGGAGAGAAAATAGAACTGGGAAGTTAGTGGCGCAATGAAGAAGTGACTTTTCCTTATATGTCCTCCTCCCAAAGTTTATTCTTTATGGATTCTTCTCATACAGGCCCATAGGGAGTACTCATTCTGTCCATCAATCCCAATATCATGCCTAGGCAGCAGCAGGCAAAATGCCTCATGGGCCACCCAGATTAGACACATACACACGCATATGTATATAGGTATGTAGCTATCATGCATATATCATCTATCTATCTATCTATTGATCTATCTATTAAAAAGACCCTGCTTTCTTTCATAGACCTGTCCTGAGACAAGAGTCCTAGCCTGAAACTGGGAGCTGGACTCAGTGGTTTAGTCTATGTCCTGCCCACTGCCACAACCTGCAGCTTCCTTCTGTCTCCTGGCATACTTCTCCACCCTGGCCATGGTAACTCTCTTTTCATCCACAGTCCTCCTTGTGAATCTATGCCTTTAGCCCTCAAATCATGGAGTAGACCAGCACAAGATTATTTTGGCTTTAGGCCTGTCTTCTAGGGTTTCTCTAGAGTCTCATGTCAGTCAGGCATGCTGATCCTGTCCCACTTTCCTTGTATCTGCATGCCTGGAGTGGCCATTGCTTCAAGCCTGGCTCCTTGTCCAATCCTCCAGGAGATGGAACAGTCCTCTTTGATTTTCTTATTTCTTCTTCATCTTCAGTAGCTGCTTCTTGGAGGCACTGGACTTGTCTTGAAACTTTCAAATGTCAAATGAGAACTTCATTTTTTCATGACCAGCTTCAGTTTCTATACACTTCTGCATTATACATATTTTAAGGGAAAAAGTAATAGATATAGCAATTAGCTGTCTGGAACTTTGTTGTAGTATCTTTTATGGAGATTGTGATTCAAGCATGTAGAGGCAGTATGGTATAGAGCAGGGCTGTCCAGAATGTGGCCTGCCAGCCTCATGCAGCCCACAGTGCAATTTATGTGGCCAGCCTACAACCATAGAAATTTACATAAATGCTTTATTAAAAGAAGCCAATCTAGCAAAGATCTCTCACTAAAATGGCAAATCAAAATATATTGTCTATTGTTTCAATAAAAACCAGACGTTGGACAATCCTGGTGTAGAGGACAGAACACAAGCTCAGAGTCAGGAAGACGATGCATCAAAAATCTTATTAGTTGTGTGACCCTGAGCTAGTCATTTTATCCCTTTGTTCACTTAATAGGTATCTAAGATTTATCTAGTAAGTCATGAGTTCCCCATGATTGTAAAAGCATAGATCCTTCTCCTATTTGGATAGTTTAAGCTGTAGACCCTACACTGCAGGATAATTTTTTATATGAAATTTCTATACACTTTTTTCTTTTACTTACCTACAGTCACTGGTGTAGGAAGTAGGCTAGATACAGTGGTGGGGAAACTGTGGCCTTGAGGTCACATGTAGCCTTCTAAGTCTTTGTGTATGACCTTTTGATTGAGTCCAAGTTGTACAGAACACATCCTTTTATTGAGGGGATTTGTTCTGTGAAGTTTGGATTCAGTCAAAGAGTCACACCTGAGAACATGGAGGGTGACATGTGGCTTCAAAGCTGCAGGTTCCCCACCTCTTGCTTAGAATTTGGGAAAGTAAAGGAAATATTTTAATTTATGAGTGTGAAATTACATATTTTGAAAATATTCCATGGACATTCCTCAACTGCCATTTCATGAAACAATGATTTGAAAGCTAGTACAGAAAAGAGTCAAAAGAGACATTCATACTTCTTCCTAACCATCTCTTATTAACTGATTCTGCCCTTAGTTATCATGGGAAAATCAATAGAATCCTGGGAGACAATTCTTCTGGCCAAATGATCTCAGGCTGGCAATCACAGCTTCTGCAGAATCACTTGGTTGTGCCCCAGTAGTGTTGCTAATGAACTGCCTTTCCACGTATGCTAACATTTTATGATGCTCTTAGAGCTTCTGGTCACTATAAGGCAGAGAAGGCTGAGGTTTGAGAGGCCCTCAGACTTCTTATCAATGCTGTAATGTCAAGTCCTGTGAGAGAAGAGGTAGGTGGCAAATGTAGGAATAAATCCTCCAGCAGGAAGAAGACAGTGCACATCTCCACATTCCAGGGGTGACCAGACCATGATAAGGCAGTGGCCATTGCATAGCATAATAAAGAGCTGCTTCTTCCTAGGATAGAATCCAAAAAGGGGGAGGGAAGAAGGAACTAAGCACAGCAAAGGAGAATCAATTTGAAGGATTTAAGATTATGGAAATGGGCATATACACCTGGAAAATTAATTTAATTTCATCAGGTAGGAGAAGTGCCAGAGACTTCATACTTACTGAACTGCTTCTGTTCCCTGTGAAAATCTCTTACCTTCTCCATACTCTCTGAATATGACATCTGTTCAATTTTGCTTGGCTCCCTATGCGTTCTAAACTTCATAGTTGACCCTTTCCATAGTCAACTCCATTTAGTGCTAGCTTCTATTGCTTCTAGATTTATTCTGCTAGTAATGAAAATCTCCAGCACTGGGAAGGTTCCATTATCTGTCCTTCTGTTTTCTTTCATGTCCATCCATGCTGCCTAACATTTCTAGAGAAAGTTACAAACCCTAACTGGTGAAGTTCACTGCAAATTTAAACTATTCAAACTTACCTAGGTCCTTGCTGTATAGCAAGGTTTTACTTTGTTTCTTTTTAACCACATCCATTGGACTACAGTAGTGATTCTAAACCTTTTCCCGCATTAGTCTCCCATGCTACTCAATTCTCACTCTCAGCAGATAGCCTTCTCTTCCACTTTACTGAAAAAGGAGATACTACCTACCAACTGAGAGCTCAGCAATCTTCCTTCCATTTACTGGTTAGTACACTTACTCACCACCTTTCTTATTTGTCTTCTCCTATTCTCCTTTTCTTCTCCTTTGCTTCAGAGGAATAGATTTGGCAAAACTTTATCTTAGATGTTAATCTTTCCACCTATGCCTTTAAGACCATCTCTCTCCTTTTGCCTTCACTGATTGCTCAGGCAGCCCTCTTCTTGCATCTTCATTTTTTCTCTCCTTTGATTTCTTTGCCTCCAATTTTTCCTCATATTAAAAATTCACAATCCTCATGTACTTTTGATTGTTTCTTTTTATTTCCTTTAATTACCAAACCTCTGCACTAACTTACATTTTTCAGCCAGCAAACACTTATACTATACCTCCTACTAAAGTCTAAGTCAAGATAGGTAACATGGTAGGCTGAATCATGAAATCCTGAACATCTGAGTTCAATCTGACTAGTCTATTTTCATTTCTGGGGATGATTTTCAAACCATTTCCCAATATTTATGTAATTACTTTTCCCTAATACCTGCATAGTATCTTGAAACTCATCTAGTGCCATTTCCTTATTTTATAGATGGGGAAATCAAACCTTAGAAAGGTAACATTCCTGATTAAATAGTCACAATTGCAAAATAGGTGCTCTTTTCATTATGCCAGGTGATGCTTTCTCTATTCCTTCCCCTGACTGCAATCCCTCCCACTGAGCCCATAGCAGTCTCCATCTCCTCCTAATTTCTACTGAAACAGTATGCTATAGTGGTAAGTATATTAGCCTTGAAATCAAGTTTACTAAGGTGTGGGTTCTGGATTTCTCACTTTTACCTTGTTAGATCTCTCCAGGTCTCAGGTTTTTAATCTATAAAATGAAAGAGTTGGATTGTATGGCTCTTTCTACTTCTAATACTTTGGAGCTCACTTATCACATGCTGCCATACGTTGTTATTTCATTCTTTACAATCTAAGGCAAGAATCTGACTATATTCCTCCCTTGCTCAAAAATCTTGTGTCTCCCTCTTGCCTCTAGGATCAAATTCAGACTCCTCAGTCTGACGTTTTAAGACTTTTATATTCTGACTCCAAACTAAATTTTCATTTCTTATTGCTTCAAATCATGCATTTCTGTCCTAGGCAAACTCGTGGTTCCTGAAACTCAGCATTCTGTCACCTCCCTCCACATAAGCTGTTCTTGTGCCTCTTGTAATCTTTAGCTTTCTTCAAGCCTCAACTGAAGTATCATCACCTACTTGAAGCTGTTCTGGGACCTAGAAGATGCCAATGCTCTTACCAATTTCCAATTACCTTCTCCTGCTTATCTGTGTACATGGTCCATTGACCTAGTAGAAGTAAGTTCCTTGATTGCCTACATTACTTAATTTTTGTCTTTATTTGAAGTGTGTAGCTCACTGCCTTTATTTTAGTAGCTAAATAATGTTTAATAATCATGGAAAGGAAGTTTGAACTGGAGAAAACCACAAATTCCTATAGAGTTCATTAAAAATGTATCTCATTCCAACTCAACTGGGCACTAGTTGTTGTGTAGAAAGTCTTTTCTTTGTCTTTTGCTAATCTTGCCTAGTTGGTGCAGTGGATAGAGTGCTGGCCATGGAATTAGCAGGACCTGAATTCAAATTCGACCATGGACACTTACTACCTGCAGGGCCCTGGGCAAGTTACCTAACCCTGTTTGCTTCAGTTTCCTCATCTGTAAAATGAACTGGAGAAGGAAATAGCAACCTACTCCAGTATCTTGGCCAAGAAAAATTTAAATGGAGTCATGCAGCTGAAATGACTCATTATAATCTTACCTGTTCATCCATAATAGGCAAAATAATTAGGTTTTTTTTACATACCTACCTTCCTTTACTCTCAGTACATGATCTTGACTTTTATTTTAATGAAAAGTTGAGATGGCCTATTGAGAGCTCCCTAATCTTCATCACACCTTCTCCCCATCTTTACTATCTATTATCTTCTCTCATTCTCCTTTTCTTCTTTTTGTTTTAGAGGAAGAGATTTGGAGACAGTTCTTTCAAGGTCAATCGTTCCACTCCTGTTTTCTTAGAGGGTTAATATCATTTTTTATTAGATGCTTGGGAAGGTATCATAAAGAAACTATCATTTAAGTAGATAAATATTGGGTGTGGCATTCAAGGAGCAGGGGCCAGTTAATATGGACCATGCATGGAGGTGGGGTAGCATAGCATATGTATAGAAAAGGCAAGAGATCTAATTTGATAATAAAATCATGCATCTGGAAAATAGTAGAGTGAGAATCAAGTGACTCCAGACTATGAATGACCTCAATTAAGGGCAAGGCTAAGGATAATGAACTTGACTAAGATTTGTTTACAAGGGAGCTGTTGAAGAGTTTTAATTTGACGATCAATGTGTTCACATTTTTTCATTAGGAAAATTAATCTGGAAAAGGTGTTAAGAATGGATTGGAGGGGTGAAACTGTGGAGATGGACAGGGAATAGGTTAGGTCACTGTCATAGCAATCTGTACATATAGTTATAAAAGGCTCCACTAAGGCAGTGGCCATGAGGGTAGAGAGCAGGTAATAAATTTAGAATTAGTTGGATAAAACTTTGTGTCTAGTATATGGGGAATGGGGGAGAGTGAGAGAATAATCAAATTAACACCATAGTTTCAAACACAGGTGTCTCAATGAAAAACATTACCATTAATAAAAATGGGTGTGGGGACAGAGATAATTAGTTCATTTTGCTATTGGTTGAATCTGAGCTACTTCTGGTAGACATCTACTTGAAGATATACCTTATGCATTTCGAGATACGGGTCTGAAACTCAGGATAAAAAAAAAGATTTTGGAGTTCTCTGTAGAGACATGATAGAAGAAACAACGCCAATGAATGAAGTAGCTAAGTAAAATTGGTAGTTAATAGAGAAAAGAGTGAGATCAGAATCATGGGGAACTCTGGCCTTAATACATTCAGAAGAAAAAATGGAACCAAGAAAGGAGACTGAAAAGGAACAATCAGTAAGGTAGGAGGAAAACCAGGGCAGTAAAGTGTCTTGGAAGTTAGAGTGTATTCATAAGGAGTGAGAGGTAAAGAATGTTAAAACCTCCAGAGAGGAAAAGGAGGATTCAAAGAGAAAATACTTTGGATTTGACAGTGTCACTAGTGAATTTTGAGAGAATGGTTTTAGAAATATAGGAGTTTAAGCTGCATTGCAAGGTTCTGAAGATTCACTTACTGCATGGTGAGGAGGGGGAAACAGGGAGTGTAGACAACTTTTTAAAGAAGTTTGTTATTGAAGGAGAAGAGAGAGAGATGTTGGTGGATGGGGAGAAAGGTAATGAGAGCAAGACTTTTCAGAATTGAGGAAACCAGAAAATATGTATAGGTTAATGAGGAGCCAGTAATGAAAGGGATTAAATATGTATAAGGGAGGAGATTATTGCTGGAGCAAGGTCCTTGAAGAGTCTGGAGTGAATAGGATTGAAGGTGCAAAATTAGAAGGATGAACCTTGGAAATGAGTAGGGATACTTCATTCTCTGAGAAAAATAGGGAGAAGGACAGTTGAAGTTACCAGAAGATTTTGAGGAGTGAAAGAGTAGAGTTGAAGGATTCCTCAGATGGACTCAGTCTTCTCAGTGTAGCAGGAGAAAAAGCTATCTGCTAAAAGTGTTAGGGGATGAGATGGGGATCAGAGTGTAGAAGAACAAAAGATATGAATGTGTTTCCACTGGGAATGAGATAGAAAGTGGGTTTTATGCAAATGCAATTATTGTGGAGCAGCAAGAAAGGCCTAGGTAAGGTTATGTAGCAGAAACTTCTTATAGGTGAAATCAGCAGTGCTAAGGAGCTAGAAATAGGGTCAAAATGTAGGATGACATAGTATTAACAGGTTGGAAAGGGTAAAACACTTGGTAGGGGATTGTTGGGGATAAGCATGGGCATGAAGGAACTTAGCTGAGGTTATGCAATAGATATGCCTCGCATCAGATGACTCATCCCTATCATAGAGGAGGACTTGTTCCTTAAAATAATTCCTTCTGGATTCCATTCTGATGTACTATTGTTAGACCTGACTAACTTTACATGAGTGACTGCTATGTGGAAGAATTAGGAATGGGACAGTTTAACAGGAGAGTTTCTTTTCCTGGGATTCTCCAAGAGGCTTTCAGTAACATGGCCATAGTTGCCTGGGGTTTACCCATCCTTTCCCACCTGATGCTATTTGCCATGGTTCTGACATGTATACCTCTAGCAGCAACCAGCCAGCCAGAAATTTACATGATGTGTATGTTTCCCTGGTGATCTTCTGTGGTCTGGGAATGACTCAGCTTCAGAACCACATATAATTTATGACACTTTCAATCTTCAATCACTGGGGAAGATTGTGCACAACACTGTTCCACTTCATGTTCTGACTTGAATACCACCTCATAGCACACACTTCAAGTGCTAAATGTGACCATGTGTTGCTTCTGCCTTTTTTGGATGCATTGTGATGGTAATGGTGTATCAGTTGGAGTTTATATAGAACTTTAAGTTTTGCAAAGCACTTTCCATAACTTATTCAATTTGCTTCTCCTAACAACTCTGTGATGTAGGTACTCTTATTTCTTCTATTTTAGAGATGAGGCATCTGAGAGTTGAGGGATGACTTGAATTCAGGTCTTCCTGATTCCAAGTCCACCACTCTATCTTCTGTTCCATCTGATAGTATGAGAGTATTACACAATATAGTACTAATAGGAATAATTATATTAGCTCATTTTTACAAAGCCCTGCTCAGATAACAAACACCTATTCTTTCATTCAGTTATCACTAGAGTCCTGCGAGGTAGGTAGGGAACAGAGTATGGTTTCTATTCTATATTGGAGAAAAGTAAGGCTCAGAGAAATTAGGTGACTTGGCTAAGGTGCTGCAGAAAATAAATGACAGAGTCTGAACTTGATGTTGCTGAGAGTGACAGAGACAGACAGAGACACAGAGATATACAGAGAGACACAAAAAGAGAAAGAGACAAAGTCGAGACAAATTTTATAAATCTATACCTACCTATCTATATATCTATCTTTGTCTCCTTTTATCTCTATCTACTATCTATCTGTCTGTCCATCTATCTAACTATGTTTCTTATCCTATCCTATCTTATCCTATCATATCCTATCCTATCCCCAGGCAAATCATTTCATCAGTCACTTCAGGTGATGGGGACACAATCATCATGTCTAGACAAGGGTTAAATGTGGTGATCACCATTACTTCATTTCCAAGGAAAATCCTAATCCTTATTCTTACTACATTCTTAAAGGGAGAAGTCAGGAAAGAGTTGTAAGCTGGAGAAACAGTATTTTTTAAAATTTCTAGAGAAACTAAAAAGAAAGTTTTAGAAAGATACTTCTACAACATCATTCCCAGTATTTTGTATATTGTTTTATATTTTACTTTTTGTTTTGAACTTAAGCAGCAAAAAAGAGCATTTGCATGAGCATAGGAGAATAGAAAAAAGGAGTTGATGTGAAATTGAATCTCCATTCCATCCCACTCATTAATAATATATGTAAATATGCATAAGTTTGTGTCATATATACATACATACATGTTATTTTTAAACTGTCCTGCTTGAACTTTCTTCTGAATTTCTTTCTGCTTTCTTCTGCACATTTGAAAATGCTTTAATAGTCCTCTTTTTACAGACATCACTGTTGTTAACTCATTTCTAATAATTTGGAATCTCTTGTCTTTTTCCTTTTACAGGTAACATAAAGAGATGATCCTGCTGAGTCAATGGACAAAGAGAATTATTCTGTGGTGTCTGAATTTGTATTCCTGGGGCTTTCCAATTCTTGGGATATTCAACTTTTTCTTTTTATATTCTCCTCTGTGTTCTACTTGGCAAGCATGCTGGGAAACTCCCTGATTGTGCTCACGGTGACTTCTGACCCTCACTTGCACTCTCCCATGTATTTCCTGCTGGCCAATCTCTCCTTTATTGACCTGGGGATGTCCTCTGTCATTTCCCCTAAGATGATGAGTGATCTTTTCCGAAAGCACAAAGTCATCTCATTCTATGGTTGCATCACTCAGATGTTCTTTATTCATTTGATTGGTGGTGTTGAGATGGTATTACTCATAGCAATGGCCTTTGACAGATATGTAGCCATATGTAAGCCTCTCCACTACCTAATTATTATGTGTCCAAGAATGTGCATTTTGCTTTTGGCTGCTGCCTGGATCATTGGCCTCATCCATTCAGTGGCTCAGCTGGTTTTTGTCATCCACTTGCCTTTCTGTGGCCCTAATGAACTGGATAGTTTTTATTGTGACTTTCCTCGGTTTATCAAACTTGCTTGCACAGACACATATAGACTACAGTTCATAGTCACTGCTAACAGTGGCTTCATGTCCCTGTGTGTATTTTGCATCTTGATCTTCTCCTACATTTTCATTCTAGTCACTGTTCAGAAGCATTCATCAGGTGGTGTTTCTAAGGCCCTCTCTACTCTGTCAGCTCATATCACTGTTGTGGTTTTATTTTTTGGTCCATTGATCTTTGTTTATACAAGGCCACATACTACATCACGTCTTGATAACTTTCTTGCTGTCTTTGATGTAGTTCTTACTCCCTCTCTGAATCCAATCATCTATACCTTAAGGAACAAAGAAATGAAGGTGGCAATGAGGAGAGTGTGCAGCCAGTTTGTGAGTTTCAGGAAAATCTCTTAAGTGATTTGATGAAGATATGAGAACTCCCTGTTAGAAGAATTAGTAAAGTTTAGAGGAAGAGCTTATTTACAGGAGAAGATAAAAGTTAGATTTTGAAAACACTCAAGTGGAGGTATACATTATAGAAGCTAAATCAAGGGCATGTAGCCAAAGATAAATAAGGGGCATGGTCCTACTAGAATGATTCTAAGAATACCTAAGCCCAGAATAAGGTATGATTGGTAGTGAATGTTCTAGATAACACAAAAGACTTTAAAGAAACTATGTTGGGGCAAGAAGAACATTCTGAAAATAGGATGGGATGATTGAAAGAAGGCAGAACTACTCAATCCTTATTTTGCTTCTACCAACAAGAAAGATCTTTGGACTGGGAAACATAGAGCAGTCATAGTTATTAGGGATCTGAAGTGAAGACAAGTGTAGCATGTAAGAAAGCTGCCCTCGATGATTCAAGTCACCAGGTCTAGATGTACTACATCTTATAGTCATGAAAAAAAATGATGGATGTGACTGATGAGCCACTGTTAGTAATATTTAATAAATCATGGAGAATGAAATAGAAATGGCCTTTAAGAAATGATGAAATGGATGTTTTCAGAGAAATCCAGGAACACTTGTGTGAAGTAATGCAGAGTGAAGTGAGCAAAATCAAGAGAATAATTAATACTGTGACAATAGCATTATAAAAATGAACAAATTTGAATTACTTATGAATTGTCAGTGCAATGAATAATGATTTCAAAGGACCAAGGATGAAGAATCACTATCCACCTCCTGGCAGAGCAGTGATAGACTAAATATGCAGAATGAGCCACACCTCTTTGGACATAGTCAATGTGGAAGTGTCTTGATTTTCAAGAAAAAAGAAAGATACCAAAACTTTAAAATTATAGCTAGCTTGACTGGTTCCTAGCAAAAGTCTGGACTACATTGTTAATGGAATGGCTTCTGGTTTAGGAAAGGAAGTTATGATCACTCCAGGCCAGCATGGCTATCAAAAGAAGTAGTGCTTTTTGGGTAAAGTGTTTTAGTAGCTCTGGGTTTTAGTTTTCTGAGCCCTAATGTGAAAGCATATACTGAATGATTTTAACAGTCCTTCCAGCTTTAAATCTATGATTCTAAACTGATCGTGTGAGACTAACCATATTTCCTTTTGTGATAGGATTACTGTATTTATTGTGTTAATACAATAGATATTCTTGAATTTCAGAAGAGTATTTGACAATTTGTTAATGATTTCCTTTTGGCAATGACAGATGTGAGCTGGATGACAACATGCTTTGATACAGTAGATAGATGTACAAAGGACAATACAGTTTAGTCTATCTACTGAAGATGACACATATCTAATAAGGCAGGTCACTTAACCTCTCTTAGCCTTAGTTTTTTCATCTTTAAAATAGGGATAATAATAGCACCTACTACCCAGGGTTATTATAAGGAAAAAACTAAATGATGTTTGTTAAGTGCTTTGTAAACTTTAAGCCCTATGAAAATGTAATTATTAGTATTATTAAAGTTTTAATTGAGTTAAAAAATCGACTCCATAAGTACAAGGTAAAGAATGCATGGTTAGACAAGGGTTTGTATAAAAATGCTCCGAGAGTTTTAATGGCCTGTGAATTCTATTTGAGTCAATAGTGTGCTACATCATTCAAAAATGTGACTAATGTGACTCTAATGCTGCATTAATAGAGATTGTCCAGGACAAGGAAGGTGTTAGTCCATCTGGCTGCATCACATCTTTAGTGTTGTGTTCCCTTCTGGAATGCCACATTTTGGGAAGGATGTTGCTAACCGTGCAGAGTACATCCAGAGAAGGATGAATGGAAAGGTAAAGAAATTGGAAACTTTGGAATATGAAAATTGGTTGAAGCATGTGAGGTTAATTAGCTTGCAGAAGAGAAGACTTTAGGAATATCATGATAGCTAGTGTCAAGTGTTTGGATTGCCATATAGAAGAAAGGTTAGCAATATGCTGCTTGGACCTAGGGGTTTCTGTAGAAGTTTTTATTAATTTGTTCAATTATATCTGACTCTGTATGTTCCCATGAACAAAGTCCATGGGTTTTTTCTTGGCAAAGTTACTGAAGTAATTTGCCATTTCCTTTTTCAGTATGTCCCCATTTTACAGATGAGGAACCAAAGCAAATTGGAATTAAGTGGCTTTCCCAAGACCATGCAGTTAAAGTCTGAGGCAGGATATGAACTCTTGATGTAAGGAAGAAATTCCTAATAATGTGCAAAAATGGCACAGATTGCCTTGGGAAGTAGTGAGTTGTTCCTCATCACTGGAGGCTTTCTTCTTTTGGATTAAATTTATTTTCATTGAACAATCATTTATTTAAAATACCTCTCCTTCTCTTCTAACCGCCAACACTGGGGGAAAAAAGACCAACTAAACAAATCCCTTGGAAAAATGCATAGTAAAGCTAAACAAATTTCCACATGGTCTATATCCAAAAATATGTGACTCATTTTGTACATTGAGTCTACTACCTCTCTGCCTAGAGGTGGTTGGTATTTTTTCATCATTAGTCTTTTGGAATCATAACTAATCATTATAATGGCCCAGTTTTTAAGTAATTAAAATTAGTTCATTTTTACAATGTGGTTGTTATAGTAGAAATTGGTCTCTTTTTCCTCCACTTCAATCTGCATTAGTTCATACAAATCTTACTTGGGATTCTCTGAAACCACCCATTTCATCATTTCTTATATAAAATTGTAATCCATTTTTTTCATGCACCATACTTGTTCAGCAACGGAAATTTTCTAGTAGGAGCAAATTGAGCACTTCTTAGCAATGTTTAAGAGGAAAATATGGATTAAAAAAGGATTTTAGTAGATGACACTTGAGGTTTCTTATGATTCTGAAAATTTTAAATTCTGTAATGCAGGTGGAAATGCACAGTAGGCAGTTGGAACCCTGGGTCTGGAGCTGGAGGAAATATTAAGGCCAGAGACATGAATTTGACAGTTATTTTCATAATTAAGATAATTGGAACCATGGAAGTTGATGAGATCACTAAGAGGGAATGCAGATAGAGAGAGTTTTGAGCATAGGATTTGAGAAATGCTTATACATAAGTGGAAAAAGAAGGGCAAAAATTCAATCACATAGTGGTCAGAAAGAGAAAAGGAAACCCAAATGATCATGAGCAGAGAAGTCTAAGATAAATTTCATTAAAGAAAGGAATGGTTGAGAGATACAATATTACAGCATGAGAATTAGAAAAGCCTTAAGGTTGGAGTTAACTGCTAAGCACAAACTGAGGTGCAAATTTTTTCTTGTAGATTAAAGGACCACTTATTTTATAAACAATCATTTTCTCAAATAGAAAAAAAAAACCAACCAAACAAATAAACCAAAATAATCTCTTTCACTCTTTTTTAAATAAGGAATCCTATAATTTTTTAAATAAAGTATTACTACCGATCTAGTATTATAGTTTCTTCATTTTAAAATATTTTACTGCATTTGTATTATCTTGTAAATTAGGAGGCTAAATGATATAGTGTAAAGAATTTTAAAATTAGGTTGGAGTCCTGACCTCATACTTTATTAGCTGTTTCATACTGGACCTTAGTTTCCTCCTCAGGTAAATGAGGATAATAATACCTGCACTATTTACCTCACAGGACTATTGTGAGAATAAAATAATGTTATGTATATGAAAATACTTTAAATGTATAAAGGATTATATAAATGGAAAACATGTTTATTGGTCTATTTCATTCCCCTATCATTATGTTCTTATTCTATGCCAGCATTTACCCAAATGCAGACTTACGGATTCTGTAGTACTTCCTTTTACAGTGAAAATTTTACCCTATTATGATTTGTTTCCCTCAAATGCAATGCTATATCTTCTTACTTAAATTATAGTAAAGATTCCTTCAGAATTATATCTTCTCTTATTTTTTACAGATGTTAGTGAATTTCCTCTCTCTTTTCTGATGGAAATTCAATTTATTTCAACTTGATTTGGTTTAATTCAATCCAGTCTCCCTAGTAGATCATCTCACAGTATTTGCATTTTCATTGTCTAGCAGTCTCTGGCATACAGTAGACACTTAAAAATGTTTGTTGATTGATCAAATTCAACAAGCATTTATTAAGCACCAATATGTTTAAGGCATTGTGCCTGGTATTGAGGCTACAGCCAAAAAAAAAAAACCCAAACCCAACCTCAAAACCACACAAACAAATAGTCCCTGCCCTCAAGGAGCTCACATTCTATGGAGGGAGGGGAACACAGCATGTATATAGATAAGCAAATACCCAGTGTTTATATATAAAGTAAATATAAAGTAAAAGCAAAATAAGATTGAGAGTGGTGGTGGGTTAGAGGAGGGTACTAACGATGGTGTGGTGGTAGTGCAAAGGAGTGGGCACCAAGACTAAGCTTTGAGGGGTAGTAGGGATAAGAATTATAGCTGAAGTCTTGATGAACTTTGAACCTTAACTCTCAGACTTTTCCTTAACTTAACAAGGACCCCTTTCTTTCTATCTTCTCAACCTTTTGTTTAAATATAATTATTTCTTGATGGTACCTTTATTCCCAGACCCCTTTTAACTGAATTGAGCTATTTCCCTTAGTTCACAGTCTTTAATCTGAGAAGAGAAGAGTTCTAAACAGAATCTTTTTGAAGTTGATTACCTTTTCTATGTTCCTTTACTATATACAATGAGCATGCAATTCCATACATTTAATATAAAATCCAAGTAGATTGTATATATGTATGGCATAGTCACAGCACATGATATATGCTGTTTCTGTTGATAGAACATAAAATCCTTGATGGAAGGCTCCATTTTATCTGTCTTTGTAAAGCAGCAGTTAGATTGGTGTCTCATATATGGCATGCACTTAGCAAATGCTTGTTGGTTAGTGGATTGGTATATTGTTGAATTTTTTGAATTAATTTATTCAATTATTCAATTAATTTATTGAATTAAAACCATTATGATCAATATTCAAAACAACATGATGTTATCAACCACTACACCATTATAAAGAAATATCAATATACACAAGCTGTTAAAATACTACTTTTATTGAAATTTCCCTGTTCCCACAGGACCATGATATCGTGCATATTTTTCAACTATATGGATGATACTGATAACCCAGCTACTAGATGGCTAATTATCTAGGTTAAAAGGGAGGGAGGCTACTGGTTTTCCAGGCTAAAGATTTAGATCAAAGTGTGGTCTTGCCATTCATACCTTCCTTTTAGCCTGCAGAAGAGAGATTAATCCTAATAAACCCATCATAGCATCAGATTTATTTACAAGAATTGGTTATCATTAATTGTTTTACTTGCCTCATTGTTACTGGACAAAATAGGTACTGGTTTGTGACATAACCTGAAATTTACTCTTTAGATTAACTACCTATCATGAGGTTTTTATTCTTGTGCCTTGTCTTTCTCACACAAATAGAGTACAAGAAAAATCAGGTTTTCTGAGTCCTATGATTATTTGATATCTACTTATTGGATATGGTTTATTCTACATGAATTTTAAATGAACATGAAGTATTACTCAATATTTGCTATTTCCAATTAAGTTTTTCCATAATTTAGGCCAGTCATTTATTAATTTACCACAAAATAATACTACCAACATTACTAGCATAAGTATCATCAACACTATTTGCATCAGTGCCACCAATAACACCAGCATTAGTACTACCCTCACCACCAGCATCAGTACCACCATCATCACCAGAACCAGAACTACAAACACTGCTGTTACTGTTGTTGTTTGCCCTTTGTTCTCAAAGAAGATCGTGACATCAGGCATCAGGAAGACGATGTCATGATTTGCAAGTGAATTGGATTTACATGAGGCAGGACTGTTTAAAGTCACCAGACTCACTCTCTCCTCCAGAGCCATCTGGGTCTAGTGGCAATATATAGTTCAGGATAACTGGAGATGGTTCCCACCACAAACATAAACACCATTATGATACTACCTCTGGTACCAATGTGGTACCACCAATTGTTGACTCAAAGTCAGAAAAACGAGCTTCAAATTCTGCTTTTGAAACATTCTGACACATACTCTGAACCTAAGGCTAGTCACTTAACCTCTCAGGGAAGCTTGAAATTTTCTAAGACTGTAAGTTAAGGACAAGGTGCTAATCTGCATTGGTAGAAGTTTTCTCATTGGGAGTTCCCTATGCCAATGAAATCACAGATGCAGCCCCATCTTAACAATAGTAATAGTTGAAATTTTTGTAATTCCTTCTGTCTTGCAAAGTGTCTAATGGACAATATTTGCTCATTTGAACCAACTTGGAAGCTTCAATCCATTTCTAAGTTGGGGGCTGCTTGAAATCCGTTGCAGTTCATTCACTTGACTTGACCAAAATAATCTCACTAATCTCTCAACATCAATGAACCAATTGTTTTGCTTCCAATTTACTTGGAGCAGATTATCTTTAGATCAACTTGGGATCTGTGTGGACTCCACATTTTGAGTCTTTTTTTCGAAAGCTCAAACATCCACGTAGTTTCTTTTCTCATTTTGCAGATTAAATTGTATAGAGCACACACCAGAATTCTGTAAATAGTACAATTGTCATTACATTTCTGAAATTGCATTTTTAAAATGTTCTTTAGGGATTATTCCTTATTCATATCACTGAATAAAAATTGCTAAATTGGTGAAGAAAATCATAAAAGTCTTCAAAAAAGGTCCTGCTCTCCCTATTAATGCCCTCTCTCCTTGGTTCCCCTGGGAAAACTAACAATACTAGGAGACAATTTATTTGCCACATGAGTTCAGGATGGCAGTCTCAAGTCTCTGCAGAATCACTTGATCACTGCCATTCAGACCTATTAATTAGGTTCCTTTCTTATTATCGTAGTCTTTTATATGGTGGGAAATGACACTACATTGGAGGAAGTTGAAATATTTGTGGTTTTTGAGAATACTACTTGTTGGAGATGTTTTTAAAAGAGGTATTTTGTCAAGTATGTTAGGTTGGACTAGATGGCCTCTTAAGTTCCTTTCAACTTATATTGTGTGATTTATGATATTCTCACCAATGCTTATTTCAATTAGTCAAGTCTATTTTGCTAGTCACCCACCTATTAAGGCTCCTTTTGCTCCAAATGAATTTCCTCTCATTTCAAATAAGGCACTAAATCACCCAGTCTCAGGAACCATTTCTCTTCACCCTCTCTCCTTTTCCTTTCATTACTTAGGAACTCTTCTAAAATTTTTACCTTTGGGAAAATCACCAGTATTCTATGGCACGATTCCCAGGTCAGGTGAATCCCAGACTGGCCATTCCCCAATCTCAGCAATATCACTTGATTACTAACATTGTTTGGCTAATTACCTACCTTTGCTATTAGGGAAATGTTACACAGAACGCTTTCTTTTTGAAGATATTTTACTGTAAGAGAGAACTTTAAAGTGTCTGAGATCCTTAGACCTCTGACTATGTTACTGACTTACTCTTTAACAGAACAGGTGACAAAGCTACCATTACCTTCTCTGTGAGCTTTCCCCCTCTACATGTCTCTTTATTCTTCCCTATAATCTGTACTTTATTTACAATCCTACTGATACTTTTCTTTTCTCAATCGTATATCTCTACTTCCATCCATCCATTAGGTCCATCAAGTAACACATATTTATTCAGTATTTAGTATAAAAAGTTGCCTGCTAGACTTTAGGGGAGATAAAGAGATGACTAAAAAAATTTCCTAAATCTTAGAGAGTTTATAATCTAGTTGTGGTCACAAGGCATATGGTGAGACAATGTTAAGCTTAATTTCTATCTTCCTGAGTTTTGGTATATAAATGAATAGGACCTTAGATTTAAAGACACACAACCTGTATTCAAATACCTACTACTGTAGAGTATGAATCTTAACCCTATTTTAACTGTTTGATCTTAAAGTCATTTAACTTCTTTACATCTCAAGTTCTTCATCTGTACAATCAGAGAGTTGTATTAAATGATCTAAAAAAATCTTTTCCATATCTAAATTCAATGATGTTTCCCATAGTGTAATATTTCTTTGTCCCCAACACATTTACTTTTCTCCCTTGCCTCCCTCTGATGTCCTTTCTTTTCTTTTTTTCTTTTTCTCCTTCTATCTTTTCCTCTTAATTTTTATCTTTTCTTATTCCTCACCTTGGTACTCTATCTCCTACTCAATATTTCTTTTTATTTTTGGTCTCTGTATTAAAATTCCTCAGTTCCATAGCTCCTATCCTGTATTTTTCATTGTTTTTGAATTCCTAAATTAGACTTCTAGCTTTTTCTTTTGTTGAGCTCTCCTCTTTTACCTTGTCTGGCCCATTTTTTCCCCTAGTGATTGCACCCGACTCCATCCTCGGGTTACCATTGGCCACTTCTGCTCTATCCAAGTTTTGGAAAGGTTTAGGAAGGAAGAAGACATAATAAGTACTTGCATTTACCTGCTCATCTTGGCAATTAATCCAACAAATGGTTTATACTGAACCAGTGTCTATAGAATCAGACTATCTTTCCAGATGAGAAAAACAGGATTGTTTAGCAACAGCAGATTAGACAGAGAAAGTTCTATTGGAAAGAAAAAAAAATTATGTGAGTTGATGAACCATTTATATGGACCAAATTTAATATTATTCTAGTAGGTGGCAGATACATGGAATGAATGACTATATAAACTTCCTTCTCCATCTTTAAGTCCTAGCATTGTTGTAACAGACAAGACATATTAAGTGCCTCTCTGTCTCAAGTATATTAAAAGGGCATAGTTTCTACCATATAGCATAGGATCTTATCCATAAAATTGAAAAATTAATATAGAAGATTATAAAATATATAAATTTATGTAATATAAATTTATATATAATATGTAATATAAATGTATATAAATATAAATTATAACATTTACCTTATAAAATATAAATATAGTATAATGCATCATATAATTTTGTATAAATATGTGATATAAATTTAAATATAAAATATATAAATTATAAAGTACATACAATAAGCAGATAGAGAGGCCAAGGCTTGAATTAGATTCAGGGGACCTGAAACTGAATACCTTGAATGCTTGTGTCATCATGGGCAAGTCACCTTAGATTTTCTTATTTGTATAATGGGACAAATAATCTTTGCACTTGTTTTCTCACAGGGTCACTGTGAGGAAGGCACTTCAAGAGCCTTAAAGTGCTATATAAATGTGAGTAATCATAGTTACAATTACAAAAAAAAACTTTTAATAAAATTTTACTTTATTTATAAAACATTTGTCATGAAACACCTGCTAATGGGTAGAACAGTGACTACTTTCTTGGTTTTGTAGATAAAAAACAGAGGGAAAGAGGAATTAATTTATTTGCCTAAGGCTTCATAGCTAAGGTCACATAGTTACTTATGTAAGGTCCCATAATGACTGAATTAGGACTTGAACATTGGTTTTCTGACACCAGATCTACCATATTTCCCCTTACCACAATTATCCTAACATATACTGTATTAAGAACACACATTTGAAAAGTAGCATAGTGAAAATCCTTTGTAATGTTCATTTAAGAGCAGGACTAGCACATATCATAAGCTAAATACATTGTCAGGTTTTGGCTGGTTACCTCTGTGAACCTGTTTTTATAGAGTTAAGACGATGGCATTGGACTAGATCTAGGTTCCAGATTTTCTTTCAACTTGAAAATCTCATAAATTCTATGAATACATAAAATTAAATTTGGGATATATATGTGTGTATATATGTATATATATCCATATATATCCATATATACATATATATATATATCCATGAATTAGTCATTCAAAAATAAATGTCAGAATAGCATACATGAACATAAGGATAATTTTCTATTTCCTATGGCAGTGGGTTTGGAGAGAAGATATGCAAGAGATGGGAGGTGCTGCAATGCCTAGTGCTGAGAAGAAAGTTAATTGAGTACCAATGGTGATCGCTAATGAAGGTTGTGTTGTTGTTGACAGTCTTGTTGTGAGGTAAAAATTATGAAAGCACATGTGCTTCTCTGAGAGTCTCCCAATAATCCCTCTTTTTCTGATTCTTTTTTCACTCTTTTCCTTTTTTAGGTTACTTCAGAACTAGTCACAGTGATTTAGATAATGGATGTAGCAAATTCATCTATGATATTTGAGTTCGTGTTGATGGGACTTACCAATCCTTGGATGATGCAACTTTTTTCTTCGTATTCACCTCTGTGTTCTGTTTGGCAAGTATAGTGGGGAATACCCTGATTGTGCTGATAGTGGTCTCTGGCTCTCACTTACAATCCCCCATGTACTTCTTGCTGGTCCGCCTCTCCTTCATGGATATAATTGATTCTTGCATTGCAACTCCCAGATGATTAGTGACCTTTTTAAGAAGGAGAAACTCATTTCCTTTGAAGTTTGTGTTTCTCAGATCTTCTTTATTCATGCTGTTGGAGCTACTGAAATGATGCTTCTCATAGCCATGACCTTTAACCACTGTGTTGTAATATATAGGCCTCTCCAATACCTGACTATTATGAACCTTAGAGTGTGCATTTCTCTTCTAGTAACTTCTTGGACAATTGGAATCACTCACTCCTTCCTCCCATTGGCTTTTGTGACAAAGTCGCCCTTCTGTAGCCCTACTAAATTGGACAGCTTTTACTGTGACCTTCCTTGGTTCATTAGATTTTCCTGCAGACACTTACAGACTGCAGTTTCTGATTACTGCCAGTAGTGGCTTCATCTGCCTGAAAGTCTTCTTCATTTTGATCATTTCCTACATTGTCATCCTGATCACTGTCCAGCAGCACTCTTCTGGGAGTCCTTCCAAGACCCTATCTACACTGTCAGCTCACATCTCTGTGGTGATCTTTTTCTTTGGTCCATGCATCTTTGTCTATGTGTGGCCATGTCCCACATTTCCAGTGTATAAATATCTTGTCTTTTTTGACTCAATTATCACTCCTTCTCTGAACCCCACCATCTACACATTAAGAAACAAAGAGGTGAAGATTGCAATGGAGAGGAATCTCATGAGATCAAAACTCATGATACTCATGAAGTCCCAAAGAATACCTTAAATGCCTTGCTTGGATTATAAAGGGTATTAAGGGCTTTTCTGCCTTGGGCTGACTACAATTGAGATGTGAAATCCTGGCAGCAGTATTTAATCTTAATGTATAGAACACACCAACTTTTTTAAGTCTATGTAAAAATGTGCACACCAAGACAATATAAAACATTTCCTAATTTTTTTTTGTGTTGTGATTAGCATTGGCACTCAATTATCTACTCTGCCAACATCTAAGGGCCAGGTGGAATCCCCTTCTATAAAGCCAAGATATAAATGGCTTAACAAAATTCCTTGAACTCCCTTGTACAGTGCCAAATGGAGACTTCTGATTGACAATGGATATGGTCACATTGCTCATTGTGAACAACTTATAATTAAACCCTAGTGTGATAAGCCACACTTGAAGATGATTCTCCTGATCTGAGAGATTAAACAATATTCCTAATTGCATTTTATCAGAATCATTTCATAAAATCACAGAATCTTAGATTTTAAGCTAGAAGGGATCTTAGGCCAATTATTCTGATGCCTTCAATCTATGGATGAGGAAATCATAGGCTACAGAGTTTAAAATACTTGCCCAAGGTCACACAAGGATTGAGTAGCAGAGCCAAGATTGGATCCAGGTCCTCTAACTCCAAATCCAATCTTGTGCTTTGCTGGTTGTGTTTTAAGAATTTCATTCCTAAGTGCCTCTGCCCCTTTAGGTCAACATCTCTCCAAAATAATAAGTTTTTGGATACTATACATTTTCTCCGTTAATCCTATGAAATCTGGACTGGCAAATGTTTGTGTTCTTTTTCTCATTAACTCTATAATACTGAAGCTACTTGTTACTAAGGTTTCATGCTCATATGCACTTTAATAGCCAATTTCTCCTTGTTACTCAATCTCCCTGTTCAGTGAGGATTTTTGAATCCTTAGTGAGAATACTTGAATCTTCTCCATTCCTGTGTCACTTTTTCTTCCCTTTCTTATGCCTAGAATAATTTGTTTATCTCTGAATGGAAGCTGTTTTTTTTTTAAATAACTACTTGAGAGAAAAGATTAAAGTATTTTCTTCCTTAGCAAAAACAGTGAAAAAAACTTATTTGGACAGCCAGAAAGGTGTTAAAAAAAGCCACAAGGAATTTAATTCAGTAGAATTTCATTGGCTAAACTGTATGCTGAAAAATCAAAGAAGGTAATAGCAATAAATGTAGGATATGAGGTAGTAAATTTAACTTAAAAAGAAAGATTGAATGTCAATACTGTTTGGAAAGTGTAAGTAAAAAAGATGGTGCACAATGAGACATTAGAGGGTGCCAGTTGGAAGAAATAATGTAAGGTTTTTTGTTTTTGTTTTATTCAAGTGAAGAATTCATAATAATATATTATAATAAATAATAGTAAATATAATGTACAATATATAAACATAATAATAATAAAATATTTAAAATAGAATGAGTCTAGAATTACTGAGTTATGATGGAGAATGATAGGATGATAATCTTGTAATTCAGACTCTGAACACAGACTGGGAAGTGATAACGTGCAGAAATTTAAAAAAAAATAATTCAGGGCTTCCTAGCTAATTCAATTTAACGTGATTGAAAAAAAAAACTGAAAAAGTTAAGAGCCTAAAAAGTATGGTGGTAGAGGGAAAAGAGAAATGAAATTCAGTACCAGGAAGAAAAGGATAGAGACGTTATGAAGAGTCATAATTCAAAACCTCTCACCATATATCTAATATGCTAATATTAATCACACAAGCAAGGAGTTGAGGCTACCAGAAATTCTATCATATAAAATGGAGAATAAAATGGAATCAATGAAGGACAATGAACAATGGAGAGGATAGCTCATTTATATAGGAAGAAGCTGGATACCCACATGGAGCCAGAGAAGAATTAACTTCTTTTAAATTCAACCCATTCCCAAAGGGAAAAAGAGATCACCCACCAGCATAATAGAGAGCATTGTGAGTTAATTCCTTGTTAACAGAGAAGTAAAAATAAATCTCCCTGTGGCTGCCCTATGATCTCATCACTTACAATCACTGGTTCTTATCAATGGGGCAGAGGGAGGTGACCTTCACTATGCAGCTTCTGATACCAATTGGGTCATGGAAGAAGAAGCAGGGGAGCTGGCATCCAGGGACAGAGTACCACCTGCCATTCTCTCAGGTTGTGGGTAATGGGAATAGTGCTCATTCTGTCTTCAAGTTTCTTTTTCCCAGGAACCTCCAAACATATCATCATGTGGTGAACTCTGGGACAGTGTCTGCTCAAGTCTTTTGTGCTCACAACACAGGCTTTACATATTTGTATGGATGCAGGTTTTTATTCTTTGATGGCATGTAAGCTCCTTGAGGGCAGGGACTGTTTTTTTTTGTCTTTCTATCTGCAGCATTTCACATAGTAGGTGCTTAATAAGAGCTAGTTGATTGATTGATTCTCCTATTCTGAGTACAATGTGTTTGATTGATCACACTACTTGATTCCCAATCTTTAAAGGTCTATCTATCCTAGTTGGGCTGCTCTGAGTTGCATTCTCTTTTGTGGCTGTTTAGAAAAATGGAAGGCCTGTATTATTTAATTATTTTTTTCTTTGTTTTGTTTCTACTTTTATTGATATCTTTTATTTGAGTATCACCTTCATTTCTGAAAGTATGTCTTCCCCCTTCCCTGTGTGTCATGGTGGATACATCATTAGACTTAAATTCAGGAAGACATGAGTTAAAATACTGCCTTAGATATTTTCAAGCTGTGTGATCTTGCACAAGTTATTTAATCTATCTCAGTCTCAGTTGCCTCATTTGTAAATTGTCAAAAAAATTTAGATACCACCTACCTTCCACAAATGTTATGAAGATATGATGAAATAACATATATAAAATGATTTGTATACTTGAAAAATATGTGATAAATTTTTATTACCTTAAATATTATTACCCAGCAAATCATCCCATGACAAAGAACATAGAGGAATATAGAGAAAAAAAGCATTTCAACAAAGCTAATAAATCAATTCAATTGTGTGGCATATGTCATGCTTCATGCCTGTAGTTCACTGCCTCTGTTCTCAGAGATGCTAGTGTCACTAGCCTCTCCCCACAAAAGAGTACTGTTTTAATCATGGATGAAAATATTTCAGATTATGGCTTTCCAGAAGCATTCCATTACACTTGTAGGCTATACATATGGTACACAAGTCGATGTGTTTCACAGATGTATTGACTGGAACAGCTATCATCCTGCTTCAATAATTTAGCTGTACTCCCTTCTAGGCTATGTTAACAATTAGAAATAAAGGATCTTGGAGATTGTGTAGTTAAAAAACAAAGACAGTGCAAAGTAGTGGACAGAGTTCTGAACTTGGAGTCTTGTGTTTACATCCTACCTCAGACAGTTTTGGCTCATGAAAAAGTCTGTTGTATTGAAGATGGATTTCACAAAGTAGATAGGTCTTAAGTTTAGTGCTGGAAGATGAGTGAGAATCTAGTAGAGTTGAAAGAGAAGGCAGTCCAAGTGGGGAAATCATGTGAGCAAATGTAAAGAGGTAAAAAAGATATAGGGGGTGGCATACTTTCCCTCCATGACAGTCTCCAGACTGTTGCCTCATGCTTTGAGATTCTCTATAGCATTTTCTCACTTCTCCTCTGGGCATGTGATCTCTTATTAAGCCTTCTTTTGCATTTCTATTTTAGGATAATTGCATTATAAAAGGAGAGGAGATCAGGACCTCCTTTGTTTCCCCTCTCTCCCCAGTCCAATTGATGTTGTTATAGGATTTAATTATGGATGATGAGTTATTAAAGGACATCCCTTGGGAGACACTGAATAACCTTCTCCAACTGTTCTCTACTGGCAATCCTTGCCTTCAGTAACCACGTCTTGTAGGATCATAGACTTAGAGGTGGAAAGAGCTTTAGATTCTATCAAGTCCACTCTTCACATTTTACAAAATGAGAAACTAAGGCCTACATTTAGTATCTTATCATTGTGATTACATAAAGGGGGTATTGGTGAGGTGGGAGGTAGTGTGAAAGAGATGGTGAAACCAAATTTCCTCTACCTTCCATCTGAATGAGTGCTCTAGTTGTTATAGCAAAATCTTAGGTTGGGATAAAGAGGACCAGAAACTCATCACCATAACCCTGGTTTAGGGAAGATACTTGACTCGATCTCTAAATGAGACAGGGCTTGTATCACTTGAGCTACCATATCCTAAGTACCATCCTTGCCCTAGCTAATGGGTTGGTGGAATTGTTTCCATCAATTCTAACATTCTCAATACCAAATCATTCTGTGATGGTGGTCAGAGTGTGTTACACCTCACTTCATCGATAAGCTATGGGCAAAATAATTGCCCAAAGTCCTAGAACTGATAAAGGTTGGGGTCCCATATAGCCCACCTCATGTATATGTGTGGTGTAGGCCAGTGGTTCTAATGCTTTTTGGTCTCTAGATCCCTTTATGTTCTTAAAAATTATTAAGGGCCACATGAAAGAACTTTTGGTTTATTATATTATTAGTAGTAGTATATTATTATATTATTATTATAGTATATTAGTATATTATTATATATTAATATTATTAGTAGTATATTATTATGTTATTATCTCTATTAGGCTCAATAATTACCTAGAATAGAGTGTCTCATCAATGGATTCCCCATTCAAATCACTCTTTCAAATTTCCACTAACTTCTTCCTAACTCTGAATAGTTCTTATTTATCAGAAGTCATTGCCATGTAACCAACAACCAATTGCCTCACAATGCCTCCAGCTTAATAATCTCTTCATGACATTTGTGCTGGGGGTAGATTAAAAAGAGAATCATGACTATAATGTGGAGGGCATACTTTCTCTCTGTGTCAGTTTCCAGACTGTGGTGCCTCATGCTTTAAGGTGCTCTGCAGGTTTATGCACCATTGCTGAAGAGTTCCTTCATTTTGGTATACCACTCCCCACCTTCTCTTCATTCCTTCAACCCTTCAACCTTTGTAGTGAAGCAGGTCCATAGGTCTTAGGAGAACTGCCTCTTCTACTGGTGTAATTGTTCGTGCAGTCATATGGCATGACTATGGCCACTGTGATCATGCCCTTGCTACTCCCTTTTGCCAAGCCATCATATTTTTCTCTCAGAGATGTTAGTGTCAACAGCCTCTTCCCACAAAAAAAACTGTTTTAACCATGGATGAAATTATTTCAGATTATGACTTTCCAGAAGCATTCCGTTATACTTAATAGGCTGTATATATGGTAGATAGGTTGGTGTGTTCCACAGCAGTATTTATTGGAATACCTATCTTCTTGTCTCAGTAATTTAGCTGTACCCTCTTCCAAGCTATGCTAACAATTAGAAATATAAAGGACCTTAGAGATCATGAAGTTAAAAACCAGAGACAGTGTGGATTAGTGGACAGAGTTCTGAACTTGGAGTCTTTTGTTCAAATCTCAACTCAGATGGTTTGAGACATGAATAAGTCTGTTCTGTTGAGGAGGGATTTTACAAAGTAGATAGGTCTTGAGTTTAGTGCTAGAAGATGAGTAGGATTATGGTAGAGTTGAAGGAGAAGGAGTCCAAATAAGGAAAATATATAAGGAAAAGTAAAGAGGTAAAAAAATATAGAACCATTTTATGGGCCATTGGGATTTTTTGAAATTAATTTTTTTAATCATCTTTTGAACCTGAGTTAGTCTTCATACTGTGTTGACTTTCTCCATATCTGTTCTGCAGGGTTGCTTTAAACTGCCCAAAGTGAAGGACATTATCTACTTTCATTGATATTAAAGACTCAACTTATAATTAATTTCTTTAGCCTTTTTCTCCAGGTATCAAATTCCATCCTTTCCTTGGCCTCCACCACAAAACTACTACATATTGACTTGAGAAATGACCTTGTCTTTTTTTATTCTGTTTTAGAGAATCCCTTGGAATTGAACTACCCAAGGAATCCCAAGAGCTGGTTGTTTTCCTACTGCCTATTTTTAACTCAATTGCTATACAGTACCTAAATTGTGAAATTGTTATTTTGTACTTCGGGTAGCTAGGTGGCACAGTGGATAGAGCATTGAGCTTAGACTCACCTTCATGAGTTCAAACCCGGCCTCAGACACTTACTATCTGTGTGACCCTGGGCAAATCACTTAACCCCACTGCCTCTGTTTCTTCATTTGTAAAATGAACTGGACAAGGAAACAGCAAACCACTCCAATCTCTTTGTCAAGAAAACCCCAGATGGGGTCATGAAGAGTCGGACATGATTTAAATGACTAAACAACAACAAGTTCTCCATCTTCACTCAACAATTTTTGACTAGTATTCCTTTAAAAAATGACTTCGCCCCACTCTCTACTTCAGCATCACCTGAATAAACAAACATGGCCTGTGTTAAACCACAAAACTGGTGCTCCCTTCTTTTCTCCTTGTTTCACTATTCTCTACCCTTGCTTTCTAAATGTCTCAACACTGAGGCTTTCTTAGTTGATGTGTTCTCATATAAATGAATGAAAGATGAAAAAAAATTATTGAATGCCTACTACATGCCAAGCACTAGGAATATAAACACAAAAGCAAAGCCAGTCCCTGACCTCAAAGAGTTGACATTCTAATAAACTGAGGCAATACATATATGAGGTGATGGACAGGGAAGGGTATTTTGGTTTAGAAAATTAAAAAGATGATGAATAGATCCATAGAAAAGTGTAATGACTTTATCTTTCCTGTAGCAATGGCAGTATTGCTTTGATCATGGTTCCAGCACTGTACGTAGGGACAGGGAGAATGTGAAGAATCCATGTGCAGAGTGATATGATAAAAAGGTGGGTGGAGCATAACGTGAAGCATAGTTGGAGTCTCTTAGACATAGTGAACCACCTGGGGCAATCAGGATGGTGGGGGACCTGGTACAGGAATTCTGGAACCAAAAGGGTTAAATCTTCCAGGAAATTATTTTTGGTCTGGGTAGCAAGGCAGCCAGTGAGAAGTTGGCTAAGGAGCATGGAAGCATGGCTGGGGTCTCCTAGATTTGGCAAACCATGCCGGGATAAAAGAGAACCCAGAGATGGAGTTCTGGAGCTCAAAGGATTATATCCTTCAGGAAATGGTCTCTGGTATAATGAGAAATGTGCTTATCCAGCAAGATTGACAAGATGATGGCTGGGGAGTCAAGTATGACTGGGATCTTCTTTATATAAGAAACTACCAAATCCCATGTTAGTTCACTTGTACTGCCCTAATTTAGTCTTTACTTAGTGTTTTAGCCCTTATGACAGTATAATATGATATATTAATATGACCTATATATAGCATGACATATAATATGACACATAAAATATTATTTTATTTTATTTTATTTCCAACCACATTTCTCAAAACTAGGGTCAACTTCTTTACTCTGTATCTACTCAAGAAGAAAATAATTTAAACTATCTTTTTCTTTCCAAAAATGATTTCATAAAAGAATGATTATTTGGTTTAAATAAAAAGGAGTCATCCTAGTGATAAGGTACAGGGAGAGAAGTAAGTCAGGAGATTGAAAGTTTTGGCTAGTTGGGAAAAATAACAACCTTTCTAATTAAGTAGGCTAAGTGATATGATGGAAACAAACTTGAATGCAATATATTGTCTAATATCTCAAGTCAGAAGTATCATCTTCATGTCTAACGTATGGCTTTTACATTAGGGTTTATCATGTATAGTGAAGTATAAGCAACATGACCATATCCAGGGTCAATCAGAAGCCTCTATTTGGCAAAAAAGAGGGAGAGGGATAGATGGGGTATCATCTTGTAAGCCCCTTGCATATTGGCATTACAGAAAAAAACCAACATTCTATCTGCTTCTCAAAAGAGTGGTGTGTCAAAAAAAAACACATCAGAGAGAGATTAAAGACTCTCTAATGCTGTTTTGGTACATGGTTTTCATACCCTCAAAAAGCGTGATGTGTTCTATACATTTAGATTCTTACACTGTAATGAATGATCTCATGCTTTAATTATTGCCAGTCCAAGACTGAAATCTTCGTTCTTTTCATCCAAGGAATTTAAGACATACTTGGGGATCTTATGAGCTGACTCCACAGTCTCTTCATTGACACTTTCATTTCTTTGTTTCTTAATGTGTAGATGGTGGGGCTCAGAAAAGGAGTGACGTTTGAGTCAAACAGGGCAAGATATTTGTCCACCGGAAATGTGGGAAACGGCCACATATAGACAAAGATGCATGGACCAAAGAATAAGATCACCATAGAGATGTGAGCTGACAGTGTAGAGAGTGCCTTTGGTGAACCCTCAGAAGAGTGCTGCCAGAAAGCAATCAGGATGACAATGTAGGAAATGATCAAAATGAAGAAGGCTCCCAGAGAGATGAATCCACTATCGGCAATAATCAGGAACTGCAGTCTGTAAGTGTCTGTGCAGGCAAGTCTAATGAACCGAGGAAGGTCACAGTAAAAGCTGTCCAATTTGTTAGGACCACAGAAAGGCAACTGAATCACAAAGGCCAATTGGAAGAAGGAGTGAGAGATTTCAATTGTCCAGAAAATTATCACAATAGATATGCAGACTCTAAGGTTCATAATAGTCAGGTAGTTGAGAGCCTTATGTATTGCAATATAGTGGTCAAAGGCCATGGCTATGAGAGGCACCATTTCAGTAGCTCCAACAGCATGAATAAAGAAGATCTGAGAAACACAGTCTCCAAATGAAATGAATTTATGCTTACTGAACATGTCACTAATCATCTTGGGGTTCACAATGCAGGAAAGAATCATGTCAATGAAAGAGAGGTGGGCCAACAATTTGTTCTAACTGAGAGGTAGGAAGCTCTTTTTATCTCCCATTTAATGCCTTCTTAGAAAATTTTACACCTCCAGATTTATTTTAGGATCTTCCCTTTCAACCAACTGCTAAGGGAGGCCAGAAGCTCTAACCCCATTTCTTCTAGTTTCCTAAACTCTAAGATTAACTTTGGTCCTCCATTCAAATGAAGGAGAGCAGAAAGGCATAGAAACAAACATCCCTAGGTAGAGCAATTTGAAGCATCGTCCTCTACCTCAGGGTGGCGCTGATAGTAAACTTTCTCCAGTCTTTCTACTAAGCTCTACATTCACATCATCTTTAAACTGATAAACCAATTGGAATCATAGTCATTCCTATGAAGGAAACAGTTCTTTCCTCCTCTGAGATTCCACCTCCCTCCTCTCTAGAAATTCCAATCTTCATTCCAAATCCTTCCTTAGCTTTCAGTGTTGGGCACCCCTCTTCCCATCATCCTCGTTGTCACATTCTTTGGCCCTCCAGCCCATTATATGCCTTTTTGGATCTATTTTCTTCTTTCTTTTCTCATTGAAGATGTTTTTCCATTTTTTAAGTACCTTTCATTCTCTCTGATTATGTAGAGAAGGCTGAGGCATTTCTTGAACTTCCTTGGCCATTATGATTAGTTTTCTTATAAGAGTTCTGACCTTTGGAAGAAAGGGGGAAGGGAGGATCAGGAATAGGCAAAGGTGAGAATATGTGAAAATATCTGAGAGGATCAGAGTGAGGTCATTGTTCTTTTTGGATGAAATTGTTTCTCATTCATTAAAACAGTACTGTGTGGTATCTCTAGTAATTCTAGTATAATATGGCAGTTTTTATGCTACATATTTTTGAATCAGTTTAGCAAATGCTTGGAGTTCCTTTTGAATCTGATTCAGAAACAGCATAACCATTTTATTACTGCTTTAGCTGATAGTTACGTGCCATGTACCTGACAATCAGAGCATCTAGAACCATATTTCAATTCAATTTGTCAACCTTCAGAGTTCAGTCTAAGAAAGACAAACATCCAATGTTAGATTGTATCTGTGTTATTTCTCTCAAAGCAAGTGTCATGACTGCATCTTTGCATGGGAGCCAGTTTGGAACTGAGCTCATTTTGGGGTTAGGGTACACAGTTTATATGCCCTTTCAACAGGGGCTGGTGGCACTCCATCATCTTTTACCCCTGGACTTTCACTGCCAGACCACTCTCAGCCATACCAGACCACTCCCAGCTATGGGCTATCTAGACAAAGGAATCTGCCTTCATCCAAGCTTGAATAGAACACAATGGGCTTCTCTGCTTAAGCTTGAGTGGGGGCTGACCAGGATAAGGAGAGTCAATGCAATCTTATTATCAGTGATGTCCTTCCAAAGAAAAACTGAATTTATCCTCAGGACATTGGAAGAAAGTGGGGTGGAGGTGGGGAGAAGTTCTGAGTCTCTAAGATATTGGTTATTAGTAATCATTTTTCACAAATTCCATTCAATAACCCTGGCCTTCAACTGTGAAAACATTAATGAAAATCATTTGTGGCAATATTTATAGTGCCCACCAGATGGTGATATTTCCTTATGAAAGGAAATACATATAAGAGTACAAAGTGAGACAATACCTTATTTTCCAGGATTTTTTTTTATGGAAAAAAAAAAGGCTATAGGTTGTCCTTAGCCTTAAAAAAAAAATCATAGCTTTGCTTCTGTGGCTATGGCCAGGAGTGGGTTTGGACTTATGAACTTATGAAATCATAAAAAGGAGAGGTGTGTCTTCTGCTGAATTAAATCACATTTTATAAAAGTGTGTGAGTGTGTGTGTGTGTGTGTGTGTGTGTGTGTGTGTGACTAAATTGTTGGGATGATGATGAGGGAACAGGAAATGATTCCTTTTTGTTGGGTGGGTATGTGCAATGAGGTTGGAGAAGAGAGTTTCCTTTGGCTTCAGTTTAATACTGGAATTGGTGTGAGATTAGTACATCAAATCATCAGCAGAGTGCTCAGACAGGCATCATGCCACAGTGAAAATACATAGCTATATATCTGGCAGTGGATGTCCCCAGTTTGAATCCTTTATTCCCTGTGTGACCTCTTGGCTTCTATTGTCTCATTTGTGAAGTAGAAGTGTTGGACTATATGATTCATAATTTCTTTAATCTGAAGCATTTTGGGTGATATTCTCTTTTTCTTGTAGGCAAGTAATCTATGAAACTATACTGCAGCATACTTTTATCAAAATTTCTTCAATTTTGAGAGAAAGGAGAATGCAGCATTCTAGTATTAGTAGATGTATGATGTCAAGAAAGAACACTGACATAAAGGATACCAAGCATGAAATGTATGGCCAAGTCATGTGGCAAGAATTTGAATTCATAAGATGGTAAGATCATAATCTAGAGAAGTACGGGATCTCAGAGGCCATCTAAGTGAGAAGCTAGAGCCCTGACACGTGAAAACAAAACTTAGCTTAGAAAAAAGGCCTCTAGCTTGTTGAGTAGATTCTTTATAGGGGGTTTATGGGAAAATAAGGACAAAAATTTCACAGACTAAGATGGTATGGAGGGTATGTGATCTGTCCTACTGAAGGCAAAATATAAGCCAAAGAGACCACAGGTCCATTGATTATTGAAGTATCAAGTTCACTGTTACCTAACTGGAGCCAGATTTGTAATCAGTATGAACTGAAAGAACCATGTGACTTCTATTGACCTTTAGAACTTAGTGTAATGTAATACTGAAATATGGAAATGCTAAGTTTCATGTGGGGCTGGACAATTGCAATCTTTTTTTATTGATATGAAGCAGGGATTCTTAAACTTTTCTGCATCATGGATCCCAATGCAGTCTGGGGAAACTTGAGAACTCTTTCTCAGAATAATGATTTTCAATGCATAAAACAAAATAGGATTATTCAGGAAATTTATTATATTGAAATACAGTTACTAAACTATCAAAAGTACTAAGTTCACAGACCTCCTGAAATCTATTCACAGACCCACTGGGAATCCATGGATTGTAGGTTAAGATTCCCTGATCTAAAGAAGTCTCGACAGGGTTCATAAAAACAGTCTTTAAGTCCTGGAAAGCAATAATTTAAAAACACAAATGTTACAGACTGTCAGTGTCAATGCCTTGAAGGTAAATGCTTGTGCATTATTTCTCTATCAGTGTTTCTAGAACTTGATTTAAGGTGTTTAGTAATGGTTCACAGAAGAGCTAATATAGAAGTTACAAAAACTATAACCTTATAACTATAACGCAAACCTGTAAACTTAGGCCTAAAATATATTTGATTATTAGTTGCTTGCTTTAAGTATGATTTGCTTAATTCTTATTTTTAATTTTTTTTCTTCTTCTTATGATTGTAGGATTTTAAAGGAAGGACCTCTGAGATCATCTTGTTCAACTTTCTTATTTTATAGAGAAGGAAACAGGCTCAAAGAGGATAAGTCATTTACAATCATGGGTTCACGGAGCTCAAGATAGTAGGGACCTTGGATATCAGCTGGTCTGAATTCTATGGATATGGAAATTATGGCCCAGTGATTTTAAGTGACTTTCCCAAGGTCTCATAGGTAGTCATCAGAGGCAGGATTTGAACTCAGTTTTCACTGATTTCAGAGCCAGTGATGTTTCTATTGTGTCATTCTGCCTGATATAGTAGACCATTTGGGGTCTCTAGAATCAGAACCTTCATTGATAACATTATACCTTCAGAACATTTTCCTTTGAATGATGCTGTTCTGACTCAAGCTCACATTGCCAGGAATATAAGCCTAGTATTAATCTTAAAAATCGCTTTTCCTCTCTAACATTATTTTTTTCATGGGTAAATATGCCAAAAAAAGATTTCTCTTTGGCTTTCCCGTGAGAATTTAGGTGCCATCTCCCTCATCTTTTTTTTCTATCTACCAAAGCTACATCAATGAGACTAATGTCGGACAAAGCAATTAATTGTTGTGGTGAATTCCACTTATTAAGATATTTGTGGAGGCCTTTAGAGACATGTTGTAGGTTCAACAATGTACAATATTTGGATCTGAAATTTCTGTGCTATTTCTTTATCTACTGACCTTTACTTACTTAGATTTGGAATGACATTTTTAGACAGTAGCAAGATGACTTTTTATTAAAGCCTTTAAAATAAGTTTTTGCTCCCCTCCTCCCCCCTTTAATATTCAGGCCTTCTTTTCAGCCTCAAAGATCAAGTAAAGCTTTCTAAGCAAGCTAAGAAAATGGCAAAAGAGTATTTTACGTGAGAAGATGCCACCCTTCCTCCCTGGTGACCTATTAACTTTGTCTCCCCTTGGTTACCCAGGGAAAACCAACAAGACTTTGTGAGACAATTCCCACCACAAATGGCTTTTCCACTGGCAGGTAACCCCCTAGGTTATTGCAGGGTCACTTGGTCACTGTCCTCTAGCGCAACTAATTAGCTGCCTTTGCTTCTCTGCCAAACTTTTGTGTAACGTTTTGTGCTGTTGGTTAATTATGCAACTGGGAGAAGGCTCAACTCTCTTAGGTTCTCTGATTCCCTGAAGTTGCTATTGCCTAGTGTACTGAGAGGCAAGCTGGCTTCTGAGAGGCCCATAATGTATTTATTAGAAATAATGATGGACTTGGACTCATCCCAATTATTTTGTGACTCTGGGACTTGGTTTCCTCACTTGTGAAAAAAAAGATAGAAATTCTTATCTCACAATGTGTCTGTCAGGATCAAATATGTTAATATATTATATATTTGAATATATAAAATATGTTTAATATAAATATATATTTTCAAATATATGAAAATATAGAACATATTTTAAAATATTTTAAAATGGAAATATATATTTTCCAATACATTTTAATATATATGAAAATTGTAACATTTTAATATATTATATGAAAATATAATATACCTATTTAATGAATGTAAAGGACTCTAAATGTAAAGCATTCCTTCCTTCTCTCCCCCCAGTAAAACAACAGATATTTAACCAGATCATTATTCCAGTGATGAAACAGGTGCGCCCAGGAATGACATCTACAAGTCATTTGAATATTGCCTTGTAGGAAGATGGAAAGGCAGAGTAGGATGCATGGAAAGGTCTACAAAATTGTGTAATGGCACATACAAAGCAGGCTTTGATTGAAGTTCTTCTTTGAATGAGTATGACACTGTGGGTCACTATGACAAATGCCTGATTTTTTCGTTGTTGTTGTTCAGTACCAGAGCATGTAATTTTGATCAAGAGCTCAGCTTCCTCAGTTATGTGCACCACCCAGCTCCTGAGGCCACTTTGACATAGCCCCCAGGTCCCTGTGCTTTGCTCTGATTATAAGAAATCATGCGTAATCTTGACTCTGCCCTTTTCTTGGTGGTGGTGACTAGGTTAAAGAAAATGATGATGCTAGGAAACCATAGGTTTTTAGTGGTGCTCGAGACCCCAAAATATTGACATGATGGGTTCTGCCGAATGAATTCTTTTCAAGCCTTCTCAGTCAAAGAAAAACAGTTTATTAAAGATTTGCTATATTGAGTATACTCTTAGGGAGCCTGAGCATTTGTGATGCTAATGCCAGCAGGCCAGACTCTTAGTCTGAGCTGAGCTAGATTGAATCTGAGCTGAGCTAGATTGAATCTGAGAGCCTTCTTGGAGCCAAAATGGAGCTTATATACAGAAAGATTGTGGGAGGGATTGAGGGGTGGTCAAGTAGTCTGGGGTGACTAGAGTAGGGGTTTAAGGAGGGTCTTGAGGAGGAGTCTGAGGAGGATCTTAATGGGACTGGGGTGTCTAGAGGTCAAGACTCCAGTAGTGAGATTTAGGGTGGGAAATAGTTGAAGGCCACCTGGAGATAACAGACAATACAGGGCTAGGCTAGTTTAAAGGTAACAGAGATTTGAGCCTAGTGATAAGGGAAGACTTATGGTCTCAGGTCAGATCAAGTGGGAACATTCAAGGAGAAATTCAAGAGGGTTCCCAGAAGCTGTACCCCCATCAGTGCTACTTTTCTTTCAATAGTCCAGGGTTTGGTATAGTTAATCCATTCAGATCAATAGTTCATATTCCCTCTCCTCCTGGCTCCTCTCACTTTTTACTTCATTGATTGTGTGTGCCTTATCAATTTATCTCTAATTCAAGAACACATTATACAAAGACATTATACAACAGTAACAGAAGCAGAAGCATTAGTATACAATTGAATCTGTCCCTAGATCCAGGTGCTCCCAATCAATCAATCAATTAATACAGAATGAATGATCAATGATAAAACATTTATTTAGCATTTACTGTGCTAAGTATGCACTGGGGCTACTAATAGAATAAGGAGAGACACTTTCTGCCCTCACGGAGCTCACATTCTAAAGCGGAAAATCCACAAATAAAGGGAAGATAATATGCACCAAGCAACATGGTTTGGACATAGTGGTTTGGAAGTGATATAGAAGCCTGGTTACAGGTAAGATAAGGTGAAAAAAGGCCACCTATCAGGTCCCAGGGAGTTCAAGGGGCAGAGTCCAATGGTCTTGTGGGTGTGCGATGAGGAAAAAAGTATTTAGTAAATGATTACTATGTGCTGAACTCTGTGCTAAGTGCTAGGATACAAAACAACAACAGCAACAAAAACCCAAAATAAAACCCAACTCACAATTCCTGTCCCCAAGAAACTGACAGACTAATGGGGAGACAACTTATGAGACATACAAAGTGGATGGAAAGTACAGTAACTTAGAGAGGAAGATTATAGCACCTGGGATGATGGGACAACATCTCCCACAGAAGGTAGTGTTTAATTCTTGGAAGAAGCTAGAGATTCTAAGACAACAAAGCAAGACTTGGCAACAAGCATTTATTAAATGCTTGCTATGTACTTGGCATTATTCTAAGTCCAGAGGGTATAAATAAAGCAAAAAGACAGTCCCAGCCCTCAAGGAGCTTACATTCTAATGTGAGAAGACCACACAAAAAGGGAGCTGAGAAGCTGTGGGGAGGGTAGAGGAAGTACCTGGTTAGCAGAGTATTGAAGTGAAGAAAATCAGAGCAGAGCTAGGAGGACAATGAAGGTGCCTCGGCTTGAGACCTTCTCCAAATGGAGGTCCTGGGAGGAGCTCACCAATAGCAAAAGGAGACTGCCTTGGCAGAGGATTATTCTAAGATGAGGACATTCTAAGAGCTGAGGGAAGTTCTAGGGTAAAACTGTAGCTGAGGCTAGTTGTTGAAATACAGAAAGTCAGAGGCATGGCTGGGAAGGAAGGTGAGGAGGCCAATCATGCCAGGGGGATGGGGGAACAAAGGCAAGGGAATAGAACATGAAGCATAATGTGAGAGGAATGGAATGTAGGACAATGTGAAAAGCAGGACCACATGGTGCATAAAAAGAAACAACATAAGGAGGTTGGAAAGATAGGACTGGGCCAGGCTGTGAAAAGCTATAAATGTCAAAAAGATGTATACCTGGTTCCAGAGGCAACAGGGAGCTAGGGGAGTTTATTCCCAAAAGTAAAAATGCTTTCTAAGCTGAAGTCTGTTCCTACCTTTATCTGTCTCTACCTCAGTGTTGTTATTGTTTGTCCTTTATTCTTGAAGAGAACGGTGACATCAGGGAGGTGAGGGTATGACATGCAAGTGAATTGGAATTAAGTAAGGGGAATTTAAGTGAGGACTCAGAATAATGCCAAAGTCACCAGCCTCACTTTTTCTTCTGGAACCATCTGGGTCCAGTGGCTAGATATGGATCAGGACAACTGGAGATGGCCCTGGAGGTAGTGTAGGTTTTGTCCTGAAATGGCAGGAATTAATATCCATTCATAAATATCCTAATACACAGAGAGGAAAAGGTCAAAGTCACACATGTAACATTATCTAGCTTCTCAATCATTGCTCTAGGAGGACCGGAAATTCCTCTTCCTCCCCACTGTTTCTTATCACCTCATTACAGGTCCACGATGCTGCCCAAGAATAGAATCTTTTTCTTTGTTTTGTTTTTTGATAAGTTCCTGGAATTCTCAGAACTCCAGTGATGGTGTAGGTTAAATATTCCAGGATGTGCTCATGTCAGTCATAAATCTAATCTAGCATCCGCAGTGGTAGGAAGCCGTTATCAGTTCAGTACCATACAGTCCCTTCTTCTTCTTTCACTTTCAATACTCTGAACCATTTTCCATTTCAAATCGTTCCCTCTCTTGCTCCCACTAACCCCAAACATGCTCTCAGCTCAGGCAAACACATCACTCACTGCTGGACAGAACATGACTGACCAGAACACTAGAGACATGGAAAAATCTCAGGGATCCAGTGGTGAGAATCCAGGAGAAAGAAAGTAGTTCAGAAATAACCTAGGAGGTAACATTAGGAAACACTGAAGGATCGACCTCAAAAAGGGTTAATGGGTGGACAGAGGAACAAGCTTTTTGCATTAGTTATTCATAAAGTGTTTTAACTGATTTCTAACCTAATTTCCTACCGTTCTACTTTGGAACACAGAAAATTATACCATTTGATCATTCTGACCATTTAGGTTCTACATGATACCTTATTTGTCACTGCTTTTCCAGATTCCTATTTCATGTCTAATTCAAAAGAACTTATCTTATGCAATAAAACCCAGCAAGAAGAGACAGAGAAAATCCCTTTAATATTATTACATAATGTATAAAATACTTGGGAATCTATCCTCCAAGATATATATAAGAACTAATAAACACATGGAGAAGGAAATGGCAAACTACTCCAGTATCTTTGCCAAGAAATCTCCAAATGGAGTCATGAAGATCAGACATAATTGAAATGACTGAATAACAATATAAATACAACTATAAAAACAGCTATTTACAAAAATAAAAACAGACCTATTTAAATAACTGAACAAAACATAGTTGGCTTATAGGTATAGTTACCAACATAATAAAAAAGACCATATTATCTAAATTAATTTACTTATTCAGTGTCATATCAATCAAACTAAGAGGGTTATTTATCAAACTAGAAGAAATAAGAACAAAATTTATACGGATGAAAAAAGATCAAGAAAGTCAAGAAAAATAATGAAAAGAAATGGGAACAAAGGGGGCATATCTATGCTATATCTCAGGCTATACTACAAAGCAGTTATTATTAAAGCAATTTAGCAGTCATTAAAAAATAGAGATCTTGATTAGTGGAAACAGATTAGGGGCATACACAACACATAGAAGCAAATGTATTTAAAATCCTATGCCTAAGCAAAACCCACTATGTGCACAAGTGATCCTATTCCGTACACTTCCCCTCAGGCTATGACATAGCTATGGTATGAGTCCCTCTCCACCTGCCAAGGCAGCATTGTGGTTGTACTGGCAGCAAATTCTAGCATAGATTCTGTCATCGGACTTCTACTCTTCTGATATTATAAAGTTCACAAGGTTGTAGCCACGTCTCCGCTCCTCCCCCCCCCACCTTTTTTTACCTAAATGCAGCAAAGAATACAAAGAGGAAAAAGTAAAATCTCCATATATTCATAGGCTATTTAGTTAGCCCAAATGGGGAGGGCTGGAGGACTTTCTCTCCACCTAGAAGCTTACGGTCACAACTTCTCTCAACCATTGCCAGGAAGGAGAAACTTGAGTATTCTCCCTCCCCTTCCCCAATTCCATCCCCCAGTCCCCTAGGAATCATTTGTATGAATGCTCAGTTTTGACTCAGTAGACAATTGATGAAGTGGAGCAAACTATTATAGAATTCTTGTGCATCCTCTGAAGTATCTGTGGAGAATTGCATCAAACCAAACATGCTAATGTTCATAAAGAGCTGGTTTCTTGTTGGCCAGTCTCCAGGGTACTCTTCTCATTGTCTAAAAAAGAAAATTTGGCATTCTTGGAATATTGGTCAAAGTTTTTTGAACATATTGACCATCTTCCCCCAAGCCAAAACAATTCTCTAGGGTCTTGGGTAGATGTAAAAATGTCTTTTCACTTGTTTCCCCAGCCCTGTTACTTGCCTCCTCATTTCTAGTGGACCAATAGCACTTGTTCCTTTTTAAAAAAATTGATCTTCAGAACACTGCCAGAGAGAGTCCTAGCTTGGTGATGTTAGGGCTCCACGGCCAGATAGACACCTTTTAGAAAATGTAGTAAAGAGAACTTCTCCTAATGAGGTACGGTTTCTTGTCCTCAAATATAATGGGAAATCAAGTTCTGTTGTTGCTTTTCCTTGGTTGTGTACAGTAAATCAAAAAAAATAGTTTCTGTTTTGTATTACTTGGAAGTTGCTGTGAGGAAAAATGGGATGATGTATGTGACAGCAATTTAAAATATAGAAAGTGATATATTATTATAAACTTCACTTATCCTAAACATTTGACTTCCTTTTTAGCTGGGTATATTTATCCTCTTTCCTCTTCTGGGACTGCCACAGATTTGTTTACAAGTTTTTCTGTTTTAACTACATCCTGGTAGCTAATTAAAAGAGGTAAAATAACAATATTTCCTTTTTGATATGTAAGCACAAACTCGGTCAGGATCCCTACTGTCTAGGAGTTGTAGAAAAATGGGGAGAAGGGAACCTGTTCTCAGACAAGGAGAAGAAGAGGGGAAGTCAGGGAAAAGGTATGAAGGAGAGATGCAGCTGGGCAGTTGGACCCATGCTCAAGAAGAACAAACTCTAGTACCCTGGAACATGAGCACCATCTGCCTTTCCCCAAACTAATGAATGACATTCTCTTCCTCTTTGGATGCCAAATAGAAATGGAATATTTTTAGAACTGCTTCAAGTGTAAAGAATATGTATAATGGCCCTGTCTCTGTCAGTCAGTCAAATGCCAGCTAAGTATGCTTGATGAATCTTCAAATTATATATATATATATATATATATATATATATATATATATATATATATATATATATATATATATATATATATATAGTCCCTACTATAGACATAATAATATATTAGACACTGAATAGAATAAAACTTTATATAAGATGTGGTCTCTACCCTCATGGAGCTTAGTATACTGCAGAGGTTCCCAAACTTATTTGGCTTACTGCCCTCTTAAAAAAAAATTCCTCAGGGCAGAGCCAAGATGGCCACATGAAAACAGCATCTTACTGGAGCTCTATCATACGTTCTGTCAGATTCCTATAAAAAAGTGAATTTGCGCAGATTTGAGAGAGTTAGTAACCATGAGCAGTCTAAGTGGGGCAAATTTCCAAGCCAGGAGAGTCTGAAAGGCCAAAGGAACGAATCTGTAGGCTTGGAGAGCACTCGGCTTGTGGAGCTGCTCCAGACAGCACCAAAGCTGAAGCGGCCAGGGAAACTCATATGGGATAAAGGCTGGGAGAAAGCTGCGTGCCCAAAACCAGCAGAGATCCCCAGGCCTCCCAACACAGAACAGCAGTCTGTGGAAGGATGAGAGGCAGCGCAATGCCACCAGACATGAGACATCACCTCCTGAGGCTTGCAGTCCAAAGGTATGAAATGCACCTTCTTGAACTTCCAGGAGACAAAATGGCCAGGTAAACGGTTCTAATCCCTCCCCTGCCCCCACCCAGAGAATTCCTTGGTAAAAAGCGCTGGAATAGAGGACACAGAAGTGGGGCTTCGGTGGCCAAGTAGTGGGAGTTCCTGAGTCACAGAGGGGCAGAGCCAGCAGGGGTCAACACCAGGAGTCCAGACATACTCTTGCTCCCCCATGGAAAGTGCCAGACACCAGCTTAAACAACAAAGAGCTGGGATGATTGCTGAAGAGCAACAGTGTTGGAGAGCAACCCTAGGGGAAGAGATGTCAGGCAGCCATACCCCTCACCCACACCTCAGGCAACTGAAGGCTATAATTCACAAAGCCAACAACCAGACTCACAATCCCCAGAATAAGAAAGGGGGGGACAGAGAGCCCTGAGTTCCAAAAGCAGAAATTTATTGTAAAGCCAGGAAAAGGCTAACCAACAAGAAGAAGAACACACAAAAAAACTGAGGACCATTGATTCTTTTTATAGAGACAGGCATGATCAAAATACCAATTTGGAAGAGAATAAAAATGACACTATACTCACATCTGATACCTCAAAAGGTAATGTGAACTGGTCTCAAGCCCAAAAAGCATTACTAGAAGAGCTAAAGGAGGATTTTAAAAACCAAATTAGGGAGGTAAAAGAAAAAATAGAAAAAATGGGAAAAAATCTACTGATGAACTCAAGTCCCTAAAGAATAAGATTGGTGAAATGGCTATGGAGATTCAGAATCTAAACAGAGAAAATGACACCCTGAGAGGTAAAATCAACCAGTTGGAAAAGGAGACTCAAATGCAAAATGAAGACAGTAACTCATTAAAAATTAGAGTTGAGCAAGTGGAAGCTAATGACTCTATGAGGCATCAAGAAGTAGTAAAACAAAGTGTAAAGAATGAAAAATTAGGAAAAAATGTGAAATATCTGATTGGGAAAACAACTGACCTGGAAAATAGATCCAGGAAAGACAACTTAAGAGTCATTGGTCTACCGGAAATCCATGATATAAAAAAGAGCCTTGACAGTATCTTTGAAGAAATTATCAAAGATAACTGGCCAGAGGTCCTTGAACCAGAGGGCAAAATAGTCATCGAAAGAATTCACCGATCACCCCCTGAAAGAGATCCCAAACTGAAAACACCAAGAAATATTATAGCCAAATTTCAGAATTACAAAGTCAAGGAGAAAATATTGCAAGCAGCCAAAAAGAAACAATTCAAATATTGTGGAACTACAGTCAGGATCACACAGGATCTCTCAGCTTCTACATTAAAAGACAGGAGAAACTGGAATATGATATTCCGAAGGGCAAAAGAGCTGGGACTACAACCAAGGATCAACTATCCAGCAAAACTAAGCATAGGTTTTCAGGCAAGGAGATGGACATTCAATGAAATAAGGGAATTCCAGACATTCCTGATGAAAAGACCAGAACTCATAAAAATTTTGATCTCCAAATACAAAACTCAAGAGAGACATAAAAAGGTAGACAGGGGGAAAAACCCCCACAAATCTTTTTAATCAATAACGGCAAATTGTTTGCATCTTTATGTGGAATTATATCATCTTATGTATGTTTTATATATACACATATATACGTCGATCTTTAGAATAATAGAGCCATTATGACAATTGAAAAGGATACACATAGACTGTGAATGTCTGTATAAAATAACTGACATGAGGATAAAAAACATAATTAAGAGATGTAAAGGGAGGGCTTTGAGAGAAGCGGTAAGGAGGTAGTAGAAAAGGGTAAATTACACCAAATGAAGAGGCACAAAAACACATTTTAGTAGAGGGAAAGAAGGGAGGGAGAAAAACAGTATTTGAGCTTTACTGTCATCTGATCTGGTTAAAGAAGAGAATAACATACCCTGATAAGTATAGAAATCTAACTTGTCCTAGAGGAAGTAGGAGGGGAAAGGGGGAATAAAGGGAGGGAGGTGGTCAGAAGGGAGGGGAGAAGTAGCAAGTGGGAAACAGTAACATAAGGGAGAGGAATAAAGAGGGAGGGTAAACAGAGGAAGGGAGTGGTCAAAAGCAAAACTTTGTAGGAAGGGGAAAGGGAGAAATAAAAACATAAATGGGGAAATAGGACGGAGAAAAAGACACAGATGTGAATGGGAATGGGATGAACTCTCCCATAAAATGGAAGCAGATAGCAGAATGGATTAAAAACCATAATCCAACAATATGCTGTTTACAAGAAACACATTTGAAACAGGGGGATACACACAGGGTAAAGGTGAAAGGCTGGAGTAAAATATATTGCACCTCAGTTAAAGTAAAAAAAAAAAAGCAGGTGTAGCAATCCTAATCTCAGACAAAGTAAAAGTAAAGATAGATTTAATTAAAAGAGATAAGGAAGGACACTACATCCTGCTAAAAGGCACCATAAACACTGAAGAAGTATCATTGTTTCACATATATGCACCAAGTGGTATGGCATACAAATTCTTAGAGGAGACGTTAAGTGAATTACAGGAAGAAATAGACAGCAAAACTATAATATTGGGAGACCTCAACCTTCCCCCTTCTGAACTTGATAAATCTAACCTCAAAGTAAATAAGAAAGAAGTTAAGGAGGTGAACAGAATTTTAGAAAAGGCAGATATGATGGACCTCTGGAGAAAACTGAATGGGGATAAAAAGGAATATGCTTTCTTCTCAGCGGTACATAGCGCATACTCAAAAATAGACCATGTACTAGGGCATAAAAACTTCACAATACAGTGCAGAAAGGCAGAAGTAGTCAAAGCATATTTTTCAGGTCATGATACTATAAAAACTATTTGTGACAAAGAACCAGGGAAAAATAAGCTAAAAATTAATTGGAAACTAAATAATCTAATTCTAAAGAATGAGTGGGCCAAAGAACAAATCAGAGAAACAATTAATAACTTCATTCAAGAGAATTACAGTAATGAGACAACATACCAAAACTTATGGGATGCAGCAAAAGCAGTTCTTAGGGGAAGTTTTATATCTCTAATTGCTTACGTGAATAAAATAGGGAAAAAGGAGATCAACAATTTGGGCATACAACTGAAAAAGCTGGAAAAAGAACAAATTGAAAATCCCCAATTAAATACCAAATTAGAAATGCTGAAAATCAAAGGAGAGATTTATAAAATTGAAACCAAGAAAACTATTGAATTAATAAATAAAACGAAGAGCTGGTTTTAGGGAAAAACCAATAAAATTGATAAACCTTTGGTCAATTTGATTTAAAAATAAGAAAATCAAATTACCAGTATCAAAAATGAAAAGGGTGAGTTCACCTCAAATGAAGAGGAAATCAGAACAATAAATAGGAATTATTTTGCCCAATTGTATGCCCATAAATTTAACAACTTTAGGGATATGGATGAATATCTACAAAAACATAAATTGCCCAGGTTAACAGAAAAGGAAGAAAAATTTCTAAATAACCCCATCTCAGAAAAAGAAATTGAGCAAGCCATCAATGAACTCCGTAGGAAAAAATCTCCAGGATCAGATGGTTTTATATGTGAATTATATCAAACATTTAAAGAACAATTAATTCCTATACCTTGTAGACTATTTGGAAAAAATAAGTGAAGAAGGATTCCTACCAAATTCTTTCTTATGACACAAATATGGTACTAATACCCAAACCAGGTAGAGTCAAAACAGAGAAAGAAAATTATAGACCAATTTCCCTAAAGAATATTGATGCAAAAATTTTAAATAAAATATTAGCAAAAAGATTGCAGCAACTTATCACCAGAATAATACACTATGACCAGGTAGGATTTATTCTGGGAATGCAATCCTGGTTCAATATTAGGAAAACTATTAGCATAATTGACCATATCAACAACAAAACTAGCAGAAACCATATGATCATCTCAATAGATGCAGAAAAAGCCTTTGACAAAATACAGCACCCATTCCTATTAAAAACACTAGAAATCATAGGAATAAATGGATATTTCCCTAAGATTATAAATAGGTTCTACCTAAAACCATCAACAAGCATTATTTGTAATGGGGATAAGCTAGATGTTTTCCCAATAAGATTAGGGGTGAAACAAGGATGTCCAGTATCACCCCTACTATTCAATTTGGTACTAGAAATGTTAGCTGTAGCAATAAGAGAAGAAAAAGAAATTGAAGTAATTAGAATAGGCAAAGAAGAAGCTAAAATATCACTTTTTGCAAATGATATGATGATTTACTTAGAGAATCCAAGAGAGTCAAGTAAAAAAACTACTTGAAATAATAAACAACTTTAGCAAAGTTGCAGGATATAAAATGAAACCACATAAAATCCTCAGCATTCCTATACATTGCTAACAAAGCCCAACAGGAAGACATAGAAATAGAAATTCCATTTGAAGTTACTGTAGACACTATAAAATATTTGGGAGTCTATCTGCCAAGACAAACCCAGGGCCTATATGAACATAATTATGAAACACTTTTCACGTGAATAAAGTCAGATCTAAATAAATGGAAAAATATCAGTTGTTCATGGTTAGGCCAAGCTAATATAATAAAAATGACAATTTTACCTAAATTAATCTATCTATTCAGTGCCATACCAATTGAACTACCAAAAAATTATTTTACAGAGCTGAATAAAATAATAACAAAATTCATCTGGAAGAACAAGAGGTCTAGAATACCTAGGGTATTAATGAAAAGAAATGCTAGAGAAGGTGGCCTAGACATACCAGATATTAAACTGTCCTATAGAGCAGCAGTCATCAAAACTACCTGGCACTGGCTAAGAAATAGAGTTGTTGATCAGTGGAATAGGACAGGTACACAAGATGGAGAATGACTATAGCAATCTACTCTTTGACAAACTCAAAGAGGCCAGCTTCTGGGCTAAGAATTCACTGTTTCACAAAAACTGCTGGGAAAATTGGAAAATGGTAGGGCAGAAACTGGGCATAGACCAATATCTTACACCATATACCAAAATAAAGTCAAAATGGGTTCATGATTTAGGGAAAAGGCTGATAGTATAAGCAATTTGGGAGAGCAAGGAATAGTTTACTTATCAGATTTATGGAAAAGAAAAGAATTCGTGACCCAACAAGAGATAGAGAGCATTACAAAATGCAAAATGGATAATTTTGATTATGTTAAATGGAAATGTTTTTGTACAAAAAAGCCAATGAAAGAAAGATTAGGAGGGAAGCAGAAAATTGGGAGAAAATCTTTACAACTAGTGTCGCTGATAAAGGCCTCATTTCTAAAATATACAGGGAACTGAGCAAAATACATAGGAATACAAGTCATTCTCCAATTGAGAAATGGTCAAATGATATGAACAGGCAGTTTTCAGAGGAAGAAATTAAAGATATCTATAGGCATATGAAAAAATGCTCTGGATCACTACTGATTAGAGAAATGCAAATCAAAACAACTCTTAGATACCACATCTCTCCTGTCAGATTGGCTAAAATAACAAAACAGGAAAATGTTAAATGCTGGAAAGGATGTGGGGAAATTGGAACATTGTTGCATTGCTGGTGGAGTTGTGAACTGATCCAGCCATTTTGGAGAGCAGTTTGGAACTATGCCCAAAGGGCTATAAAAATATTCATGGCCTTTGACCCAGCAATACCATTTTTAGGGTTGTATCCCAAACATATGACACAAGTGGGAAAAGGACCCCTATGTACAAAAATATTTATAGCGGCTCTTTTTGTGGTAGCTAAGAAGTGGAAATTGAAGGGATGCCCATCAATTGGGGAATGGCTGAACAAGCTGTGGTATATGAAGGTAATGGAATACTATTGTGCCATAAGAAATGGGGATGATATGGACTTCATAACAACCTGGAAAAACCTACACGACATAATGCTGAGTGAGTGGAGCAGAGCCAGGAGAACATTATACACAACCACAGACACATGGATTTGGTGAGGACTCACCCTGACCGACTTTGCTCCTCAGCAACACAAGGTACAAAGACAATTCCAAAGGACTCACGATGGAGAATATTATCTACATCCAGAGAAAGAACTACGAAGTAGGAATGCAGGTTGAGGCACACTTCATGCTCACCTTTCCCCCTCCCCCCCTTTTTTTTCTCTCTTTTTGTTTTTGGGTTGTTTTATTTTGTTCTGTTTCTTCTTTCTCATGATTCATCCATTGGTCATAATTCCTCTCCACAACTTGACTAGTGTGTAAATTAATTCAATGGGAAGTTATATGTGGAAGTTTTATATGGGATCCCATGCCGTCTTGGGGAGGGAGAGGGGGAGGGAGGGAAGAAAATCTGGAACTCAAAATTACGTAGAACCGAGTGCTGTAAACTAAAAATAAAAAAAATAGTGATAATAATAAAAAAAAAATAAAAAAAGAAAGAAAGAAAATTGCTCAGTGCCTCCCTGGAAATCTACTTTCTTTAATCTTTTAATGGTTTAAAAAATTTGCATCATTTCCAAACAAAATAAATTATTTAAAAAGACATATCTTAAGGTTAATAATTTATTGTAAATTTGTGTTTTTTTCCCTTATTGAAATTTTGATGATAAAATATTGTGTCATGTAACTGTATAGTATTGTATTGCAAACAAATCATTACATCTACACATTCTTGCCAATGCATGCTGAACTTCCTGACAATGTGTAATACCTTCTCCTGCCAATGCTTACTTGTTAAGACCTGTTAACAGACTTGACCACTGATCAGTTATAACTTGCATTTCTGTGTTTATTTGGAAAATAATGTAATCACTATGACGTTAACTCTGTTACACAACAGATGAAACATTTATGAATAGTTTTTCAAAAATTTTTATCTTTTTTCCTTATGCTTCCACTACCTCTTTTTTTTACACCTACCATTTGCATCCTAAGCTACTGTCACCCCTCACCTCAATTGTTCTAGTCCTGCCAGGTGGTGGTATTGCCCCTTTGGGAATCTCTGGTCTACTAGTTATATTGTTATTTCCATCCTAGGACCCATTACTTACTTTTCACATTTATCTGGAGCTTTTTATTACCTGGTCCCAAGGACTCAGTGGCTTTTAAAGAAAGAATTCAAATGCTAAAACCCATTTGCCAATCAACATGAGAAAAACAACTCCTAAGCTCTTATTTAGGGAAAAGTCATGCTTCCTGTTCTCTAAACAGGGGAAATACAGTTAGGCATCTTTAGCTCTTTGCTCCTAGAGGCAGTACTGCCTTAATTTGTTGGTAATACCATGGTAGTTATGTGATATGTTAGGGTTCCATGACCTTTGACAAAGGTGTGAATAAGAGACTAGGAAATGAACCAGAAGGTTCAATTAAGCAATTCTCGCTGACCTTTTGACACAGAGGCAATACCACTCAAGTTTCTGATTTCTTGTGTACTAAGGACCTGGGCAGCTTTCTGCACAGTCTGGCATCCAGAATATCACCAAGGATACAAATAACATGTAACAGGGGAAAATAGAAGTACATTGGTAAATGTAACCAGGAACAAGATTCCTAAAGCCAATGACTTCAGTGCTTTTTTCCATCTTTTTACTGTTCACTTCAAATAAATTTGCAGCAACAGAATGTTAAACTTGCCTATGGCAAAACACATCCCCAGTAGTTCACTTACTCTACTTTTTATATTCTGTCTTGGAATGGAACAAGAGGCTTATTGCCTTACAAAGACTATTGGTAACAATTGCTGCTTCCCTATCTCCACAAATCACCTGCCTTGCCTCTCTGACTGTGATTGCACCGTCGTACTGGGTTTTTTTTTTCAACTTTCTTACCCACAAGAGAATATTTATGTATCAAATCTTGAATGCTTATTCTATGATCTATCATTCCTAACAGGTTCATTCTCATAGAACATTATTTCACATCAATCAGAATATTACTTTCCCCCATGCATTAGAAACACTTCTCTGCATTACCTCTACCTTCTCTGTTTTGTTGCCAGGTAAATGTTCCATGGTTTTTCCCTTAAGGGAAAAATGTGCCTCTAGATGCAACTACAAAGGGAAGCCATCCATGGGCTGGATCTCAGTAGCATCAGTAGATCAATGATGTTTAGGGAAATGAATTATCTTCCTTTGTAGGGAAGGATTTTATAAAGTTCATTTTCTTGAGTTGTGATTATAAGGACGACAATTAAATACTCTGGTTTTCTCTGATTCTTGATGCTGCCTCATATTCTGCATCAAAACTGGTAGGTAAGGGGGATTATTTTAAATTCTGTCATACCATTTCACAGTTGTTCTTTTTATCCTTACAGCTGCATTTCTGGTTATGTCGTTTATTCTCCCCCATCTCGACTTGGTATATTTCAATATCTCTTTATTCTTTATAAGATGTACTATTATTAAGCTGTACCATGACTTGGAAAATCAGACTTTTCCAAATGAATGTATAGAATCATGTTCATGTTTTATCTAAGTAATGAATTCTTCCTACAGCATCACCAACAAATATTCATCTAGCGTCCACTTGAAACTTCCAGCGCTAGGTCAACTCAACACTCCTGGAGACAACTCCATTAATTTCAACAGCATTTATTAAATTACAACTATGAATAAGGTCCTATGCTAGCACTCTGGGCACAGACTGTTATGGAAGCAATAGGTAGCACTGAAGAAGTTTCGACAGAGGTATATTTTAGGAGTATCAGTTTGGCAACAGGGTGGAAGGTGGATTGAAGAGAAAAGATAATGGAAGCAGAGAGACCAATTAAGAATTTATTTGCTAGAGTGAGAAGCAATGAGCACTTGAAATAGGTTAGAGACTATATGAGAGGAAAGAAAGGAACAGATGCAAGAGATGTTATAAATGAAGGAGAAAGAAAACTTGACAAATGCTTGGGTGTGGGCAGTGAGGAAAAGGGTAAGAGTAAAAGATTATTCTGAGACTGCGAATCTGGGTGACTGGTACATAGTGTTGTTCTCAACAAAGATAGAGAAGTTTGGAGGAGAGAGATTTTGGGGATAATATGACATATTCTGTTTTGGGCATGTTGAGTTGGAGATGCTCATATGAAATCTATTAGAGATGTCTAGTAAGCAGTTGGTAATATGGGACTGAAATTCAGTGGGGATGGATATATTGGTCTGGTTGGTCATCTATTCATTTTTGGATAATCTTAACATTATGGAAGATTTTTCTTGTGCTGAGCCAGTACTTGTCTCTCTGTAACATCCATCCGTAAATCATAGTCCTACCTTCTATAGTTAAGCTGAGCTAAACATAATCCCCATTTCACATAACCCTACAAATATTCAAAGACCATTAAACTTTCTCTTTTCCAGGCTAAGTATCTCCAGCTGCTTTAGTTGACCACTTCTTCACCCTGATTACCATCCATAAGAGGTGGTTAATCTCATTAATGTCACTTCTGAAATGAGTCAATGAAAACTGCAAATGATATTTAAGGTAAGATTTAGTTATGGCAAATTCAGGCATTGCAGGGATCAATTCAATCACTTTTAATATTTCCACCTTTGGTGGATTGATATTTTAGGCTCATTATTCACATTTCTCTGCTTTTTCATACTCTACCTATAAGTTCGAGTTTCTCATGTATAGGACCAAATAACTATGACCAAAAATGTCTTGACCATTCCTACTTCCATTAGTGCTTATGTTATCTGAGGAAAAATAGGGTTGTTCTGCTTTGGATATGGGGCTAAGAGAATATCCAATATTAATTATCCATCTTAAATATTAAAATAATCAAATATATTAAAATATTTATCTCAATTATATTAGCTCAATTTTGTTTTTCTTCTTCTTCCCATTTACACTGTTGTATTCATCATATTTTCCTGATTCTTCTTTCTTTATCTTGGGGACCTATATTTTTCACCTCTTCCACTATATCCTTGTTTGTCTGCAAGGGTAAAATGGTAGCATTCAATGTCTGGTTGCTGGGATATCTCTAGAGCTAGAAGAAAAATGATCAATACCTTTTTTTGCATCAATGACAATAGGTAGTCAAGAAGCAATATTGGTTGGTTCTAAATAGAAAACTTCTCACACCGGGCTTAGGAGAAAGAGAATAGGAGTGAGTGAAAGGAAAGGAGAGATGTAAGAATCCAATTCTTCAGACAGATACTTTTTGAGGGAGGAACTGGCTTTGTATAAAGAGCTAAACAGTCTTTTATTCAGAAGATCTGACTTTGTGTCCTGGTTGTATGACCTTCCTCAATTTACTTAAGTGAGACTGAATCTTGTCATCAGTAAAATGGGGATAATAATACCACCAACCTCAAAAGATTTTTGGAAAAATGCTTTGTAAACTGCAAAATAGGTAAATGCCAGACACTCTTAATGCTGTCTTTGCTTGCTGTCCTCATGGGGCCAGGGCACACAGCAGATGAGAATTCATGGGATCTAGTGTTGGAATAGGTCTTAGACACCTACAATCCAACCACTTCATTTTACAGATGTGGAAAACAAGACACAGAGTGGTTAAGTGACTTACCTGGGTAGAGGTAAGTAAAGGGAACTTTACTGGAGGTAACTTTAGCAAGGATTATTGCTTCTGGTTCCCACGGCAGGGGCAACTTCATTAGATTCCCTTTTCTTTAACGGAAAAATGACAATTTTTTAGAGTGAAAGAGTCCTGGACTGGAATTTAGGAGACTTAGTTTGTAGTTGTGGTTTGTTACTAATTTGCTCTATGGTCTAGATTCTGCACTATGCTTGAAAAACTATGGTTCAGAAGGGGTACGCACTCTTTGGTAGGAGCAGTATTTCACTACAACTTTCTTCCTTGCCTCTTCAACCCACATGGAGTAGGCCTAGGACAAAGTTGCCCCAGGACCTGATTGATCCAGTTTCCCTGATACAGCTTCCTGTTCATCTGGGCCTTTCAGACGTGGTGTTGTCATTTTTTGTCAACCTGCTGACCAGAGATGTTTCCATGTGGAGATGAGGGGGGATACATTAAGAGAAGCTAATTTCCATTCTTTCCTTGTTGTACACCTTTGATGTGTTAGGGAAAAGTTATATGATAGGAATAGCATTACCCTGATGCAGCTGCCTTCATCTCTAGCATTACGTCAGTAGAAAAGAAATATCTTTCACCCTCTTTGGGACCCAATATTTCACAAAACCTTAAACCCAGTTCACTCTGAAGCTCATAGATTGGACCACAATAGGTCTCTGCCCAAACTCAACTTAATGGCTGTATTTTGGGCCCTCCTTCCTTAGAATGAAGGTCAATGGTAAATGTTTCTCTTTGGAATAGCTTCCCTGAGGGTCTTCCACTCACAGCTTAATTATTTTTTCTTTTTTTCTAATTCTTTTTTTTTTTTGGAGGGGGAAGGCAGGGCAATTGGGGTTAAGTGATTTGCCCAGCTAGTAAGTGTGTCAATTGTCTGAAGCCAAATTTTAACTCAGGTTCTCCAGACTCCAGGGCCAGTGCTCTACTCATTGCATCCCCCTTGACTCACTTCTTAAAGAGTCCTATTCACTGAATGCATGTCACTTCACTCTAATTGAGTACATGAAAAGGCCTAAAAGGGCCAGGGTCTTCCATTTCATCCTGGGTCATCTCTTGTCATCCAGATGAATATTTGGTCACTGGATCCAGATGGCTCTGGAGGAGAAAGTGAGGCTGGTGACCTTGCACAGTTTGCCCTCACTCAAATCAAAGTCAACTGCAAGTCATGCCATCATTTCCCTGATACCATGGTCCTCTTTGAAAACAGACAAACACAATCTATTTATGTCATATATATCCAAATGACCAAATCCATTTCCTTTAAGAACTTTACTCCCTCTGGTGCTTAGAAAGTTCCCTGTGGGTGTGGGAGTCCATTGCAAAGAAGATTCTATCATTGTATTCATGAGACTATTGAGCTACTGGTTCCATTATCCTTTGCTCCTCGGGTTACTGAGATTCCTGTTTGAACATCTGCTGCTTGCTGGTGAGGTTTCACCCTGGCCCTCCCCCCTCAAGGTTGAAAGACATCCTCCTCCTCCCAGAAGCAGTATATAGCCTGAAGATTTACTGTCTGCAGTGGGAGTTCCCCAATATTTTCCCCAAGTCTGTTCTCTTTCTCTGGTCTCATTACTCTATTTCAGCAGGACTCAAAATCTCTAAGTCAGAGACTGGGGTCTACACCCATAAGGAGAATTTCTTTTACTTGGTCCAGTCACTTGTTCAATTAATCACCTCAGCATTCATTACACAGTCTCTGAAAGTTGCGGGTTCACTTTTTGTGGTGGGAAAGAATTGGAAATTGAAGGGATGCTGATCAATTGGGGAATAGCTGAACAAGTTGTGGTATATGAATGTAATGGAATACTATTGTTCCATAAGAAATGATGAACAGGTGGATTTCAGAAAAATCTGGAAAGACTTTCATGAACTGATGCTGAGTGAAGTGAGCAGAACCAAGAGAATACTGTACACAGTAACAACAACATTGTGTGATGACCCACTTTGTTAGACTTAGCTCTTCTCAGGTATGCAATGATCTAAGACAGTTCCAAGAGACTCATGATGGAAAATGCTATCCACATCTAGAGAAAGAACTACAGAGTCTGAATACAGATCAACGCATACCATTCTCTCTCTTTCATGCTTTTTCTTTCTTGTGGTTTTTCCCTTTTGTTCTGATCCTTCTTTTACAACATGACTAATGTGGAAATATGTTTAATATGATTACTCAAGTATAGCCTCTATCAGATTGCATGCTGTCTTGGGGAAGGGGAGAGGGAGAGACAGGGAAAAATTTAGAACTCAAAATCTTATAAAAGTGAATGTTGAAAACTTAAAAAAAGGTGGGACTTTAGTTGAGACTTAAAGGAAGCCAAGGAGGTCAATGGTCATAATAGGGGAGAGAGATCATTCCAAGTGTGGGAAAGAATCAGAGAAAATGCACAGAGTGAAGGGATGGCATTTCTTCTTTGTGGAACAAGCAGAAAGTTAATGTCATTGGATCCAAGACTACATGTTAGGAAGTAAAGTTTTAAGAAGATTGGAAAGGTAGGAGGGGGTTAGGTTATGAAGGGCTTTGAATGCCAAATGAAAGGTTTTGTATTTGATCTTAGAGCCAAGAGGGAGCCACTGAAGTTTACTGAGTAGGGAATGACACAATTAGACTTGTGCTTTAGAAAAATCACTTTAGTGGCTGAATGAATAAAGGATGGATTGGAGCAGGAAGAGACTTGAGGTAGGTAGTCTCAGAAATAGGTTATTTCAATAATCAAGGCATGATAAAGTTCTTTCCTGCAGTGGTAACAGTGTCAGAGGGGAGAAGGAAAGGAGGATATTAGTAGTTGTGGGAATAAGAAAGGCTCAGTACAGAGTACAATACTTGAATTACATCTTGAAGCAAGATAGGGTTTCTGTAAGGTAGGCATTCTAGGCATAGGGGATAGACAGTGCAAAGACGTTGAGAAGGGAGAAGGGATGTCATGTGTGAGAAACAAAGAAAAGGCTAATTTGTCTAGAATTTAGGGTGTGGTAAGGGGAATAATATATAATACAGCTGGAAAGATAGGTGAGGGCCAGACTGTGAAAGCCATTAACAACCAAACAGAAGAGTTCTTATTTTATCTTAGATGCTACAGTCACTAGAGTTGATTGAGTAGGGGAGTAACATGGAAAAGCTACACTTACCAAAAATTACTTTGGCACTTGTACAGAGAGGATATATTTGAGTGGGGAGAGACTTGAGTCAGGGAGACTAAATAAAAAAATTGTCATATTCAGAATGATGGGCGATGAGGGCCTTAATGAAATTGGTAGTTGTGTGAGTAAAAAGGGTCATATGCAAGAGATAATTCAGAGGTAAAATACACACACACACACACACACACACACACACACACAGCAAAATGTGGCAACTGATTCGATATGTGAAGTGAGAGAAAATAAAGAGTCAAAAATAAATGAGATTTTAAAAATCGGTCAAGAAATATCGCTCTGTTTGCCAAGGCTCTCATGAGGATATGATTCATAAAGCATAATGTATACAGAGTGCTATGTGAAGACTAAACAGCAATAACAAGTATTTATAAAGTATCTTTGTGAAATTGCTGAGACGAGGACAAAAATGTTTGCATTTTATCCCTTTTCATTTTCATGGGTTACAAAGTGTTTTTTTGGTTAACTTTTTCCTCTTCCTGTTATAGACATTTCTTTCCAGTAAAATAAGTTGTCACTTTTAATTAGAACTTTAGAGAAATTATGTTTCTCTAATCTAACCACTCCAGAATTCACTTCTGTTTCGCTTTTGCTATAATATTTCTGGAAGTTTGCTAAGTCATAATTTGAACACTTTAAGAGTAAAACACAATTTGAGGGATCTGCTGATGGTTGTAAAATGATTGTCAGAGGTATATCTCTAATGCCAGTATTCAGTTCAGGTTCAGTTTTGTGATGAATATGCCCACAAGTGAAGGGAACAAATATTTATAATAGTGCCTATTATTCATCAAAATGCTAAGTGATAAGTGCTTTTAAAAATATCTCATTTGATCCTCATAAAAACTCTGAGAGGTAGGTGCTATTATTGTCCCCATTTTATAGTTGAGGAAACTGAGGCAAAGAGATTAAGTGACTAAGCTAGTGTCTGAGGCTAGATTTGAACTCAAATCTTTCAGGTCCAGTCAGTGGTCTATCAACTGCACCATTAGCTGACTCTATTTACTTAATTATTCATAAGAAATTGAAATTTAAGAAAGAAAGTTTACTTTGCCTATCAATAGAAATAATATTCATAAAATGCTTAGCATAGTGCCTGGCACATAATAGATGCTTTCCCTTCCTCTCCTTCCCTAACACAGCAAGGATATACTCATGGCTTGTATCTTCTTTGGTTTCAGGCTCCATATGGAAATGGATCTGGTCAGCATGTTAACAGGGTAAGGCAACTCTTGTGGTCTTGGAAACCTATGAAGTCTGAGAAGACCAGACTTTAGGTGGCTGGGACTTTTTGTGCCCCTAGGTTAGGATGACTAGGGAGCTGCAACAGGGAAACTGAGACCATTATGATCTCAGGAGTAATTCTGTTCTAAGCCTATCCCATATTGGCCAAAGGGGTAGAGAAGGTGTTATGGTGATTAGGGTGGGACTTTTTTTTAACTGTTTTCTCTTTTGGAATGCTGAAGTAATCAAGTTCCTTAGATGAGTCTTGCCTTACAAATGTAACAGTAAGCAAAGTAGAGTTTTTGTTGTCTTTGTTTTGGAGTGCTTCTCAGCACTAAGGAATCTTTGTTTGAATTGGGAGTCTTTGATGATCTGCTTATGTCAAGGGAAGGCCTAGTTCACATGAGTTTGAGTCATATGGCTGTGGTGTCTTTTGATCCTGAGACTTGTATATAAGATCAGTGGCTAGCATTTTGCCTTTGGGGCTCACTCACTGGAAGAGTGGGGAGTGGACACTCTGGGTAGCTGAGCTGTTAAGGAGCTGCTGGCTCTAAAAACCCAGATGTTGGTGCTTCTCTCTGGTAACTGTATGTATTATGATTTGGTGAGACTGATAAAAGCCTGTATGTTGATATGTTTATAATGTCTGTTTGTATTTGCTCTGAAGTTCAGAGTGCTGGCTTTTCTGTCTGAACTAAGTGGATGATATAGGTATGTTTGATTAAAGTGAGATTGTAAACCCCTTTAACTTGCTTTCCTTAGAAAAGCAGATGAAAGATCCTGTGCTAGCAGCCCTCCTGTGTGCTCTTGTTGGTCTTTCACCTCCACAGCAGCTGCTAGCAACATTGTTGTTATAGAAGGAGGGTAGAGAAAGTCTAGAACATAAAGAGTATAGCCTAGAGAGGAATGAAGTCTGGGAATCCAAGGGAAAGATGAAAGGGTTGAGGGTACTTCTGATGCATAAAGTTCAGGGGTAGAGTGAGCTTCCACAGTTAAGAGGTGTGTTTTTTAATATGGCATGACAGATAAATTTGGAAGAGTCAGATGTGGAGCATAGAGAGAAATTAACTCCATATATGACCTCAGACAAGTCTCTTAACCTCTCTTTGAGTGTGTACTCATTTGTAAAATTGAAGTGAGCTGGATTAGATGATTCTTCTAATTAGATCCCTTCCAGCTCTAAATCCCATCACTGCTTGCAAAGGATAATAATGTCAGTTTGGGTGAATATGTGCAAATTTAGGGACTTCTACATCCCAAATATTCATATCAACCATTCGTGGCCAACTTGTGGTAGAGCCTTAAAAGCTCATATTGGCCTGATCAGTCATAGTTGGACACAAAGTACATTGACCCCAACACTGTGATACCATTTTGGTCCTCTTCAAGTATGAAGGGTAACAATGAATTAACAATCTATATCTATCTATGTATCTTTATCTATCTATATAACTCAGCAGGAGAGGGGAAAGAGACTTAGAAAGGTTTCAGGGAGAAAGTGATATTTGAGCTAAGACTTGAAGGAAGCCAAGGAAGCAGATAGGTGGAAGTAAGGAGGGAAAGAATTGCAGGCATGGGGAACAGCCAGTGAGAAAGCCTGGCACAAGGAGATGGAGTATAATGTGCTAGGAACAGAAAGTAGGTGATTGTTGCTGCATCGTATAGTACTTGGGTGGGGAGATGAGTGAAGAGCAAAAAGACTGGAAAAGGTGAAAAGAGGACAGGTTTTAAAAAGATTTCAAAGCCCAAAAGATCATTTAATCTTTGATCTTGGAGGTATTAGGAAGCCACTGGAGTTTAGGGAGGAGGGAGGTGATCAGATCTGCATAGTAGGAAAAAAAAACATGAGAGCTCGTAACACAATGGTGGCTGTGTAAATGGAAAGAAGAGGATGTACACGAGTGATGTTATCAAAACAGAAAAAAGACTTGGCAACAGATTAGAATTGCAGGGCAAATGAGAGTGAGAAGTCAGGGGTGACAGTGATGAAAGCCTGAATGACTGGGAGGAATAAGAAGAATAAGGAAGTTGGGAAGAGGTGAGGGTCTTTTGGGGAAAGATAATGAATTCTGTTTTGTACCTATTTAGTTTGAGACTTTACAGGACACATAGTTTGAGATGTCCAAGAGACATCTGGTGATGAAAAACTAGAGCTCACCTGAGAGGTTTGGGCTGGATAAGTAGATTTGGGAATCAATCCTCTGCACAGAGATGAAAATTGAACTCATTAGGTTGATAAGATCGCAAAGTGATCACTAAGACAGTATAAAGAGAGAGGAGAAAAGAAAACACTCATGATTAGTGGGCACGACATAGATGAAGAGTCAGTAGAGGAGAATGTTGCAGGTAAGAAAAGAATGAGGAGAGAACAGTGGTACAAAAACCTAGAAAGGAGGGAGTATCCAGGAGAGCAGTGTCAAAGGCTACTGAGAGCTCAAAGATGATAAGGACTGAGAAAAAGTCATTAGATCTGGCAATTAAGAAATAACGCATAACTTTGGTGAATAGTTTTACCTGAAGAACGCATATCTCTTGATTTTGTTTTTAGTACAATTCATTTTATCCCATATAAAGATGCCTCTTATAATACTGCTCTGATAAAGTGTGTAACTGTGCATCCTGTTCTTTGTTTCTCTGCTGTATTCTCATTTATCTTCCATGCTAGCTTTATTTTTCTTTCTACTTCTGTGTTCTTCATCTCTTCAACTTCCTGGAGAGCAGAGGCAGTTTATTACAGTGGATAGAATGCTGGAGCTGGAGTCAGGATAGCCTGGATTCAAATTCTGCCTCTGGCACTTACTAGGTACATGACCTTGAGCAAATCATTCAGCCTTAAGGATCTTGAATTTCTTCATTTATAAAACTGGAGGCTTAGTCTAGATCAGAGGTTAGCAAACTGTGGCCTGTGGGCCAAATCTGTCCCATTGCCTGCCCCATGAACTAAGAAAGATTTTTCACACATTAAAATACAATAAAAATCTACTTTAAATTTTTAAATAAAATTCAATTTTTTATTTAAAAATCATTCTTAGCTCTTGGGCAGTACAAAAATTGGCAGAGAGATTTGTCCCAAAGGTTTTGGTTTGCTGAATACTACTCTAGATGGTCTCTAAGGACCCCTTCTGGTTCTAAATTTATACTTTGAACATGTGACCATTGCTTCTCATATGCTATTTTCTCCCTCTTTTCCCCCTTTTTGCATCACTAACACTTCAAAACAGGACCTTTATTAAGTCACTCATGAGGTCAATAGTGCATATACTTTTTGTCCCCATGCTTCTGATTTTTCTCTTGTTCTTTGTCCTCAGGTCATTTCAGTGTCTGTGATAGCAACTGAGTCAATGGATGGAGCAAACAACTCTGTGGTATCTGAGTTTGTCTTGCTGGGACTGTGTGCTTCTTGGGAGATGAAGATTCTCCTCTTTTTCTTTTTCTTTTCATTTTATGTGGGAATTATACTGGGAAACTTCTTCATTGTGTTCACTGTGATTTTTGATTCTTATCTGCACTCCCCTATGTACTTTCTGTTAGCCAATCTCTCCCTTATTGACCTTGGTCTATCTTCTACTACCGTCCCAAGGATGATCATTGACATTTTTAGTGAACACAAAGTCATCTCCTTCACAGGTTGTATGATACAGATATTCTTTATCCATGTCATGGGAGGAACTGAGATGGTCCTGCTCATAGCCATGGCCTATGACAGATATACAGCCATCTGTAAGCCTCTTCACTACCTGACTATTATGAACCAGAAAACATGCATTTGTTTTGTAGCGATTGCCTGGGTGATTGGGGTGATCCATGCTGTGTCTCAATTTATTTTTGTTGTGAATTTGCCCTTCTGTGGTCCTAATAAGGTTGATGGCTTTTATTGTGACATCCCTAAAGTTGCAATACTTGCCTGCACAGATACCTCCTGGTTGGTATATGTGGTCACTGCCAACAGTGGGCTTATCTCCATGGGCACTTTCTTTCTCTTAATCATCTCCTACATTTTCATTTTGGTTACTGTCAGACATCACTCTTCAGCTGGTTTGTCCAAGGCTTTTTCCACACTCTCAGCCCATATCACTGTTGTGTTCTTGTTCTTTGTTCCTTGCTTCTTTGTTTATGTGTGGCAAGTTCCCACTCTGTCAGTGGATACATTTTTTCTTATTCTAGTATTTCTTGTCACTCCATTCTTGAATCCTGCCATATATACTTTGAGGAACAAGGATATGAAGTTGGCCATGAAAAGATTGACAAAGAAGATTGTGAGATCTAGAAAAATTAGATGATGGACTTTGTCGAAGAATATCAAAAGATGCTTTATGCTCATTTTGGCCAGCCTTGAACTAATGGAAGATCACCAGGAACTTGGAAGTCCATATCTGTATTCAGATTTCTGGTTATTTTTTTAAACAGATTATTATTCCAGTTTTGGGACAGGTGGGCTCAGTAATGACATCTATAAGAGTCATTTGAATATTGCCATATTGATGGAAAGGTATGGAAAGGTCAGCAAGATTGTGTAATGACACATGAAAAGCAAGCACTGATTGTAATTATTTTTTAAATGAGTGTAACACCGCTGGTCACTATGACAAATGCCTGATTCTTTTTTATTTTTTCCTTCAAGTCCAGAACACGTACTTTTGATCCAGAGCTTATATCTGTCATGTGCACCACCCAACACCTGAGGGCACTCTAACATAACCACCCATGTCCCTATGCTTCACACTGACTATAGAACATGTACTTGATGTATATATTTTGGTTTTGTTCCTTTCTTGGTGGTAATGCTTTCCTCTCAGTATTTCAGAGTTTGGTGTAGATAATCTAGTTAGATCAATAGTTCATATTCTCCATCTCCTGGTTCCTCTCACTTCCTACATCATTGATTGTGTGACTTGTTAATTCAACTCTAATTCAAGAATACATTACCTGAGGACATTATACACCAGTAACAAAAGCAGAAATATTACTGTACAGTCTATTTAATTCATGGACCAGCAACCCAGCTCCCAATGAATCAGTCAATTAACAAGGAATGAATGATGAATGATAAAACATTTATTAAGTACTTATCATTTTTAAGACATTGTGCTAAGCACTGGTGCTGCAAATAGAAGACAGAAATAGTCCTTGACCTCAAGAAGTTCATATTATAATGGGAGAAGATAATACATTAGAAGGGAAGTCAGTGTACACCTAGAAGCATGATTTGGAAATGGTAGCTGGGAAGTGATATGGAAGGCTGGTTTCAGGCAAGATTAGGTAAAAACCTACCTATAATAGCCCAGGGTGGTTCAAGGGGCAAAGTCCAATATTCTTATTTGAGGGGGATGAGAAGAATAAGAAATATTTACTACATGCTTCCTATGTGTTCAACACTATGCCAAGGGCTGAGAAAAAAAAAAAGAAAAAGAAAACCGGTTCCTGCCTCCAAGGAGATTACAGCCTAATGGGAAGACAACATGCATGTGAATAGGTGTAGACAGGATACGTACAAAGTAGATGGCAGTTCTACACTCAGAGGAGGAAACAATAACAGCTGGGAGACAGGGGCAAACCACCTTTATAATGTCATGTTTTAGCTGAGTCTTGAAAGAGACCAGGGATTTTAAGGCAAGGCAGTGAGTATTTATTAAGCACTAGCTGTGTACTGGACATGGTACTAAGTCCTAGGGATACAACTAAAAGCAAAAGAAGCAAGTCTTTTCCCTCAAGGAGATTACATTCTTTTAGGAGAAGACAACTGCAGTTTCATTTCTTTTTGGTAGGTCAAAAGAGAGCTGAAAACTGCAGGGCAGGAGGAAGGCATTCTTAGGGTTTCTGTAGAAGTCCAGAAGGTAAGAGCAGAGCCAAGAAGTGAATGAAAGTGGGTCAACTTGGGCCCCCTCCGAAAAGGAAGGCTTGGGAGGAACTCATCAGTGGAAGGATGGGGCTGCCATGGCAGAGGACAAGTCCAGTGTGAGAACACCCTAGGGGCTGATGGAAGCTGCAAGTGAAAGTGCAGATGAGGCATGGTGTTGAAATCCAGAATGTCATAAGCAGATCTGAGAGGTTAGGTGGGGAGGGATATCATCCCAGGTGCATAGGGAACTACCAGTGAAAAGGCAAAGAAATGAGACTTAGAGCATCATGTGTGAGGAATGAAAAGCACATCAGTATGTTGAAAGGACTATGGGCAGCTAAGTGACACAGTGGATATAGCACTGGGCCTGAAGCTAGGAAGTTATTTTCTTGAGTTCAAATCTGGCCTTAGACACTTAGTAGTTTTGTGACCCTGGGCAAGTCACTGAACCCTATTAGCTTCAGTTTCCTCCTCTGTAAAATGAGCTGGAGAAGAAAATGGCAAATCACTCTAGTATCTTTGTTGAGAAAATCCCAAATGGGGTCACAAAGGGTTGCACACAACTGAAAATGACTCAACAACAACAACAAATGGAAAGGACTACCAAGTACATGAAAGGAAACTATACATAAGAATATTGGAAAGATTGGGTGGGGTCAGGCTGTGAAGAGCTTTGAAGACCAAAAGGAGATGTTTGTACCTCATCCCAGAGGCAATAGGGTATTAGTGGAATTTATTCCTAAAGGTAAAACCCCTTTCTGAGCTCGTCCCTGCCCCTACCTGAGTGTAAGTCTGGGCACAAAGTAGTAGAAAGTATGAAAGGAAGTGGTTTCACTGACATTTAACTATTAGCCTTTAAAGGAACTTGGTGCAGATGGGAATTAGCTGCCTGAGTTTTGCATTTTTATCTTTGCTACCTTAGTTTTTCAAAAAAGGATTCTAACTTTATTTCCTACACTTCTACTTTGGAAGAGCAAAATTATATCACTTGATCATTCTGAAAATTTAGCTTTTACAATATGTCTTATTTGACATTGATTTTCCAGATTCCTCTTTCATGTCCAATTCAAAAATAATTTATTAAGAACCTATCATACGCAATAAAAACTCTTCTTCCAAGAAGAGATGGAAAGAGAAATCCTATTTAAAATTACTACATAATGTAAAATATTTTAGATTCTACTATACAAGATATATGTAAGAACTATGAAGATGCAACTACAAACAATTATTTATAAAAATAAAGATGGATATAAATAAATGGTAAAAAAAATTAGTTGCTTGTAGATAGGATGAGTAATATGATAAAAGACAATATTTTCTAAATATTTTTTCTTATTCAATGCTATACCAGTCTAACTAGCAAAGGATTATTTTATAGAACTAGAAAAATAATAATGACATTCATATGGAGGAAAAAAAGGCCAAGAATCTTAAGAAAAATAAAGAAAAGAAATGAGAACAAAGGAGTTCTAAGTGCCAGCTGTCAAACTATACTACAAAGCACTTACCAAAGTAAGGTAGTGCTGGTAAAGAAACAGACAGAGCAGTGGAGACAGATTAGGTACACAACCCTCAGAAGCAAATATGTTCAATAAACAAAAGACCCCAGTTACTGGAATAAAGACTCATTATTTGACAGAAACTGTGGGGAAAATTGGATCTTGCTAATCAATGTTGTTAAGCAAAGGGGAGAGAAAAGAAAAAAAATTCTTTTTTATCCACCCTCAAATATCACTCTATCTTCAGTCTCTCAGTTGAGAAACTTGGCTCATTTCACAGAAAAAAACTGAGGACATTCAGAGAGAACTCCCTCTTAGCATTCTATGTTGACTTCCTCCTTCACTTTATTTCTCTAACGAAAAAGCAGCCCTTCCAACGCAAAATATGGACTTTCAATAAAATAGAGGACTTTCAAGCTTTCTCAGTGAAAAGACCAGACCTGAATAGAAAATTTGACTTTCAAACACAAGAATCAAGAGAAGCATGAAAAGGTAATCAAGAAAAAAGAACAAGAAAAAGAAATTGCAAGGGACTTACTAAAGTTGAACTGTTTAGTTTACATTCCTACATGAGAAGATGACGTGTATGATTCATGAGACCTCAGTATTAAGGTAGCTGAAGGGAATATGCATATCTATATCTATATATATATCTGTTTATTATATATATATATATATATATAAGTGAATGTGTATGTATGTACATATGTATGTATATATATATATACATATATGAGAAGAGAGAGAGAGAGAGAGAGAAAGAGAGAGAGAGAGAGAGAGAGAGAGAGAGAGAGAGTGGGCACAGGGTGAGTTGAAGATGAAGGGAAGATATCTAAAAGAAATAAAATTAAATGAAGGGATAAGAGAGGAATATATTGAGAGAGGGAAACAGGGAAAAATAGAATGGGGTGGATCATCTTGCATAAAGGTGGAAAGAGGAAGCTGTTCTGTGGGAGGAGGGGAGAGGGCAAGTGAGGGAGGAATGAGTGAATCTTGCTCTCATCAGATTTGGCCTGAGGACTGAAAACCATACATACTCAATTGGGTATCTTATGCCACAGGAAAGAAGAGGGAAGAAGATAAAAACTGGGGGATGATGGAGGGGAGGGCAGATGGGGGTGGAGGTAATCAAAAACAAACACTTTCGAAAGGGGACAGGGTCAAGGGAGAAAATTGAATAAAGGGTGACAGGATAGGAAGGAGCAAAATATAATTAGTCTTTCACAACATGAGTATTGTGGAAGGGTTATACATAATGATACACATGTGGCCTATGTTGAATTGCTTGACTTCTTAGGGAGGGTGGGTGGGAAGGGAAGAGGGGAGAGAATTTGGAACTCAAAGTTTTAAAAACATGTTCAAAAACAAAAAAAACAACGTTTTTGCATGCAACTAGAAAATAAGATACACAGGCAAAGGGGCGTAGAAATTTATCTTGCCCTACAAGAAAGGAAGGGAAAAGGGGATGGGAGGGGAGTGGGGTGACAGAAGGGAGGGCTGACTGGGGATCAGGCAACCAGAATATATGCCATCTTCGATTGGGGGGGAAGGGTAGAAAAGGGGAGAAAATTCGTAATTCAAACTCTCGTGAAAATCAATGCTGAAAACTAAATATATTAAATAAATTTAAAAGAAAAGAAAAAGCAGCCCTTCTCTTTGCCAAGGTGAGCCCTCCTATATGAGCAAGTGATTCTGTTCCTTCTCATCGCCATCAGATTCCTTCTCATCCCCATTCCTTCACTAACCTTCAATTTCTTCTTGTCTTTGGGCTGCTTCCCAACTGACTACAAACAAGTCCATATGTTCCCGATCCTACAATGCACTGCACCCCCCATTAGGAGAAGGAAGGAGAGAGACAGAGAGAGAGAGAGAGAGAGAGAGAGAGAGAGAAAGAGAGAGAGAGAGAGAGACAGACAGAAAGAGAGAGAGAGAGAGAGAGAGAGAGAGAGAGAGAGAGAGAGAGAGAGAGACAGAGAGAGAGAGAGACAGAGAGAGACAGAGAGAGACAGAGAATGGCAGAAAATTCTAGCATACACAATTCCCGTCATTGTACCTCGGTTCTTCTGACTTTATAAAGGTAAGAGGTTTATAGCTAGCTCCAATTCTCTTTCATCTAAAAGCAGCAAAACACACAGAGGAAAAAAAAAATAGAGACTTTCTGTATTCACCTGCTACAGGTTGGCCTAAGTGGGGAGGTTCTAAGGCCTTTGTCCCCATGAAGAGACTTACAGTATGTCTTCCTTCAATACTAGCCAGGAGAGAGAAACTTGAGTCTCCTCGGTCTTCTCCATCTCCTCCCTCTGACATCAGCCCCCTCTGATCTCCCCCATAGTCTTTTGTATGAATGCTCAGATCTGTTTCAGTAGTCAATTGTTGAAGTGGAGCTAACAGCTATAAGATTCCTGCACATGCTCAGAAGGACATGTGAAGAATTGCATCAAACCAAGGCATGCTCAAGTTCATGAAGGATCTCTTGTTGGCTGGTCTCTATTACACTCTTTCTCTTGTTTAAAAAAGTTTGCCATCTGTGGGAAATGACCAAGGTCCATTTTGAATATAGTGTCTCCAATTCAGAATTGTCCTCAATAGTTTTGCCCTTTCACTTGCTTCCCCACCTTTATTATTTGCCTCCCCAACTCTAATGGACCAATGGTTCTCATTCTCCTTTTAAAATTTGGAGATTTTTCAGAACAGTCCTAACATGAGTCCTTGTTTAGTGATGTTAGGGCTTTGTGGTCATATACACATCATCTAGAAAATGTAGTCAAGAGAATTCCTCTCAATCCACAATGGATTCTCATCCCTAAGTATTGTGAGAAATAAAGTTCTGTGATTTCTCCTTGTTCGTGTTCAGTACATCAGAAAATTATTTCTACTTTGCCTCATTTTGGAAGTTATTGTGAGGATAAAATGAGATAATGTATGTTATTGCAATTTGAAATCTATAAGGTATTGGGTGGTAATTCAGAAGAGGTAAAATAAAAACTTTTTCCTGTTGATAAATAATGAACAAATTTTTCTCAATCAGGATTCCTTACATCTAGGAGCCTTAGAGAATTGAGGAGAATGGAAACTATTCTCAGCTAAGGAATATAATGGAGGAATTCAAGGAAAGGGTAGGGAGGAGAGATGAATTTAGACAGGCTGATTCATGTTCAGAAAGGACAAGCTCCAATTCCCTGGAATATGAACTTTATACTTCATGGCTTTATCCAAATCAACAAATGACATCTCCTAGTTTCCCTTTCTCTATGGATCTCAAGTAAAAATGGGGCATTTCTAGGTTACTTCAAGTGTAAAGGATATTTAAAGTGTCCCTCTCTGTTAATCACTACTGTTTCAATCATAGAATTGTTCCAGCAAAGTCTGAACAGATTTGAGAATCTTCAAAATCTCCATTTATTTAGTCCTTATGGTTTACACAACGCTGTATCATACATGCTGGTAAATCCAAAGTTTATATGAGATAATGATTCCTAATGTTATGGAGCTTAAGTGTGTACTAGGAATACATGTTTTTCTTTCATCTTGAGACCTGTTACTTTCTTTATCCATTGATCTGGACCTTTCTACTATCCAGTCCCAAGAGCACAGTTTTTTCTTTTCTTTTCTTCTTTCTTTTTTTTTAAACCTCAAATTCTGAATCACATTTTTAGTTTCTTACCTGTCACCATAAGAAAGACATTAATCCCTTAAAACTCTGGGAGATAGATTATCCTTTCCTAAATTCTAAAGTGAGGAAGTAGGGTTAGACATTTCTAGGCAATTGTTTCTGAAAGCAAGTAGGAGCCTTATTTGTTTCTTGTTAATGGTAGTTAAATGATGTGCTAGGGTTTCATGAATCTAGCATATTAACACAGATGTGAATCAGAGAATAGGAAGGGATTTAAGTGTTTTATTTAAAGCAGAAGAATTTTTAAGTTCCTAATTCTTTCTCTTCCTCCCTCCATCTCTGAATGAGAAGGCAAGGAAAACAAAACCTATTACAAATATGTATAATTATGCAAAACTCATTTCTGTATTAGCTATGTCCTGGAAAAAAAAGCAATAAAAAAGAAAGAGAAAAAATGTGCTTCAATTTGCACTCTGAGTCCATCAGAGGTAGATAGCATGTTTCATCACAAGTCCTTTGGAATTGTTGTGGGTCAATGTATTGACCAGAGTCACTAAGTCTTTTGAAATTGGTTATCTTTACCATATTGCTGTTATTATATGGAATTTTCTCCTGGTTCTGCTCTAACTTTGCATGGTTCATAAAGACCTTTCCAGGTTTTCTCAGAAAGTTTTATTAAGTAATCTTTGCTGACTTTGTGACACACAGGCATCACCACACAAATTTTTGGTATGTACAAAAGATTTGGGCAGCTTTTAGCACAGTCTGGCACACAGAATATCACCAAGGATACACATACCATGTAAAAGGGGAAAATAGAGGCACATTGGCACATGTAGGCAGGAGCAAGATTCCTAAAGCCAATGATTTCACATTTGTTTTTCACCTCTTTTTTAATTCCAAATAGTTGTGAAACTACAGACTATCAGCCTGGCCTATAGCAAAACACCAACTCAGTGATTTACTTTTCCTAATTTTATATGCTACATGAGAGTGAACTCTCCTATAAAGGATATTGCTGCTGCCTCCCTGTACCACAAGTCAACTACCTTGTCTCCTTAACTTGATGTTTACTTACATGGTGGTTATTTCCTTACTTAGATGGTGCTTACACTATGACACTGGCTTTTATTTCAAATCTTCTTTTTTACCCTAAGGCAGTATTTATCTGTCAATTCTGTGAATATTTTCTTCCACCATTTCTATAATTCGCAAAAGGTTTATACTCCTGTGGCATTATTTTACATCAACTAAAACATTATTTTCTCCAGTGCATAAGAAACAGGTCTCTGCATCTCCCCTACCTTCTCTGTTTCTTTGCCAGATAAATGTTTCAAGGGTTTTTCCTTAGGGAAATCCAGTGTGCCTCTAAAACACAAGTACCAGGGGAAAGCCAATCGTAAGCTGGATCTCAGTAGCATAGAGCACAAACATTCAGGAAATTAATTATCTTCTTTAGTAAGGAAGAACTTTATATGGTTCATTATCTTGAAAAAAGATTAAGGAGGGACAATTAAATACCCTGGCTTTCTCTGATGCCTGATCCTGCCTCATATCATGTGTCAGAATTGGTATGTATGTGAGATTATTTTAAATTCTATCATACCATTTCACAGACGTTCTTTTCGTCCCTAAAGCTGCCTTTCGATTTAGGCCTCTCATTCTCCCCAATCTTTCCTTGGTATGTTTCTGCATCTATTCCATTTGAGATCTATTATCATTAAACTGCATCATGACTTGGAAAATCAGACCCTTCCCATTGAATGTATAGAATCTTTAGACCATACACTTAGTTGAATCTTAAATTACATGTTCACTTCCATCCAAAGCATCACCAACAAACATCCATGTAGTCTTAATTTTTCCATTTCCAGTGCTAAGAAACTTAACGCTCCCGGAGGCAACTCAATTCATCCCACTAACATTTATTAAATTCCAACTATGAGTAAGGGTCCTTTGCTAGCACTCTGGACACAAAGACTATCATAGAGCAATAGGCAGGCACTGCATATGTTTGAACAGGGGTGTAATACAGTCAATTCTGTTTCAGGAATATTAATTTGGTAGCAATGTGGAGGATAAATTGAAGGGGAAAGAGACTGGATGCAGAGAGACCAATTAGGAACTTACCGCAATAGTAGAAATAATTAGGAACTAAACCAGGCAGTGGCTATGGGAGTGGAGAGAAGGAAATAGATGCAAGAGATGTTATGAAGGTATGGGCAAGAAAATTTGGCAACTGACTGGTTGTGGGAAGGAAAGGAGACTGTGCTGAGCTTGTGAACCTGGGTGACTGGTAGCATGATGGTGCTCTTCACAGACACTGGGAAGTTTGAAGGAGAGATAAATTTTTGGGAAAATATAATTTTGTTTGGGTATGTTGAGCTTGACATGCCTGTAGGAAATCTAAGTAAAGATATCTATCAAGCAGTTTATAAGATAGGAATGGAGTTCAGAAGAGGAATTAAGGATACAAATATTGGTTTGAGGATCATCAGCATTAATCCCAAGGAAGATTTTCTTTAAGTTGAGCAAATTCATGCCTCTCTGTAACATCTACCTGTTGAATTTTATCTAAAGGAGAAAATTTCTGAGGCTTTTTACTTCTGGGGAAAAAAATGATTTAAGAGCAAGGCTAGAAAGTCACCATTAGATCAGATCAACTAATCCCTCGGTGATTAGTGATAGTTTCACAGGTCTACAAAGCTAATCTGTATAACAAAAAAAAAAAAAGGAAATATATTCATCAGGTTGATTCATAGGATTTACAGAGAAGTAGGTAGTTTTGTAATTTTTGACTACTAGGCCTGTCAGGAGTGAAACGGATGTTTTTACGGTGGGATAACTGCTAACTGCTAGATCCAGTATTTCATTGGTTTAGGACTCATGTTTATCATTGTGATTTTTTTTTGAGAAGTCTCCTTCAGTAATCCTTTAAAGATTTCTGCTATGGGTCTAAGATGCTCACTGAAAAAGAACTAACTTACTGAGTTAACTCCCCACCCTTCAGGAGCTTGAAAAGGGCAGTCTGATCTTCAGTAGAGTCCTGTGACACCTAAGCTTAATTCCGTGATTGTATTATTTTATTTCTATAAAGATATATTTCCTATTCTAACTTATCTATTATTGATTTTTTAAAAATTATTTTATTTTTAATTTATGAAATAAAACAAGCATTTCCATAATACAATAGAAAAAAGATGATTGCACATGAAATTGAAAATCTATTATGCACAACTTGCTATTCCTTTTAAATATATAATAAAGTTAACAAGTAACTTGAGTGCTGCCTTTTGACTGAATCCAAGTTTTACAGAACAAATCCTTTTATTAAGGGGATTTGTTCTGTGAAGTTTGGATCCAGTCAATGGGCTGCACTTGAGGACCTAGAGGGCCACATGTGGCCTCAAGGCTGAAAGCTTCTCACCCCAGCAGGCAGTTTAATAACTCTTTGGGCATAATTCCAGATGGCTTTCCAAAATGGTTGAATCAGTTCACATTTCCACCAACTATATTGTTAAAAGTATATTAAATCATGTTAAAATATTCATTTGCTAAATCTATAGGTAATTTAGGCTTAAAGGAATATTTATGCTGGATTAGCTTTTCTTAAGGAAGGTAAACAATCCTTCAAACTAGGATAAATCAAAATAATCAATATTAACCGATTTAGAAGTCACCTTTTTCATATCCATAAGTCCCAGTCCTACCTTCTTCAATCAAGCTGGTATAATCCCTGTCTCACATGATAGCACTACAAATATTTTAAGACTATTAAGTCTTCTCCTTGCTGAGCTAAATATCTCCAGCTCCCTCAATTAATCCGCTCATCCCCCAGTTGCCATTTATAAGAGGTAGTCCATCTCATTAACTTCTCTTCTGACATGTCAGTGAGAACTGCACACAATACTTGAGATGAGATTTAACTTTAACCAAACCCAGGTATGGCCTAGGTCACTTTGTTTATTTTGAATATTTCCACCTTTGGTGGATTGGTATTTTAGCCTTATTCTATATATCTCTCAGCTATTTTTGTACTCTATCTGTAAGTTCGTTTCTCATATTGGGGACCAAATGACTAAGAGTGGCCATTCCTACCTCTGTTTAGTCCTTGGACAATCTTATGAGAAGCAGGTTTGTTCTGCTTTGGGAAGGGGCCAAGAGAATCTCCAGCTGGGTCACTGTAAATATATAGGGCTCAGTTTTGTTTTTCTTGTTCTTACTATATAGTCTTCCCTCCTGGTTCCGCTTTTTTTAATCCTAAGGACCTGTAATGCTTACATCCTCAGCTACAATTCTCTTTACCTGCATGATTGATGGTGGCATCCAATGTCTGTTTGTTGGTATGCCTTCAGAGCTAGAAGAAAAGTGATCAATACCTTTTAAGGATTAATGACAGTAGGTGATCAGGAAGGGGCATTAGTCAATTCTGAAAAGGAAATTCCTTCAAGCGGGTTTAGGAGAAAGGGGGAAGAAGGGTGAGTGAAAGGAAAGGACAGACATAAAAATAAAGTTCTATAGACACCAGATTCTTCCTGGGGAAAGGACTGGCATTATGTAAAGTTCACTCGTCTTCCATTCAGAAAATCTGATTTTGTGTTATGAGCATGCAACCTTGGGCAAGTTACTTAGAAATTAAAACTGACTTTCTCTTTTAAAAATGAGGATAATATCTCACACCTCAAAAGATTTTGGAAAAGGGCTTTGCAAATTGCAATATGATAGCTAAGTACAAAAAACCACTATTATTGTTATCTTAGATAGCTGTCATCCTAGGATCTGGGGCACACACCAGATTTATATTAATAGGGTCAGAGCTATAGAGTTGAAATGGACCTTGGACAACATACAGTACAATTCTCTCATTTTACAGGTGTGGGAAATGTGGCACAAACAGGTTAACTAATTTGCTAAGACTACAGATGTGAGTTGAAAAAACTAGACTAGAGTGAACTTGAGCAAGGCTGATTGCTCTTGGCCCCATGAGAAGGGGCAACTTCATCAGATGTTTGTTCTTTTGTAGAAAATGACAACACTGCTATAAAAGAAGACCAGACTCAAAATTAAGAGACTATGGTTCTAGTACTGGTGTAAGATAGAGCCAGGTTCTAGTTGTGGTTTGTGAATGACTTGAAGTGTGACCTGGTGAAATTAACTCAGGGTTTTCATTTATTAAATACAGAGGTTAGCCCAAATAATATTACTGGAATCCTTCCTATAAACCAAATTCTGTGTTTCTGATTTCTTCCCTTTTTTCTATTAAAGTGTATATTTCTGTTTCTTGTTTGTAGAGGTTGCTTTCCCAAGCCAATATTTAGGGGTGGGGAATCTGCGGGCTCGAGGTCACATATGGCCTTCTAGGTCCTGGGTGCAGCCTTCTGAGTTCAAGCTTTGCAGAACAAATCTTTTTATTAAGGGGATTTGTTCTGTGAAGTTTGGATTCAGTCAAAGGGCCATGTTTGAGGACCTAGAGGGCCACATGTGGTCTCCAAGCTGCAGGTTACCCACCCTGATAAAGGCAAAAATCTACATCCAGGAGACACAAGAGTTAGTGTGAAGTGTTGGAAAAAACCCTGGTTCAGAACAGGTGAGTACTCTATGACCATCATGCCACCAGCTAACCCCAGGAGCATTTGTCTGGCACTTTCACCTTATAAACACTCCCACCAGAAAAACCTCTTGCCCTTTTTTTACTTGTGAGTTTTTAAAAACATCTTTCTCTTTTCCTTCCCCTTCTTTACCTTCCCCTCAGCCTTTTTGGTCCTTTGACCTCTGCTCAGTCCTTAGACATTTCAGTGGCTTCAGCCTCTTAAACTCTCTTCAAAGACTGTATTTTGGTCTGGGATGGCTTAAAAGTTAAATTGCTGTTAGTGACCATGAATGGATTAAATTCACATTATTAGTGGTAACAATTTTCAAGCTCTGGGGAGGGTGGCTAAGTATAATATTTGATTTTCTATTGTACAAATGTTTGGCAAACTTCCCTCTGATCTTCCTTTCTCCCTGCCACCATTCATATTCAAACACACAATATAGATATAGTAAGCACTACCAGAGATTTTATTAATAATGAATTTTAGTATAAGATAACCTCTAACAAAGTGATGTAGTGACTTTGAAAATATTACACACTCATGTTCATTTTTCATGCTCTTGAGTTTTATGTGAGCAAAAGAAATTATTTCATCTATGACACCATTTTTCTTATCCATATTTAGATTTTTCAAAGTAACTATAAAAGTTTGGGGCTCTAGAGAGCATGGGTAATGAATCATTTTAAGTACAGGAAGTGTTCTTTTCATAAGGATACTTTTGCTATAGAATGTGTTTTTGCTTTTTTAATTAAAAGAGTTATAAAAATGTCTTTTGTGTTTATGTATCTTTATTTCTGAATGGATCTTTTCTCTCTACTCCCCCCCCCTGCCCCCAGAACCTTCAAATTAGGCAAAGACGCACATTTTATTATCTTTTTATCCAATCCAAACTTGATCACTATAACCCTAACAGAGCTCAGTTTTTTTTCTTCCATTTATGTTTTTTGTAATAAGATATGTGTGTGTGTATGTAATCATTATTAGACTCAAAGAACTCTGGTTTCTTAGTAGGCACTTTATGGCTCCTGTACCACCAGCTTACCCTTGAAACCTGTCTGGTACTTTCAGCTTCTAAGCATTAATAACTATAAAAGGTCCATTTTATCCATGCTGATGGATATGTAACATGGGATTTTTCTTTTGTATGTTTAATTTCCCTCTGATCTCAGTTCTTCCTGATCCCACCCATTTACATTCAGACATAGAACATTTATAAATTAAGCAATACCAGAGTTTTCAAATAACTTATTTTGGATTAAGACAATGATGCTTTAACTCTGCCAAGGTTATACATTAGCATACTTCTGATGCTTCTGAATCTTATGTGACAATGGTAAAAATATATTTCATGTTTTTTATGTTTGATTCTTTAATGTGACAGCGGGAACTTTGGAAAGCAGAGGAAATGTGTCATTTTCTCCAGAAAAGGAAAAAAAAAGTTTTAATTTTCACTTTTTTGATAGTCATAAAATAAAAGACAAAATTACTCATTAGGATTCTAAATTTTAGAGAATGTGTTCATGCCACCTTCAGCTGATCAAGCAGTTTCTGTTTTTCCTGTAGTAGGGCTTGAATCTGGGCTCTTTCTTCCCCACTCGATTCGGCTCTGGGGCGCGACAATCTCCCCAGCCATCAGCAGAGCTGCCCGGAAACTTCCCTGGGCCTGCCGCAGACTCTGGGGCACCAGGATGCCAAACCAGGTGAGGGGATCCCGCTCCAGAGACGTCGCAGCGGCAGGTGTGGGTGGGGTGGGCTGCAAAGGAGACCCCTGAGGCTGCGGCCGCCTGTGAAGCACCGGAGACTGAGACTCGTACGCTGGCTCCCCATAATCACTCGCACCTTGGGACTACTGGGGTCCCCCGTCATCCGGGGTTACAGTTCCAGTGAAAATCACCTCGAACTCAGGCCGACCAGGCTCGGGCTCACTTGTCCAGACCCGGAAGAAGGGAGCCATAGAAGAGCTAATACTGAAGGGGGCTGACAGCCTTAGCACCCATAGCATAGCGAGTCTTGGAGAGGGAAAACCAGCCCTCCTCCACTCAGGCTTTCAGGGCCACCCGGTTCCCTTCCAGCTGCTCAAGCTCCAGGCGCAGCTGCACTGGGCTTGCATTTAACTTGCTGCTCAAGGCTCGCAAGGACCTAGATCCGGGCACCACCGCGCTCTGACCGCCACCTGCCTCCGCCATAGCCCTGAAGCCGCTGCGCAATACCCTGCCTGTCCCGCCCCTTCCACGCAGCCAGCCAATCAGTTTGCGACTGTCAGCCACCGCGTGACGACCTGGCGCGCCATCTTTAGTGAGGGCAGGAAAACCGAGTTTCCTTGATGCCATTGTACATTCGCTGTACAAGGATAGAGGTTCAATTTCATTTAAGATGAAAAACCATTCTTTACCATATGAAGTATTATGCTGTAATAGAAAGAGCGATAAATTTGGAGTCTGTTGTCTTAGGTTTAAATTGCGGTTTTGTTGCTACCTATAGCACCTAGGTCAATTCATTTAACTTTTCTTGTCTTCAGTTTCCACATTTATAGAATGAGATAGTTGGCATAGATGATACTTCCAGTTCTTAATGCTATGACTAGTAGGAAAGAGGTATATATACAGTTAAATGGTCGGTGTTAGACCTTAGAATTATTGCTTTTTATGCTTTAAAACTATAGAGAGTACATACATACATACATACATATATATATAGAAAAACAATACATATAAAAGAAAAACAAGAAAAAAACATTATAACTCATATTCCTAGTCAAGCAAAACAAATTCCTTTATTGTTCATATCTAAAAAGATTTCTTTTCTTTTGTACTTCAAGTTCATTACTTCTCCATTAGAAGATGGTTTGTGTATCAGTCCATGGGAATAATGATTCGTCATTGCATTGATCAGAGTTCTTTATTTATTCAAATAAGTTTGTCTTTACAATATTGTTGTATAAATAGTTTGGTTTTTGTTTGCTTCACTCTCAGTTCACACAAGTCTCCCCAGGTTTTTCTGAAGCCATCCTTTTTATCCTTTCTTGTGGCATAATAGTATTCTATTTACATACCATATTTTATTCAGCCATTCCTTAGTTCCCTAATTAGCACAGTGCATAGCACCTAGGAGGTGCTTAATAAATGTTTATAAACTAATTAACTGGCATCCCTTACAATTCTTTGCAACTATAAAAAGAATTTGATAAATATTTTTGTACATCTGACTTCCTTCTCTTTCTTTATATCTGGGGATATAAGTCTGGGAATATAAGCTTAGTTGTTTTAGCTCTAGGTCAAAGGATATGACAATTTAGTAACTTTCTGGTCATAGTCCCAAATTCCTTTTCGGAATGACTACACTAATTCACAGCTTTACCAATGGGATAATAATTCCCTTCCAACATATTTCCCTCTACTTCTTTTTGTCAACTTTGCCAGTCTGATAGGTATGAAGTGAAACTTTAGAGTTGCCTTAATTTGCATTTTTCTAATTGCTAACTAGCTCTCTGTAGCACAGATACACATATATACATATTGCATATCAATTTATATTGATAGGTTTTATTTCTTTTGAAAATTGCCTGTTCAGTTTTCACAAGAAATCAGAGGTATCAATAATAACATTAAAAGTACTCTAAATCACTATTGATTAGAGAAATGGAAATGAACCATCTCTGAGACACCATCTCACACCTATCAGATTCACTAAAGTGACAGATAACGAAAATTTGATAAATGCTAGAGGGCATGTAGAAAAAAAGATACGCTAATGCACCTCTGGTGGAATTGTGTAACCATTCTGGAGAATAATTTGGAACTATGCCCAAAGGGTTATCAAACTGTGCATACCCTTTGACCCATCAGTACCAAAAGGCCCTATATCTACAAAAACATTCATAGCAGCTCTGTTTGTGGTGGCAAAGAATTGAAAATTGAAGGGATTCCCATCAGCTGTTGAATGTCTAAACAGGTTGTGGTATATGATTGTGATGGAATGTTGTGCTGTGGAATTCTGTATGTCCTACTTCTATCTGCTCAGTAGGCTTCATTCCCTTTGATTTTATTTTTTGGTAACTTCTTTGCCTCTTGTACTCCTCAATTCCTTACTGCTCCTGAGTACTTAATTTATTCTATTTCTTCAACCTTTCCTTCTTAATTGTGTAGCCTTTCAAATTTCTTACAACTCCTACTTCCTATCTAGGGCCTTCCAAAATCATTGGCAGAAGAGATAGGATAGCCAATTTAATTCCCTATACTTCTAATTTCTTGTTTTTTTCTCTACCCTCAGGCCATTTCAGTGTCTGTGATACCAGTTCTCAAAATGGATGGTATAAACAACTCTGTGGTAACTGAATTTGTGATGCTGGAGCTGTCAGCTTCTTGGGAGATGAAGATTTTCCTCTTCTTATTTTTCTTTTCATTCTATGTGGGAATAGTGCTGGGGAACCTCTTCATTGTGATCACTGTGATTTTTGACTCTCACCTTCACTCCCCTATGTACTTCTTGCTGGCCAACCTTTCTCTTACTGACTTCGGTCTATCCTCTACAACAGTCCCAAGGATGATCCTTGACATTTTCAGCGAGCGTAAGGTTATTTCTTTCCCAGGATGCATGATGCAGATGTTTTTTATCCATTTCATAGGAGGAACTGAGGTGGTCTTGTTGATAGCCATGGCCTATGACAGATATGCAGCCATCTGTAAGCCTCTCCATTACCTGATTATTATGAACCGCAAAGCATGTGTTCGTTTTACAGCTGTTGCCTGGATGATTGGGTTACTCCATGCTGTGTCTCAGTTTGTTTTTGTTATAGATTTGCCCTTCTGTGGTCCTAACAAGCTTGGAAGCTTTTATTGTGACTTCCCCCAGGTTGCAAAACTTGCTTGCAGAGATACTTCCAGGGTGATATATGGGGTCAGTGTAAATAGTGGGCTTCTCACAATGAGTACCTTCTTCCTTCTAATCGCCTCCTATATCATTATTCTGGTCACTGTCAGACAGCACTCTTCAGCTGGTTTGTCCAAAGCTTTTTCCACACTCTCAGCTCACCTCTTTGTGGTATTCTTGTTTTTTGCTCCTTGTTTCTTTGTCTATGTGTGGCAAGTTCCCACATTATCTTTGGATAAATTTTTGCTCATTTTTATTTTTCTTATAACCCCATTCTTGAATCCTATCATATATACATTTAGGAACAAGGACATGAAGATGGCAGTGAAAAGGCTAACCAAGAGGACTGTTGTTTCTGTGGATTAATTTTGTTGATGAAAATGAAAAGATGCTTCAGGATCTTCTTCACCAGTCCTTATACCATTAGATGCTATGCTAGAGCACTAAAAATTTAATTATAAATTCATCTACATTCTAAATTTGTGGTTATTTTTCTATTCTTAAGTGGCCTTTGAGTTGTATCTGCAAATTCTACCTCATCTTTAATTCTGCAGAGATGAGAACTGTAACCCTGAGCTGCTCCAGCATTGATGACATCCATTTTTAAAATTTATCCAATGTCATAAATTGTCTCCTCATTTGCATAGGATTATATTTAGATAGCATTGAACTTGGTAATAAATACTTTAAGAAATATTTTTCATGGAATAAATATTTTTTCATAGAAATTCCATGCTTACTTCAAATGACCATGTGCAAGATTCTAGGCCATGTATCTCCTTTAACATATATTAATGAAGATAAAATAAATGGTCTCTTATGAGAGACTAGAGAACTTTCTGACATAGGGTAAATATGTAAAGAAGAATCACAGAAAAGAAAATCCTCTGGTACAGAAGTTTGAAAGATTCTAGAGGGCAAAGAACATGCTTAATCATCTTTGCCATTACCTATAATCTCTAACATAGGGTATCACACATAGTAGAAACAATAAATATTGTGCAAGCAGGCAAGCAGGAAGAATACACAAGCAGCACATGCTAGTGCAAGGAGACAAAATGGATTTCATAGCTATTACTGAATCATGGTGAGCTAACTTTACTGTAATATGACTTTGGATTATTAAATTATACTTATTAAAAAGAATCAAGATAGGTAAATGGGTGCATTTTACAATAAGAAAGTCCATTTCAATGAGAAATCCAGGATATGGTGAGGTAGAGGGAGAAGCATGGTGAAGAACATTTCGGTGATGATTAGTGGGTGAAGAAACAGAAGAGATTTTGTCATGGTAGGATATTACATCTAGAAGGAAAGAAGAAATTGATGAGAACTTTGGGAAACATCACAAGTATGGCACAGAAACATGAAATAATAATTACCCAGAGACTTCGGTGGTCCAGAAAGCTGCTGGAGTGTGCATGCATACTCTCTCTCTCTTTCTCTTTCTCTCCCTCCCTCCATACTTTCCTCCTTCATTCTTTGTCTCTTTCTTTTTCCAAAAATCTCTGGATTTCTCTCTGCCACTCTCTCTGTTTGCTGTCTCAGTCTGTCTTTTCTCCAAAAGAAAAATAAATACCTCCAAAAACTTTTCTTCCAAAGTTAGAAGAAACAACAAACGGGAATTCTATACTATATCTGATTCTTACTTATATAGAAGATCTCAGTTTTGGGGTGAAAATGGTGGGAGTCTTCAGAGTAAATGACCATTCTCTCTTAGAGTTTGCAATACAGAAGAATAGGCAGTGTTTTACATAAACCCTAGATTTTGGGAAAGCAGATTTCCAGGAGTTCAGAGGAATTGTTGTTTGTCTTTCATTTTCAAAGAGGACCAATGACATCATGGGTGGTGTCTTGACCTGTTTGTGAATTGGATTTAAGTGAGGCAAAATTGCACAAAGTCACCAGCCTTACTCTCTCTTCCAGAGTTATCAAAGTCCAGTGGCAAGACAAAAGTCAGGATGACTGGTGATGGCTCAAGATGCAGTGCATGACTTTGGTGTCTTGCATATCTGACCAAGCTCTAAGCATTTCACAGTGCCTACTTCAGCTATCTTCACAGCCGTGGAACAAATTATTCTCATCTACCCATTCCACTGGATAAAGTCTTCATATACTTGGGCTAGACACCACCATAACTCACTTATGGATTTGAGGCCTGTCAGTTACCCTCAACCTGGTTTAATCCCATCTGCCAAGTTTGTTACTGGGGTGTAGCCACTGTGCATGCTATAGCTTCTTGGAGTCATGGGTGAGAACTGAGTCCAGGTAGACATCAAAGGTGGATGAGCAGCCTTGAATAGGGCTTTGCAAATGCTGACCCCAGAGATTCTAGTTCTCCTTGAACATTCCATACACCCCCACTGAGGATCCCAAAGATTAAAATTCTATAGGCAAATCTATTCAGGAGGGATAGCAAACTCTGAAGGTTAAAATTCTGAAGACAAAAAGAGAAGTGATCCCACTAAGGAAGACCAACCAGAATTACTTGAAGAGACTAAAGTAGATGCATAGGGAATTCACCAACGAAATGAAGTATAAAATAGATATGTACAGAAGATAGAGGTAAGGGAAAGTAACAGATGATGAATCCAAAATCATGGGTTAAATTTGTAAAATAGTGTCAAGAAATGTTAAAAGCATCAGCAGAGTTTGACAAAGAAAGCTACAGACAATAAAATTTTATTTTTTAAGTGAGGGATCAAAGAAGTGACAGGGTCATTACTTGGATTGAATGGGGTGATAAGTGGCATGACATAGCTGGTAGAGATTTTGCTTCTGTTGTTGCTGTCAAGGGGAATGACCTTTGCATTAAAAATGACAGAACAAAAATGACATAACTAGGAATGAATATCTAATGTATACTTTGAGATTGAGGGTATGTACCTGCCCTAGATTCAAGGCCCCATGTTGTTGGGTGGTGAAAGAACTTGGAACTAATCATGGAATAAGTAAACAAATTCTGGTTTATAAATGCAAATGAATATTATTCTGCTTTCAGAAACAACAAATATGATGTCTACAGTGAAGTATGGAAAGGTTTATATGACCTGATGAAAATTAAGTAAGGAAAGAGAAGAGAGCAATATATTTAATGACTGTAGATATGTAAATGGAAAGAACAAACATAAAAAAATTAAAAATCTAAACATAAACATAAAAATAAAAAAATTAAAAATGAATTTTGCAAAATTAAAAGGAATAAAGTTCAAAGAAGGGATATGAAAATTCACATTCATTTTTTCCTTTGAAGAGGCATAGAACTGTATATATTTTCAGATTTTTCAAAATTTTGGTAGGTTTTCCTGATTTTCTTCAAAAGTTTCTTGGTTGTGTTGGATGGCTCTCAGGGAGGGAAGATAGGAAGAGGAATATGGGGGAAAATTAGGCAATGAAAAATTAAATGTCAATAAAATTTACTTTAAAGAAGAAAAATATCAAATATGATTGCTGAGACACTGTCAGCAATGTTTGAAAGATCATAGAAAATGGGAAAGGTATGAAAATACTCAAGAAGGGCAAATGTGAAACTTTTATAGAATTTTGAAAATTATAGATATTAATTTTTTTGCATTTCTTTTTTTAATTTATTTTTATTTTTAGTTTACAACAGACGGTTCTACATAATCTTGAGTTCCAGATTTTCTCCCTTCCCTCCTTGCTCCCTCCCCAAGAAGGCATGGAATCTCATATAACTACCACGAATGATTTCGCATTCAATTAATTTATACACTAGTCAAGTTGCGGAGAAGAATTACGACCACTGGAATGAGTAATGAGAAAGAAGAAACAGAACCAAAAAAAAAAAATAAAAGAGAAGAGAAAAAAGTGAGCATGAAGTATGCCTCAATCTGCATTCAAACTTCATAGTTCTTTCTCTGGATGTAGATAGCATTCTCCATCATGAGTCCTTTGGAGTTGTGCCTGCACCTTGTGTTACTGAGAAGAGCAAAGTCTGTCAGGGTTGGTCCTCACGGAATCCATATATCTGTGGTTGTGTACAGTGCTCTCCTGGCTCTGCTCTGCTCACTCAACATTATGTCGAGTAGGTTTCTCCAGGTTGTTATGAAGTCCATATCATCCCCATTTCTTATGGCACAATATTATTCCACTAACTTCATATACCACAGCTTGTTCAGCCGTTCCCCAATTGATGGGCATCCCTTTGATTTCCAATTCTTGGCTACCACAAAAAGAGCTGCTATAAATATCCTTATACATATGGGTTCTTTTCTCGTTTGTGTGATTTCTTTGGGATACAACCCTAGAAGTAGTATTGCTGGGTCAAAGGCCATGAATATTTTTATAGCCCTTTGGGCATAGTTCCAAATTGCTCTCCAAAATGGCTGGATCAGTTCACAACTCCACCAGCAATGCAACAATGTTCCAAGTTTCCCACATCCTTTCCAGCATTTATCAATTTCCTGTTTTGTTATTTTGGCCAATCTGACAGGAGAGATGTGGTATCTAAGAGTTGTTTTGATTTGCATTTCTATAATCAGTAGTGATTTAGAGCATTTTTTCATATGCCTATAGATATCTTTAATTTCTTCCTCTGAAAACAGCCTGTTCATATCCTTTGACCATTTCTCAATTGGGGAATGGCTTGTATTCCTATAAATTTGGCTCAGTTCCCTGTATATTTTAGAAATGAGGCCTTTATCAGAGATGCTAGTTGTAAAGATTTTCTCCCAATTTTCTGCTTCCCTCCTAATTTTTGTTGCATTGGCATTTTTGTACAAATACATTTCAAATGAACATAATTAAAATTATCCATTTTGCATTTTGTAATGCTCTCTATCTCTTGTTGGGTCATGAATTCTTTTCTTTTCCATAAATCTGATAAGTAAACTATTCCTTGCTCTCCCAAGTTACTTGTAGTATCAGCCTTTACTCCTAAATCATGAACCCATTTTGACTTTATTTTGGTATATGGTGTAAGATATTGGTATATGCTGAGTTTCTGTCCTACCATTTTCCAATTATCCCAACAGTTTTTGTGAAATAGTGAATTATTAGCCCAGAAGCTGGCCTCTCTGGGTTTATCAAAGAGTAGATTGCTTTGGTTGTTGACTTCTCCATCTTGTATTCCTATCCTATTCCACTGATCCACACCTCTGTTTCTTAGCCAGTACCAGGTAGTTTTGATGACTGCTGCTCTGTAGTACAGTTTAATATCAGGTATGGCTAGGCCACCTTCTCTAGCATGTCATTTCATTAATACCCTAGATATTCTAGACCTCTTATTTTTCCAGATGAATTTTGTTATTATTTTGTCCAGCTCAGTAAAATAATTTTTTGGTAGTTCAGTTGGTATGGCACTGAATAGATAAATTAATTTAGGTAAAATTGACATTTTTATTATATTAGCTCGGCCTAACCATGAGCAACTGATATTTTTCCATTTATTCAGATCTGACTTTATTCGCGTTAAAAGTGTTTCATAGTTATGTTCATATAGGCCCTGGGTTTGTCTTGGCAAATAAACTCCCAAGTATTTTATTGTGTCTACAGTAACTTTGGATGGAATTTCTCTTTCTATCTCTTGCTGTTGGGCTTTGTCAGTAATGTATAGGAATGCTGAGGATTTATGTGGGTTTATTTTATATCCTGCAACTTTGCTAAAGCTGTTTATTATTTCAAGTAGTTTTTTACTTGATTCCCTAGGATTCTGCAAATAAATCCTCATATCATCTGCAAAAAGTGATAATTTAGTTTCTTCTTTTCCTAATCTAATTCCTTCAATTTCTTTTTCTTCTCTTATTGCTACAGCTAACGTTTCTAGTACCAAATTGAATAGTAGGGGTGATAATGGACATCCTTGTTTCACCCCTGATCTTATTGGGAATGCATCTAGCTTATCCCCATTACAAATAATGCCTGTTGATGGTATTAGGTAGATGCTATTTATAATTTTAAGGAAGGTTCCATTTATTCCTATGCTTTCTAGTGTTTTTAACAGGAATGGGTGCTTTATTTTGTCAAAGGCTTTTTCTGCATCTATTGAGATGATCATATGGTTTCTGCTAGTTTTGTTGTTGATATGGTCAATTATGCTGATAGTTTTCCTAATATTGAACCAGCCTTGCATTCCTGGAATAAATCCTACCTGGTCATAGTGTATTATTCTCGTGATGAGTTGCTGCAGTCTTTTTGCTAATATTTTATTTAAAATTTTTGCATCAATATTCATTACGGAAATTGGTCTATAATTTTCTTTCTCTGTTTTGACGCTACCTGGTTTGGGTGTTAGTACCATATTGGTGTCATATAAAGAATTTGGTAGGACTCCTTCTTCCCCTATTTTCCCAAATAGTCTACAAAGTATTGGAATTAGTTGTTCTTTAAATGTTTGATAAAATTCACATGTAAAATCATCTGGCCCTGGAGATTTTTTCCTAGGAAGTTCATTGATGGCATGCTCAATTTCTTTTTATGAGATGGGGTTGTTTAGAGATTTTAGTTCCTTTTCTGTTAACCTGGGCAGTTTATGTTTCTGTAGATATTCATCCATAACTCTAAGGTTGTAAGGACTTTCAAACACAAGAATCAAGAGAAACATGAAAAGGTAATCAAGAAAAAGAACAAGAAAAAGAAATTGCAAGGGACTTACTAAAGTTGACCTGTTTTGTTTACATTCCTACATGGAAAGATGACATGTATGATTCATGAGACCTCAGTATTAGGGTAGCTGAAGGGAATATGCATATATATATATGTTTATTATATATATAAGTGAATGTGTACATATGTATATATGTATGTGTGTGTATATACATATATATATATATATATATATATATATATATATATATACAGAGAGAGAGAGAGAGAGAGAGAGAGAGAGAGAGAGAGAGAGTGGGCACAGGGTGAGTTGAAGATGAAGGGAAGATATTTAAAAGAAATAAAATTAAATTAAGGGATGAGAGAGGAATATATTGAGAGAAGAAGATAGGGAGAGATAGAATGGGGTGGATCATCTTGCATAAAGGTGGAAAGAGGAAGCAGTTCTGTGGGAGAAGGGGAGAGGGCAGGTGAGGGGGGAATGAGTGAATCTTGCTTTCATCAGATTTGGCCTGAGGACTGAAAACCATACATACTCAATTGGGTATCTTATGCCACAGGAAAGAAGAGGGAAGAAGATAAAAATGGGTGGATGATGGAGGGGAGGGCAGATGGGGGTGGAGGTAATCAAAAACAAACACTTTCGAAAGGGGACAGGGTCAAGGGAGAAAATTCAATAAAGGGGGATGGGTTGGGAAGGAGCCTACTACAACTGACTACAAACAAGTCCATATGTTCCCGATCCTACAGTGCACTGCCCCCCCATTGGGAGGATGAAGGAGAGAGAGAGATAGAGAGACAGAGAGAGAGAAGGAGAGACAGACAGAGACAGAGACAGAGACAGAGAATGGCAGAAAATTCTAGCATACACAATTCCTGTCATTGGACCTCTGTTCTTCTGACTTCATAAAGGTAAGAAGTTTATAGCTAGCTCCAATTCTCTTTCATCTAAAAGCAGCAAAACACACAGAGGAAATAAAAAATAGAGGCTTTCTGTATTCACCTGCTACAGGTTGGCCTAAGTGGGGAGGTTCTAAGGCCTTTGTCCCCATGAAGAGACTTACAGTATGTCTTCCTTCAATGCTAGCCAGGAGAGAGAAACTTGAGTCTCCTCGGTCTTCTCCATCTCCTCCCTCTGACATCAGCCCCCTCCGATCTCCCCCATAGTCTTTTGTATGAATGCTCAGATCTGTTTCAGTAGTCAATTGTTGAAGTGGAGCTAACAGCTATAGGATTCCTGCACATGCTCAGAAGGACATGTGAAGAATTGCATCAAACCAAGGCATGCTCAAGTTCATGAAGGATCTCTTGTTGGCCAGTCTCTATTACACTCTTTCTCTTGTTTAAAAAAGTTTGCCATCTGTGGGAAATGACCAAGGTCCATTTTGAATACAGTGTCTCCAATTCAGAATTGTCCTCAATAGTTTTGCCCTTTCACTTGCTTCCCCACCTTTATTATTTGCCTCCCCAACTCTAATGGACCAAAGGTTCTCATTCTCCTTTTTAAAATTTGGAGATTTTTCAGAACAGTCCTAACATGAGTCCTTGTTTAGTGATGTTAGGGCTTTGTGGTCATATACACATCATCTAGAAAATGTAGTCAAGAGAATTCCTCTCAATCCACAATGGATTCTCATCCCTAAGTATTGTGAGAAATAAAGTTCTGTGATTTCTCCTTGTTCGTGTTCAGTACATCAGAAAATTATTTCTACTTTGCCTCATTTTGGAAGTTATTGTGAGGATAAAATGAGATAATGTATGTTACTGCAATTTGAAATCTGTAAGATATTGGGTGGAAATTGAGAAGAGGTAAAATAAAAACTTTTTCCTGTTGATATATAATGAACAAACTTTTCTCAGTCAGGATTCCTTATATCTAGAATCCTTAGAGAACTGAGGAGAATGGAAACTATTCTCAGCTAAGGAAAATAAGGGAGGAATTCAAGGAAAGGGCAGGGAGCAGAGATGAATCTAGGCATGTTGATCCGTGTTCAGGAAGGACAAGCTCCAATTCCCTGGAATATGAACTTCATACTTTGTGACTTTATCCAAATCAACAAACGACCTATCCTAGTTTCCCTTTCTCTTTGGATCTCAAGTAAAAATGGGACATTTCTAGGTTACTTCAAGTGTAAAGAATATTTGAAGTGGCCCTCTCTGTTAATCACTACTGTTTCAATCATGGAACAGTTCCAGCAAAGTCTGAATAGATTTGAGAATCTTCAAAATCACCATTTATTTAGTCCTTATGGTTTATACAGTGCTGTATCATACATGCTGGTAAATCCAAAGTTTATATGAGATAATGATTCCTAATTTTATAGAGGTTAAGACTCTACTAGGAATATTTGTTTTTTCTTTCATCTTGAGACCTGTTACTTTCTTTATGCATTGATCTGGACCTTTCTACTATCCAGTCCCAAGAGCACAGTTTATTTTCTTTTCTTTTCTTTTCTTTTCTTTCTTTTCTTTTCTTTTCTTTTCTTTTCTTTTCTTTTCTTTTCTTTTCTTTTCTTTTCTTTTCTTTTCTTTTCTTTTCTTTTCTTTTCTTTTCTTTCTTAAAATTCAAATTCCAAATCACATTTTTAGTTTCTTACCTGTAATCATAAGAAAGACATTAATCCCATAAATCTCAAGGAGATAGATTACGCTTTCCTAAATTCTAAAGTGAGGGAAGTAGGGTTAGCCATTTCTAGGCAATTGTTTCTGAAAGCAAGTAGGAGCCTTATTTGTTTCTTGTTAATGGTAGTTAAATGATGTGCTAGGGTTTCATGAATCTGGCATCTTCACACAGATGTGAATCAATGAATAGGAAAGGATTTAGGTTTTTTATTTAAAGCAAAGGAATTTTTAAGTTCCAAATTCTTTCTCTTCCCCCTTCCATCTCTGAACGAGAAGGCAAGGAAAACAAAACCTATTGCCAATGTGTATCATTATGCAAAACTCATTTCTGTATTACCTGTGTTTTAGAAAAAAAGCAAGAAAAAGGAAAGATAAAAAATATGCTTCAATTTGTGCTCTGAGTCCATCAGTTCTCTAACTAGAGGTAGATAGCATGTTTCATCTCCAATCCTTTGGAATTGTTTTGGGTCATTGTATTGACCAGAGTTACTAAGTCTTTCAAAATTGATTATCTTTACCATATCGCTGTTATTATATGGAATTTTCTCCTGGTTCTGCTCTAATTTTGCATGGTTCATAAAGACCTTTCCAGGTTTTCTCAGAAAGTTTTATTAAGTAATCCTTCCTGACTTTGTGACACAGAGGCATCACCACACAAACGTTTGGTATGTACAAAAGATTTGGGCAGCTTTTAGCACAGTCTGGCACACAGAATATCACCAAGGATGCACCTAACATGTAAAAGGGGAAAATAGAGGCACCATAGGTACATGTAGGCAGGAGCAAGATTCCTAAAGCCAATGATTTCACATTTGTTTTTCATCTGTTTTTTAATTCCAAATAGTTCTGAAACCACAGACTATCAGCCTGGCCTACAGCAAAACACCAACTCAGTGATTTACTCTTCCTGATTTTATATCCTACATCAGAGTGGAAGAAGAAGTTGACTCTCCTATAAAGGATATTGCTGCTGCCTTCTTGTCCCACAAGTCAACCAACTCACCTCCCTAACTTGATGTTTACTTACATGGTTGTTACTTCCTTACCTAGATGGTGGTTACACTATGGCAATGGCTTTTATTTCAAACCTTCTTTTTTACCCTAAGGCAGTATTTATTCTTGTGAATACTTTTTTCTACACTATCTCCATAATTCCAAAAAGGTTTATACTTCTGTGGCATTATTTTACATCAAGTAATACATGATTTTATCTAGTGCATAAGAAACAGGTCTCTGCATCTCCCTTACCCTCTCTGTTTCATTGCCAGATAAATGTTTCAAGACGTTTTCTTTAGGGAAATTCAGTGTGCCTCTAAAACAAAAATCAGGGGAAAGCCAATTGTGAGCTGGAACTCAGTAGCGTGGAACACAGACATTCAGGAAATTAATTATTTTCCTTAGAAGGCAAGAACTTTATATAGTTCATTATCTTGAAAAGAGATTATAGAAGGGACAATTAAATACCCTGGCTTTCTCTGATGCCTGATCCTGCCTCATATCCTGTGTCAGAACTGGTATGTAAGTGAGATGCTCTTTTCATCCTTACAGCTGCATTTTGATTTATGCCTCTCATTCTCCCCCGTCTTTCCTTGGTATATTTCTGTATCTATTCCAGGTGAGATCTATTATCATTAAGCCTTATCATGACTTGGAAAATCAGACTTTTCCCAATGAATATATAGAATCTTTAGACCATACACTTAGTTGAATCTTAGATTACATGCTCACCAACAAATGTCCATGTAGTCTTAATTTTTTCACTTCCAGTGCTAGGAAACTTAACACTCCTGGAGGCAACTCAATTCATTCCACTAACATTTATTAAATTCTAACTATTAGTAAGGGTCCTGTGCTAGCACTCTGGACACAAAGACTATCATAGAGCAATAGGCAGGCACTGCATATGTTTGAGCAAGGGTGTAATACAGTCAATTCCGTTTTAGGAATATTAATTTGGTAGCAATGTGGAGGATAGATTGAAGGGGAAAGAGACTGGATGCAGAGAGACCTATTAGGAACTTATTGCAATAGTGAGAAATAATTAGGGACTGAACCAGGAAGTAGCTATGGGAGTAGAGAGAAGGGAATAGATGCAAGAGATGTTATGAAGGTACGAGGAAGAAAATTTGGCAACTGACTGGGTGTGGGAAGGAAAGGACAGAAGAAAAGAGGTTGTGAACCTGGGTGACTGGTAGCATGATGGTGCTCTCCACAGACACTGGAAAGTTTGAAGGAGAGATAGATTTTTGGGAAAATATAGTTTTGTTTTGGGTAGGTTGAGTTTGACATGCCTATAGGAAATCTAAATAAATATATCTATCAAGCAGTTTGTAAGATAGGAATGGAGTTCAGGAGAGGAATTAAGGATACAAATATTGGTTTGAGGATCATCAGCGTTAATCCCAATGAAGATTTTCTTTAAATTGAACAAATTCATACCTCTCTGTAACATCTCCCTGTTGAATTTTATTTAAAAGAGAAAATTTCTGAGGCTTTTTACTTCTGGGAAAAAATGATTTTAGAGCAAGGCTAGAAAGCCACCATTAGATCAGATCAACTAATCCCTCAGTGATTAGTGACAGTTTCACAGGTTAACAAAGCTAATCTTTGTAACAACAACAAAAAAAGGAAATATATTCACCAGGTTGATTCATAGGATTTACAGAGAAATAGGTGGTTTCATAATTTTTGATTGCTAGGGCTGTCAGGAGTGAAACAGGATGTTTTTAGGGTGGGATAACTGCTAGATCTAATATTTCATCGGTTTAGGACTCATGTCTATCATTCTGTGATTTTTTTTTGAGAAGTATCCTTCAGTAATCCTTTAAGGATTTCTGCTATGGGTCTAAGATGCTCACTGAAAAAGAACTAACTTGCTAGAAGAGGAACTTGTGATGAACTGAGTCAATCTCACCCATCAGGAACTTGAAAAAGGCAGTCTAATCTTTAGTAAACAGTCCTGTGATATCTAAGCTTAATTCCATGATTGTATCATTTTATGTCTATAATGATATATTTCCTATTCTAACCTATCTATTATTGATTTTTTAAAAATTATTTTGTTTTTAATTTATGAAATAAAACAAGCATTTCCATAATATAGTATAAAAAAGATGATTGCACATGAAACTGCAAATCTATTATGTACAACTTGCTATTCCTTTTAAATATATAATTGTAAGAAATGGGAGGAGGAGTTTTGTTTCCACAGAACTAAAGGTGTGCTTCCCTGCCCTCCCCCACCCCAGCTTTAGCAGAGACCAGGCCTCAAGGTCGGTCAGGTGAGAGGTCAGAGGCTTGTACGCATGTGCATACTTTTTGAGAAGGCAGTCTGGGGAATTAGAGAGGCCAAACCCACTTGAACCTGTTCAAGCTTATCTAGGGTCTGGTCTTGGTCAAGAATCCAGGCCTGCTGATTTGCATCATTTGCATATGTTAAAGAGGGAAAGTAGGGGAAGTAAAAGAATATAGTTTAATCCTAAACTAAGACAAGGAAAATCTAATTAACTTCACTTTTGCTTCTGTATCCTTATTATCCTATTTATATAAACTGTATAACCTAGGAAAACTATGTAAAAAACAAAGATTGTAAACTAACCATGACTCTAGCAGGAGTGGAGGGAATGGTTACCTCTGTTCCTGCAGCTGTATCAGTGTGAGTGTTCCCGCGAGCACTGCACCTGCTCTCCCGGGGAGCTTAATAAAATGCCTTCCTCTGCCCACTCTGCTCCTGAATTCTTTGGGTGTGAATGGGCAAATCACATGGGTTTTCCTAAGGTCAAGTGAAGGGAAGCAACAGGCAGCGGAAGCTCGCCAGGCTTACTCCTGGATCTTGTTTTGGGGTGTCCTATGATCCCCACTACGGTGTTGGTGTTAAGAGGGCTACCACTCTGGATTCCCTTGGGGAGCCCTGTGGTCTGCACGGCCTTCTTAAGGGGACATCACATGGGACTTCCGGCCCTGTCTCGGGAGCCTTGTGATCTTACTGCCATCCTAAGGGGCCATCACTTGGGTCTTCCTTAGGGTCTGACCCCTAGGAGGCCCTGTGATCCCCACAGATTAAGGGATGGCTACCACTTGGTCTTCCTCTAGGAGTCCTGTGGTCTGTACAGCCTTCCCCAGGGATTATCACAGGGTTCTTCTTCAGGACTTTGGCCCTGCCTAGGAAGTCCAGTGATCGCCAAAACCACGTTTCTCACATAATGAAGTTAACAGGTTTCTTTTTTCTTTTTATTTTCTCACCCCCCCCCCCCACTGTGGCTACCATGGGAAGCAAATATGTGTGTGTGTGTGTGTGTGTGTGTGTGTGTGTGTGTATGTGTGTGTATATCAGAGAGCTGCTACAAATATTTTGGAACATATATGCTCTTTTCCTTTATTCTCTAATTATATTTGGAATAGACCTAGTAGTGATGTTGCTGGGTTAAAGAGTAGTACCAGGGGTGGGTAACCAGTGGCCTACAGGCCAGATATGGCCTTGTACATCCTTGGATGCTGCCTTTGGACTGAATCTAAGTTTTATAGAACCATTCCTTTAATTAAAGGCATTTGTTCTGTGAAGTTTGGATTCAGCCAAAGGGCTGCACTTGAGGACCTAGAGGGCCACATGTGGCCTCAAGGCTGAAGGTTCCTCACCCCAGTAGGCAGTTTAATAACTCTTCAGGCATAATTCCATATGGCTTTCCAAAATGGTTGAATCAGTTCACAATTCCATCGACTATATTATTAAAATTATATTAAATCATGTTAAAATATTCATTTGCTAAATCTATAGGTAACTTAGGCTTAAAGGAATATTTATTCTGGGTTAGCTTTTCTTAAGGGAAGAAAACAATCCTTCAAACTAAGATAAATCGAAGTAATAAATATTAACTGATTTAGAAGTCACCTTTTACATATCCATAAGTCCTAGTCCTACCTTCTTTGGTTAAGTTCTTACATGATAACACTACAAATATTTGAAGACTATTAAGTCTTTCTTTGCTAAGCTAAATATCTCCAGTTCCCTCAATCAATCCCCTCATCCCCTGGTTGCCATCCATATATGGTAGTCCATCTCATTAACATCTCTTCTGAAATGTCAGTGAGAACTGCACACAATACTTGAGGTGAGATTTAACTTTGGCAAACCTAGGTATGGCCTAGGTCACTTTGTTTATTTTGAATATTTCCACCTTTGGTGGATTGGTATTTTAGTCTTATTCTTTACATCTCTCAGCTATTTTTGTACTCTATCTGTAAGTTCAAGTTTCTCATATTGGGGACCAAATGGCTAAGAGTAGCCATTCCTGCCTCCCTTAGACCTTGGACAATCTTATGAGAAGTAGGTTTGTTCTGCTTTGGGCAGGGGCTAAGAGAATCTTCAGCTGGGTCACTGTAAACATATAGGGCTGTTTTGCTTTTATTGTTCTTTCTATATTGTCTTTCCTGAGGACCTGTAATGTTTACCTCCTCAGCTACAATTCTCTTTACCTGCATGATTGATAGTGTGATCCAAAGTCTGTTTGTTGGTTTGCCTCCAGGGCTAGAAGAGAAGTAAGGATTAATGACAATAGGTGATCAGGAAGGAGCATTAGTGAATTCTGAAAAGGAAATTCCTTCAAGTGGGTTTAGGAGAAAGTGAGAAGAGGGGTGAGTGAAAGGAAAGGACAGACATAAGAATCCAGTTCTATAGACATCAGGTTCTTCCTGGGGAAAGGACTGGCATTATGTAAAGCTCACTCGTCTTCCATTCAGAAAATCTGATTTTGTGTTATGAGTATGCAACCTTGGGAAAGTTACTTAGAAATTAAAACTGACTTTCTCTTTTAAAAATGAGGATAATACCTCACACCTCAAAGGATTTTGGAAAAGGGCTTTGCAAATTGCAATATGATAGCTAAGTACAAAAACACACTATTATTGTTATCTTAGACAGCTGTCATCCTAGGATCTGGGGCACACACCAGATTTATATTAATAGGGTCATACCTATAGAGTTGAAATGGACATTGGACAACATATAGTACAACTCTCTCATTTTACAAGTGTGGGAAATATGGTGCAAACAGGTTAACTAATTTGCTAAGACTACAGATGTGGGTTGAAAAAACTAGACTAGAGTGAACTTGAGCAAGGTTGATTGCTCTTGGCCCCTGTGAGAAGGGACAACTTCATTAGATACTTTTTTTTTTTTTGTAGAAAATGACAACACTCTGTTATAAAAGAAGACCAGACTCAAAATTAAGAGACTAGGGTTCTAGTTGTAGTGTTCTAAGATAGAGTCAAGTTCTAGTTGTGGTTTGTGAATGACTTGAAATGTGACCTGGGGAAATTAACTCAGCTTTTTCATTTATTAAATACAGAGGTTAGCCCAAATAATATTACCAGAATCCTTCATATCAACCAAATTCTGTGTTTCTGATTTCTTCTCTTTTTTTCTATTAAAGTGCATATCTCTATTTCTTGTTTGTAGAGGTTGCTTTCCCAAGCCAATATTTAGGGGTGGGGAATATGTAGCCCCGAGGTCACATACGACCTTCTAGGACCTTGGGTGCAGCCTTCTGACTGTGTCCAAATTTTGCAGAACAAATCTTTTTATTAAGGGGATTTGTTCTGTGAAGTTTGGATTCAGTCAAAGGGCCATGTTTGAGGACCTAGAGGGCCACATGTGGTCTCCAAGCTGCAGGTTTCCCATCCTGACACAGGCAAAAATTTATATCCAGGAGACACAAGAGTTAGTGTGAACTGTTGGAAAAAACCCTGGTTCAGACAGGGTGGGTACTCTATGACCCTCATGCCACCAGCTAATCCCAGGTACATTTGTCTGGCACTTTCACCTTATAAACACTCCCACCAAAAAAAAGCTCTTGCCCTTTTTTTCTCTACCTGTGACAGTTTTTAAAAACATCTTTCTCTTTTCCTTCCTCTTCTTTACCTTCCCCTTGGCTTTGTCCTTTGAGCTCTGCTCAGTCTTTAGACATTTCAGTGGCTTGAGCCTTTTTAACTCTCTTCAAAGACTATTTTGGTCTGGGATGGATTAAAAATTAAATTGCTATTAGTAACCATGAATGGATTACATTCACATTATTGGTGGTAACAATTTTCAAGCTCTGGGGAGGGTAGCTAGTATATTTGATTTTCTGTTGTAGAAGTGTTTGGTAAACTTCCCTCTGATCTCCATTTCTCCCTGTCACCATTCATATGCAAACACACAATATAGGTATAGTAAGCATTACCAGTTTTTATTAATAATGAATTTTAGTATAAGATAACCTCTAACAAAGTGATTCAGTGACTGAAAATATAAAACATTCATGTTCCTTTTTCATGCTCTTGAGTTTTATGTGAGGAAAAGACATTATTTCATCTTTAAGACATCATTTTTCTTATCTCTATTTCGATTTTTCAAAGTAACTATCAAAATTTGGGGCTCTAGAGGGCACTGGTAATCAATCCTTTTAAGTAAAGGATGAGTTCTTTTCATAAGGATACTTTTGCTATAGAATGTATTTTTGCTTTTTTAATTAAAAAGCTTTAACAATGTCTTTTGCTTTTGTATCATCTTTATTTCTGAATAGATCTTTTTTTATCTCTACTTTGTCCCCCCTCCCCAAGCTAACCACCCTTTGTAACAGCAAAAATGAAAGATGAAAATAAGTAGTTCAGCAGAAATACAAACAACACAGGAACTCAATCTGACAGGGTATGTCAGGGTATATCCATACTCATAGATCCCTGCCCCCCCTCACGCTTCAAATTAGGCAGAGATACATTTTCTTATCTTTTTATCAACCATTATTAGATTCAAAGAACTCTGGTTTCTTGGTAGGCACTTTGTGGCTCTTGTACCACTAGCTTACCCTGGAAACCTGACTGGTACTTTCAAACTTTCAACTTCTAAGCATTAATAACCATAAAAAGGCTCCATTTTATCCATGCTGATGGATATGTAATACGGGATTTTTCTTGTGCATGTTTAATTTCCTTCTGACCTCAGTTCTTCCCTGCCCCCACCTATTTACATTCAGACATAGAATATTTATAAATTAAGCATTACCAGAGTTTTCAAATAACCTATTTTAGGTTAAGACAATGATGCTACGACTCTGCTAAGGGTACACATTAGCATACTTCCCGATGCATCTGAATCTTATGGAAAAATATATTTCACGTTTTTTATGTTTGATTCTTTAATGTGACTGCGGGAACTTTGGAAAGCAGAGGAAATGTGTCATTTTCTCCAGTAAAGGAAAAAAAAATAAGTTTTATTTTTTCCTTTTTTTGATAGTCATAAAATAAAAGACAAAATTATTTATTAGGATTCTAAATTTTAGAGAATGTGTTCATGCCACCTTCAGCTGATCAAGCAGTTTCTGTTTTTCCTGTAGTAGGGCTTGAATCTGGGCTCTTCCCCACTCGATTCGGCTCTGGAGCGCGGCAATCTCCCCAGCCACCAGCAGAGCTGCCCGGAAACTTCCCTGGGCCTGCCGCAGACTCTGGGGCACCAGGATCCCAAACCAGGTGAGGGGATCCCGCTCCGGAGACGTCGCAGCGGCAGGTGTGGGTGGGGTGGGCTGCAAACGAGACCCCTGAGGCTGCGGCCGCCTGCGAAGCACCGGAGACTGAGATTCGTACGCTGGCTCCCCATAATCACTCACACCTTGGGACTCCTGGGGTCTCCCGTCCTTCGGGGATCCAGTTCCAGTGAAAATCACCTCGAACTCAGGCTGACCAGGCTCGGGCTCACTCGTGCAGACCCGGAAGAAGGGAGCCATAGAGGAGCTATACTGAAGGGGGCTGACAGCCTTGGCACCCATAGCATAGCGAGTCTTGGAGAGGGAAAACCAGCCCTCCTCCACTCGGGCGTTCAAGGCCACCCGCTTCCCTTCCAGCTGCTCAAGTTCCAGGGGAAGCTGCACGAGGGTCGCATCTAATTGGTTGCTCAAGGCTGCAAGGGCCCGGCACCGTAGGGCGCAGCGCTCTGACAGCCACAGGCTGCCGCCATAGCCCGGAAACCGCTGCTCAATCCCCTCTGCCTGTCCCGCCCCTTCCACTGCAGCCACCCAATCAGTGTGCGCCCGTCAGCCACCTCGCGAAGGCCTGATGCGTCATCTTAGGTGAGGGCATGAAAATGGAGTTTCCCTAATGCGCCTCTAGGTTCTCTGTACAAGGATAGAGGTTCAATTTTATTTAAGATGAAAAACCATTCTCTACCATATGAAATGTAATAGAGCAATAAATTTGGCGTCTGTTGTCTTAGATTTAAATTGTGGTTTCGTTGCTACCTATAGCACCTAGGTCAACTCATTTAACTTTTCTTCAGACGGACAAACGTGCCACTTTAAAGAATTTTGAAAATTGTGGACCTCTTACGTTTAATTCAATTTCTGTTCATTCAAAGTCTTTTTAACTCAATGTAATCAAAGTGGTCCATTTTATCTTTTGTGATCACCTAAGCTCTTGTTTGGTTAAGACATCCTTGTGAAATGTACGCATGTGAAACGTATCTATCTTAACTGGAACTTTTTTACTTTTAACATTTATGTCATATAACTTTTATGAGTAGGAGAATTCTTAAGTAACAAAGGATCAAAGAAATCACAGAAGATAAAATGGACAATTTTACCATAAATTTGAAAAAAAATTTGCCCATGAAAAATCAATTTAGTTAGAATTCGAAGGGTGTAGTTTTCACAGTGAAAAAAAAAAATCCACTGAAGCAAAGTTCTTTGATCATTTGAGCCTCAAATACCCTGGGAGGCTACATTTTACAAATAAGGAAGCTGATATTCAGGGAGCTTAAATGACTTACCTAGGATCACTCAGCTAATAGGTGACAGAGACTAGATTCAATCCATTCTATCCACTAACACACACTTATCTCTTCTGATCAATATCCTTTTTAAAACCTCAAGTTTTTTTTTTTTCTCAACATAGTTTTTATTTTACCTTTTGTTCACTTTCACATTGAAGGAACCAACTGTCAAGGTATGTGTTGTCTCATTTTGGATGACTCTCACTCAAGTTCTCCACTAGCTCATTGCCTATAGTGAATACATAAAATGTATTTGGGTACATAAAATGCAGTTATCTCCATGGTTTCCTGTTATTTCTGCTCATCATGGCTACTTCTAGACGAGAAGACCAAGCATTCCATAGAACGGTGTTTTTTTGTTGATTCAGTATATAATGAAAGCAGTACTCCAGGAGAGATGTATGGAGCTCCCAGCTGGAGAGACTAATTTATATCTCCGAGAACAGAACCTAAATCTAGCGGAATTCTATCAGCACTTTTGTTTTTGTCTCATCCACTTACTCTTTATGATTGGATACCATTGAAGGGTAACTGAGATTTGTTTAGCCAAGATTATAGCCTCCAGTTGTTTGTGTCTACCTACTCACATCTAGTTAGTTTCTGGAGCCATTTAGATCACAATCAGCAACCTAAGTGGGGCTGGATACCTGGGATTCATTTATGAATGTATGCAGTTTGTTTTCTCAAATCGGGCCAAAGCAGGGACTTAGAATGGAGGAGGCAAGTACATAAGTTTTCTGCCCTTCTCTTCCAGATAGATAAGAGAGAGAGAGAGAGAGAGAGAGAGAGAGAGAGACAGAGAGAGACAGAGAGACAGAGAGACACAGAGGCAGAGAGAGACAGAGACAGAAAGAATAGGATGTTATGTGTTGTGTAAGAGGATTATGAAAAAATTCACCATTCTCTTCAGTCTTCTGTAATCGACCTACCATGATTAGAAGGTTAGGTGGACGGAAAATGGAAGCATTTTCCATATCTCAGTATAATTCAGCTCTTTTGTCTTTGAGAACATATAGCTCTGGGAATTCATGTTATACATGGTGGGAGGGTGGGGTGAGGGGACGAGGATTACTTTTAAGAGCTAAAAACCAAGGGCTTTCGATTATAAGTTAGATGAATATTAAACTGAGTGAGTCAGAAAAAAATGATAATGAAGTGAAAAGGACACTGGGTCATCAGATCTTGTTTCAATTCCTACTGTTTCCTCTTACTACTTGATTTGGGCAAGTCATGCAACTTCCTGTGCCTCAGTTGTCTTTTCTTTTAAATGGGGTGGTGGTGACGCAGATGGATTCAGAATTCCTTTCTTGCTCCCTATCTATGCGCCTGTAATTCTATATTATTTTAGCCTGGGTATCTACTACCTTCTGGTGCAGATTGGTATCCATTTTTTGCCACCACTTCACATGGCTTGTGGTGTTAGGGGGAGGGGAGGGAAGAAGAGGAGCAAGATCTGGTGGTACTAGCAAAGGGGAAGGTTACTTTTAAAACTTCTTTTACCATGACCAGTATTGAGTAGGTAGGTAACAGTAGAACATAGGTAAGAAGAGCCTAGTAGTTATTTTGACTGCTAAGCACATATTTTGTGCAGCTAGATGGCATGATGGATTGAGTACAACACAAGCCTTGAAATCAGAAAGACTCGTTTTGCTGAGTTCAAATCTGGTGTCGGACACTTACTAGCTGTAGAACCTGGGCAAATCACTTAACCATGTTCGCCTCAATTTCCTTATCTGTAAATCAGCTGGGGAAGGAAATGACAAACCACTCCAGTATCTTTGCTTAGAAAATCCCAAATGAGGTCACAAAGAGTCAGACACAAGTGAAATGACTGAACACCACCACCAAAGCATGCAATGAACCATATCTTGGTCTCTTGCTCACTTTCTCTCCAGGGTTCCAGCTGTATCTTCCTCTTGCTTTCCTTGCCACATCAATAATCTAGTCCTATCTTGCTCTCTTTGTTTTTTTTTAACCTGCTTCCCTTCTTTTCTATCCTGCATTTGAGGTTGGGATCTAGTAAGCCCCATGACTATGTATCAAGTAAACAAAGCAAGACTATTGATTTATAATCTATTTAATTCTCTTTGCAGGAGTCCATTTGGGTGTTTTTTTTATTTTGTTTTTTGGAAATAACTAAGACTCCTTAATTCATCCCACCTGGCCACTCAAATGTTTGATCCCATTATTATTTTGTACCCTGTTCCCTTTCCAACAAGGGCCATATTATCCCTCCTTTAGCAGGTTCTGGTGGAACCCCCACTCCCTATGGCTCACAACATTGGTGCCAGACTTAGTTCAGACACCTTCCTGGCTTAGCGCATGGCAGCTCAGAACATCAGAGCTCAAGGGGTCCATCAGCCTCATCTTCTCCGTAGCAGGTGTATACCGTATGTGCATGTATGTGGGTGCCTGAAGATGGCTATTAACAACTGTAAAATTTACAGAGAGCACTTTTGAAATATTTATGTTTTGTACCGAGCTTCTTATACTGTTTGTGAGCATTCTTTCCTCATTCAATGCACCCGTATAGTCAGAAAGGCAATGTCTGCCTAATTAAGATTGTGACGACCACAAATCTGTACGGCTTAAGTTTAAAGAGTGCAAGAGCCGCTGCGTAGGATGAGCATGTTGTCAAATTTGACCTCAAGTCTCTTACCCCAAAAGTATTCATAGCAAGAACAGCAGAAGAAATAGAAATTGATGGAAACACTATCAACATTACAGTTTTTATAGGTTCTTCTTTAGTCAACAGGTGCTACTTAACAGTGTGGGAAGGAACACAGAAGGGACCCTGCAAATTAAATGATGCCAAAATAGAGCTAAGACCAGTTGTAGGAACTTAGGAAGTACAGTAGTACTTGGAACATGCTTGCAGAGGGTGATAGACATCTCCTGTCTTGTAAGCATCCTAGCTTATTATTTGATATATACCTTAACCAGCTCAGAGACACTTTTGTTTGAATAGGACCTTCAGAGAGGGAAGACAGTCTCCAGAATATACGCCTAGTACTGGGGGAGTGAGTTCTGTTATGTGGAATAGAATTTTGCTTGAGCATTTTCTGAGCCATGCATGCAAGGGAAGGACCTGCATCCAATAGGTGACGGGCCAAGAATGTTGAAATAGTATGTGATGCTCACATTAGCCAGACTAGACATGGAAAAATCAAACTCCACATAATTTTTAAAAATATTTTAATTATTTAATATTTTTAGTATTCAACATTGATTTCCACAACTTTTTGAGTTACACATTTTCTCCCCATTTCTACCCTCCCCTCGACTCCAAGATGGTATATATTCTGATTTCCCCTTTCCCCAGTCTACCCTCCTTTCTGTCACCCCACTCCCCCCTCATCTCCTTTCTCCTTACTGTCTTGTAGGGCAAGATAGACTTCTATACTCCATTGCCTGTATATCTTATTTCCCATTTGCATGTAAAAGCAACATTTTTTTTATTGATCATTTGTTTTTAGAATTTTAAGTTCCAAATTTTCTCCCTTCTTCCCTCCCTACCCATCCTCCTTGAAAAGGCAAGCAATTCAACATAGGCCACACATGTATCATTATGCAAAACACTCCCACAAAAGTCATATTGTAAAGGACTAATTCTATTTCCCTTCATCCTGTCCTGTCCGCCTTTATTCAATTTTCTCCCTTGACCTGTCCCTTTTCAAAAGTGTTTGTTTTTGATTACTTCCTCCCCTGATCTGCTCTGCTTTCTATCATCCACCCTCTCTTATCCCCTTCCCCCTATGTTGCTGTAGGGTAAGATACCCAACTGAGTGTGTATGTTATTCCCTCCTTAAGTCAAATCTGAGGAGAGCAAGACTCACTCATTCCCTTTCACCTGTCTCTTCTTCCCTTCCAAAGAACTGCTTTTTCTTGCGACTTTTATGTGAGATAATTTATCCCATTCTATCTCTCCCTGTCTCCTTTTCCCAATATATTCTGCTGTCACCCCTTAACTTTATTTTATTTTTTTAGATATTATCCCTTCATATTCAACTCACCCTTTGCCCTCTGTCTATATATATGTATATTCCTTTCAACTACCTTAATACTGAGAAAAGTCTCATGAGTTACAAATATCATCTTTCCACTTAGGAATGTAAACAAAATGGTTGAACTTTATTAAGTCCCTTATTATTTATCTTTCCTGTTTACCTTTTCATGCTTTTCTTGATTCTTGTATTAGAAAGTCAGGTTTTCTATTCAGCTCTGGTCTTTTCATTGAGAAAGATTGAAAGTCCTCTATTTCATTGAAAATCCATGTTTTGCCCTGAAGTATTATACTCAGTTTTGCTGGGTAGGTGATTCTTGGTTTTAATCCTAGCTTCTTTGACCTCTGGAATATCATATTCAAAGCCCATTGATCCCTTAATGTAGAAGCTGCTAGATCTTGTATTATCCTGATTGTGTTTCCACAATACTCTAATTGTTTCCTTCTGGCTGTTTACAATATTTTCTCCATGACCTGGGAAATCTGGAATTTCACTACAATAGTCCTAAGAGTTTTCTTTTGGGGATTTTTTTCAAGAGGTGATTGGTGGTTTCTTTCAATATCTATTTTATTCTGTGGTTATAGAATATCAGGGCAATTTTCCTTTATAATTTCTTGAAAGATGATGTCTAGGATCTTTTTATGTTCATGGCTTTCAGGTAGTCCAATAATGTGGGGGGTCCCTGACCAGCAAGGACCCCAATCTCAGGACACAATGATGAGGCGGGAGTCAGGGAAGATACAACTCCGATTTATTGGGAGACATTATCCATTTTTATAGGGTTTTGCACTACATGAGCAGAAGCAGGTCTTCAAGGGGTAAGGGGATGACAGCATGGGAAGATCGATATCGGGTGGGAAGAATCTGGATTGTTGCAAACTATGGTTTCTACAAGTGTATGGGAAAAATTAGGGCTGTAGCAAGATAGTTTCTGTAGGAGTATGGGAGCAAAAGGCAGGTGCTGTCCTACAGTATCTGTGGAGGCATGGGAAGGCTCAGGCATGTTGCAAGCTGATATCAGAGCTGTATGAGCTATGTGAGGCATGGGGCAGGATGCCCTTGCAAAGCATCAAAGATGTTCCAGTAAGTAAAGAAACAAAGCATTGTTGTGTTAGGCACTGGTTCAAGAGCATTAGGTAGTGGCCAGCTGGGTTCCTCCTTCTGGGCTTGCGAGACCCTTGTGGATGGACTCTGCCTGCATGAGAAGGCTGACTATGGGGTGGGGGGGGCGCTGTTAAAGGCGGAGGCCCTCCCTCCGGGCGCCTGCTGTTCCAGCTCCTACTAAGCCTGTGTGGTTATACCCAGGAAACAGGCCAAGTGCTAGGATCCTGAAGGCCCCGGGGTCGGCACCAACCCTTTACAATTACCCCCTTTTGTTTTGCAACGCAGCACCTCCCGAAAGAGGCGAGTGCTCAGTGTGTAGCCTCCAGATGTCATGCTTTAGAGTAGTAACGGATGATGTCAGAGCTTTCAGGAGCTGAAGCAGAAGGCAAGGCAGCAGACACAAAAGAAGGGCTATGCAGCCAATGCCTAAGGCAACACTGATCAATGTACGTTCCAGCCATCCCCAAGGAGACCAGGAATGCCAGAAGAAATTAAGAAACTCTTTAGAAAACTTATCAGGGGACAGGTCCTGGTAACTAACCTTACCAATGGAAGTGGCAAGCTCATAGAGGTCCGTGATATCTAAGGACACATTAGCATGCCAGAGCCCATTTAACTGGTTTTTGATCTTATCCCAGCCCCATTCAGTGACACTGTATTTTTTGGGGGTGACACAATAGGAGGGGTAGTGATAATCACACTTCAACTGTTGGTTAAGTTGTATCAGCTCTATTTCCTCTCCTAGTTTCGTGGCCGCCTGTCTAAGGGTGTAGATGGCTTGATAAAATGCCCTATCTATGTGGGCTTGTGTCTCAAAATCTAAGGAGACATTATGCATAAGATCCTGGAGCATGTGAGCTTGGATAACCTGATTCTGTGTGTTGGATGCAGACAGGGCAAGGAAGTGGAAGAAAGAGGGAGGGGTACAAGAAGGGATATGCCTACAAGCGCGCAGGTACTTCAATATTCCACATAATCCCCCCCCTTTTTTTTTTAAACAGTCAACCATCTGCTTCATTCATGAGTCTTTTGGAGTTGTTTTAGGTGTTTGATCCTGCAGTTTAACTCTTGTCGAATACGTCCTGGACCCTTCGATTGCGGAAGCTCTCGAAGTATGGGTTTGGGGGAAGAGGCTGGCACAACTGACTGATGAGCTTCGGGCTGAGCTGGGGCACTTCAAACAAAACAACACACTTTTGGGCCTGGGGCTTATCATTTGTGGAGTTCTCACTATTCAGATCCATCCCGTAGTTGTCTGGATTGATCTTGGGGCCCCCCTTGGGATCCCCAGCAGCACCTGCAACATCCTTGGCCTTCTCTTCTGTCAGCTCCTTCTGCTCCTGGTGCTGACAATCGTCCTTCCTCCTCTTCCCCTCTGGTTCATTCAGTAATCTCTCCTTCTCTTGCCACACCCACTTGGCCTGCCGGCCTCTTCTGTTCCCCCTCAAGGGCCAGCTGCTGCTCCTGCTGCTCCCCGGTCCCTTGGGCCTCAGCCCGCTTCTGGAGAAGCTCCTCTTCCTCCTTCTTTTCTTCTTGCAGGAACCAGCTTTGTGTCCATTCTCCTACAAGAGCAATCTTAGCACAATGTTAAAGTACCATCCCTAATCTTTATGTTCCTTTGATGGCATTTACAAACTAAACCACAAAACATTTTTCTTGCTATCATCATCATAAGTAATTGCAACAAACTTTAGGCCAACAATGAGCATGATATTAACCAAATAACAAAATAACATTCTCACGTTGCTTAAGGAGCATTCACAAAGCGAGCCCTATGTGGCTCATATGCATTTCTACCCTTCTACAGAAAGCTTTACTAAATTGGTGCAAAAGTCCATAATTAACACTAATTCCAAAGTGTTATAACAAACAAAGTTTCTAGTTATTGCAGAATTCCTAAATACCACAAGTTTCTTAGTCAAAAAGATGTTGTATACTGCTCTTAGAATCCTTATAAACAAAGAGAACATCTTAAGGTGAGTCTTAAGCAGTTTGTATAAATTTCTGCACATGTTCTAGTTATAGATAAAAATAATATTAGATTGCCAAGTAAGATAACACAAAAGAGCTTATATCTCATACTAACTACTTGTTCTGATCATAGAAATTTGCTATAGAAGGAAAAAGCAGGGACAGGTGTCATACTCAGTTATGATAGGATAAAACATTCTTGCTTTGTGTAAACTCAAATTTAGTTACAGATCTTCAATGCAGATAACTATACCCAAATTCAAACTCAAAACAAAATTAGTTATAGTCCTAATTGCCTTTTGCCTAAAATAGTAAGTTTGACCAATCACAGCTTAGAGCCAGAGATAGAGTTGCAATAAGCAATGAAGATTTATCAGGACTCACATGCATAAGGGATTTCATTTAATTTCTTTCCTTCTCAAATTTAAATTTGTCCTGGTGAAAAAGCCAATTGTTAGAATCCTCTCTATCTATAGTACATAAACTTGCAGCTTCTCAGCAAGCTAAGTTCGTTGTTTAGGACCTACATAAATCAAACAGGTTCTTTTTCTGGAGCTGATGACCTTGCCCATGCAGATAGTTTCCAGGGGCCTTGGCAATTTTACAAAATAAGGAGCAGTAACATGGATTTCAGGAAGGAGTTAATAGAAAAACCTTGGCCCTGTCTGCTATCTTTTGCCTTTTCTCTTAGCACACTTATTCAAGGTCGAGGCTTTCTAAAAATCATGCAAAGGATTTTACAAAACTTTTCTTTATAAACTTATTTCCCTTTCTCAGAAACAGCTTACAATTTATCCTGGTATTATTATTAATTTCTAAGTATTAAACAATTCTTAAATTTGATCACCAAATCTTTTCTACATAATTGAAGAGAAGAAAAGAAGACTAAACATAGTTTTGTAAATACTAGACTTAAGCTTAATTAACAATCTCACAAATTCCCTAAATGATAGCAAAACAATCAAAGACAGTCTCCTTTTTGAGTCTCCTTTTCCACTTGGTTGATTTTTACCTCTCAGGGCGTGATTTTCTCTAATTAGATTCTGAATCTCTGTAGCCATTTTGCCAATCATGTTTTTGAAGGACTTAGTTTTGTCAGTGTATTTTTTCTTTTACCCCTCTAATTTGTTTTTTTAAAATTGTCCTCTAGCCCTTAAAGTAATGCACTTTGGGCTTGAGACCAGTTCACATTCCCTTTTGAGGTATCAGATGTGGGTTTAGTGTCATTGCTACCCTCTTCCAAATTGATATTTTAATCATGCCTGTCTCCATAAAAAGAATCAATGATCCTTGTTTTTTTTGTGTTCTTCTTCAGGTTAGTTAGCCTTTTCCTGGCTTTTCCTGGCCAGAATCCCAGGATTCTTGATCTGGGGATTGTGAGTCTAGTTACTGGCTCTGTGTATTATAGCCTACAGTTTCCTGAGGTGGGGGAGGGGTTTAGCTGCCTGAAGTCTCCATTTCCCCTGGGGCTGCTCTCCAGCACTGTTGCTCTTCAGCAATGGTCTCAGCTGTTTGTTGTCTGTGCTGGTGTTTACCACTTCCCCTGCCTACGCAAAGGCAGGTCTGGGCTCCTGAGTTTGATCCCTGCTGACTCTGCCACTCTGAGAGTCAGGAACTCCTACTGCTTGACCACTGAAACCCCACTTCTGTATCCTCTATTCCAGTGGATTTTTTCCTGAGGAATTCTCTGGGTCAGTAGGGGAGGGATTAGAGCTGTTTACATGGCCATTATTTCTCCCGGAAGTTCAAGAAGACACATTTCAAATCTTTGGGCTGCAAGCCTCAGGAGTTGATGTCTCACTGCTGGTGGCATTGCACTGCTGCCTCTCATCACTTCTACAGACTCCTGTCCGGTGTTGGGAGGCCAGGGGGTCTCTGCTGGTTTTAGGCTCCCAGCTTTCTTCCAGTCTGGATGACTGGTTGGTTTCTGCAGTTGCTTCCACTTTGGTGTTGTCTGGTGCAGCTCCTCTGAGCACTCTCCCAGCCTACAGATCTGTCCTGTCAAACTTTCAGACTCTCCTGGCTTGGAAATTTGCCCCACTCAGACTGCTGGTGGCTTCTAACTCTCTCAAATCTGCTCAGATTCACTTTTTCATAGGTATCTGACAGAGGTTGTGAGAGAGCTCCTGTAAGAGGCTGTTTTCATGCAGCCATCTTGGCTCTGCCACCCAACCCTGTCCCTTTTTAAACGTGCTTGCTTTTGACTACCTCCTTCCTGTATCTGCCTTCCCTAGAATTCATTTAGAGTCATTTTTACAGATGTTTGGAGGGATTTGTGGGAGAGCTTAAGTGAGTGCCTGTTTTCACGCCACCATCTTGGTTCCAACCCATACCAGTGTTTTAACCAGAAATTTCATTGTGTAATAACCTATGATCCTCAACAATATTTTCATTATCTTTTTTTTTTAAATTTTATTTAATTGTTTAAAATATATTTAGTTTTCAGCATTGATTTTCACAAGAGTTTGAATTACAAATTTTCTCCCCATTTCTACACTCCCCCCCACTCCAAGATGGCATATATTCTGGTTGCCCTGTTCCGCAGTCAGCCTTCCCTTCTGGCACCACACTCCCCTCCCATACCATTCTCCCTTCCTTTCTTGTAGGGCAAGATAAATTTCTACGCCCCATTGCCTGTGTATCTTATTTTCTAGTTGCATGCAAAAACTTTTTTTTGTTTTGTTTTTGAACATCTGTTTTTAAAACTTTGAGTTCCAAATTCTCTTCCCTCTTCCCTTCCCACCCACCCTCCTTAAGAAGGCAAGCAATTCAACATAGGCCACATGTGTATCATTATGTAAAACCCTTCTACAATACTCATGTTGTGAAAGACTAACTGTATTTTCCTCTTTCCTATCCTATCCACCTTATCCAATTTTCTCCCTTGACCCTGTCCCTTTTCAAAAGTGTTTGTTTTTGATTACCTCCTCCCCCATCTGCCCTCCCTTATATCATCCCCCCTTTTTTATCTTCTTCCTCCTTCTTTCCTGTGGGGTAAGATACCCAATTGAGTGTGTATGGTATTCCCTCCTCAGGTCAAATCTGATGAAAGCAAGATTCACTCCTTCCCCCTCACCTGCCTTCTTTCTCTTCCTACAGGACTACTCTTTCTTGCCAATTTTATGTGAGACAATTTACCCCATTCTATCTCTCCCTTTCTCCCTTTCTCAATATATTCCTCTCTCATCCCTTAATTTGATTTTATTTCTTTTAGATATCATCCCTTCATCCTCAACTCACCCTGTGTGCTCTCTCTTTCTCTCTCTCTCTCTCTCTCTCTCTCTCTCTCTCTCTCTCTCTATCTATATATATATATATATATATATATATGTATATATGTATATATATGTACATACACATATACATCCATACACATACACACACACACACACATATGTGTGTGTGTATATATATGTGTATTCCCTTCCCCTACCCTAATAATGAGGTCTCATGAGTCATACACATCATCTTTCCATGTAGGATTGTAAACAAAACAGTTCAACTTTAATAAGTCCCTTGCGATTTCTTTTTCTTGTTCTTTTTCTTGATTACCTTTTCATGCTTCTCTTGATTCTTGTGTTTGAAAGTCAAATTTTCTATTCAGCTCTGGTCTTTTCACTGGGAAAGCTTGAAAGTCCTCCATTTTATTGAAAATTCACATTTTGCCTTGGAACATGATACTCAGTTTTGCTGGGTAGGTGATTCTTGGTTTTAATCCTAGTTCCACTGAACTCCAGAATATCGTATTCCAAGCCCCGCTAGAACTTGTGCTATTCTGATTGTGTTTCCACAATACTCAAATTGTTTCTTTCTGGCTGCTTGCAGTATTTTCTCCTTGATATGGGAGCTCTGGAAATTTGGCAACAATATTCCTAGGAGATTTCTTTTTGCGATCTATTTGAGGAGGCTATCTGTGGATTCTTTCACTTTCTATTTTGCCCTGTGGCTCTAGAATATCAAGGCAGTTCTCCTTGATAATTTCTTGGAAAATGATATCTAGATTCTTTTTTTGATCATGGCTTTCAGGTAGTCCAATAATTTTTAAATTATCTCTCCTGGATCTATTTTCTGGGTCAGTGGTTTTTCTAATGAGATATTTCACATTGTCTTCCACTTTTTCATTCCTTTGGTTCTGTTTTATAATATCTTGATTTCTCATAAAGTCACTAACTTCCACTTACTCCAATCTAATTTTGAAGGTAGTGTTTTCTTCAGTGGTCTTTTGGGCCTCCTTTTCCATTGGGTTAATTCTGCCTTTCAAGTCATTCTTCTCCTCATTGGCTTTTTGGAGCTCTTTTGCCATTTGAGTTAGTCTATTTTTTAAGGTGTTGTTTTCTTCAGTATATTTTTCAGTATTTTTTTGGGTCTCCTTTAGCAAGTCATTGACTTGTTTTTCATGATTTTCTTGCATCATTCTCATTTCTCTTCCCAATTTTTCCTCTACTTCTCTAAGTTGCTTTTCCAAATCCTTTTTGAGCTCTTCCATGCCCTGAGACCAGTTCATGTTTTTCTTGGAGGCTTTTGTTGTAGGCTCTTTGACTTTCTTGACTTCTTCTGGCTGTATATTTTGGTCTTCTTTGTCACCAAAGAATGATTCCAAAATCTGAGACTGAATCTGGGTGCATTTTCACTGCCTGGCCATACTCCCAGCCAACTTACTTGACCCTTGAGTTTTTCAGTGGGGTATGACTGCTTGTAGAGTAAAGAGTACTTTTTTCCAAGCCTGAGGGGATGCGCTGTTGTTTTCAGAGCTATTACAGCCAACTCTGCCACACCAGCACTCCTCCTTCCCCAAGAACCCCCAACCCAGAATGGACTCAGATCTTCAGCAGGCTCTGCACTCCCGCTCTGATCTGCCACTTAATTCCTCCCACCAGGTGGGCCTGGGACTGGAAGCAACTGCAGGTGTAGTTCTGTAGCTGCCGCACCTCCACTGCTCCTGGGGCGGTGGCTGAACCATAAACTCTATCACCCTGTCCCCAGCAGCTTTTCCCACTAACCTTCTCTGTTGTCTTTGGTGTTTGTGGGTTGAGAAGTCTGGCAACTGCCACAGCTTACTGATTCAGGGCACTAGCACCCGCTCCACCCAGCTACTGGTCTCGTTGGTCCGCACGGCCCATGCTGGGCTCTGCCCCGCTCCCAGCTCCATGCATGATAGACTTTACCCAGAGACCATCCAGGCTGTCCTGGGCTGGAGCCCTGCTTCCCTCTGCTATTTTGTGGGTTATGCAGTTCTAGAATTGGTTCAGAGCCATTTTTTGTAGGATTTTGGAGGGACTTGGCAGTGAGCTCATGCTAGTCCCTGCTTTCTAGTTGCCATCTTGGCTCTGCCCCTTTATTTTCATTATCTTAATGATGACACATACTTGCCACTGCTAACCTGACACTGCTGGATCCCTAGAATAATTCCCCAGTCATTTTCCTTTCTCTACTGTTTTAATGACTATGCCATGATTATGGATCCCCATAGTTCTGCTGCCACATTCACATATGGGTTCTTTCCTAATATTCCCACATAGTTTCATTCCTCAGCTAGAATCTCTTCTGGTTCCCTCAGTCATGCTGGTGCTGAAAATGGCAAGCCCTAGGGCTAGCTTTGTTGGGAGGTAGCTTCTCCCCAGCTACAGGAACTTTCATTTCTCGGACAGTGTCAAGAGTCTACATCTGAGCCAGGAAAGATTAAGCGAGCCACTGCTGATAAGGAATTCCAGACAGAGCTGGGTTGAGATTCGGCCCTGGGTGAGAAGGAACCAAAACATGCGTGGTGAGTATAGAAGCAGTGGGGCAGGGTTGCCACTGGCTGTGGGCACTTAGAAGAGAATGGAGCTCTTGGTTTCAGTTCCAGGTCAGAGGGGAAAACTGAAGGAGAATCTGAGGCTAGGGATACCACCCTCCATTCTCTCAGACTAGAGGCAATTACAATATTAAGCTGATATAAAAAATGAGCAAGCAAAGGAGAAATACCACAACTGTAGAAAGTTACTATGGGAATAGAGAAGACCAGAGGTCATCCAGCAAGGGAACAAACAAACAGAAAAATACAACCAAAAAACCCCAAACCCTTTCCTTCACCAAAGAGTAATGTCAAATGGTCACCTATCCAAAAAGAATTCATAGAAGAACTTTCAAAAGACTTTAAAAATCAAATGAGAGAGATTGAGAAAAAATAAAAGAACAATCTAAGAAAAGCAAGATTATGAAAAGATAATCAACCAACTAGAAAAGGAGATCCAGAATCTTAAAAAAGAAAATGATTCCTTGAAAATCAGAATTGGTCAAGGGGAAGTCTGTGAAGTTAAAAGAGACCAAAAAAGTTAAACAAAACATAAAAAATGAAAAAAAAATAGAAGAGAAAGTGAAACATCTCATAAGAATTGCAACTCAAATGGAGAACAGATGAAGAGAAAACATAATAAAAACTATTGCTTTTTAACCTACTGGTGAATAAAAAATAGTTAAAAGCACCTTTTATCCTTAAGAATCAAACAATCAATCAAAACCATTTATTAAGCTCTTGTTGAACAGCAACTAGTTTATGGGTGTGATGTTGAGTAATTAGTATTCTTGCTTTTGCTTTTGAGTAAATTCTTTTTCCTAAAAATGTGTTTCTGTCCTCCACCTGATTTGTTGGCATGGGAAACATATCATTGAGAGTTCAGGAGCCATGTATGAGGAACCAGTGGTGGGATTCAAATAAATTAGCAAGTTGTTCTCCACAGAACCACTGCTGCTGGCAGGAGCTGATGCCACCCTCGCTAACCACTGGTTCACTGAACTCAGCCTAAAATTAGGGACGGTTCTGCCAAACTGGTGTGAACAGGCTGAATTCACCACTTTGAGGAACCTTCAATATATTTGGAGCAGCTGCTACTGTGAGGAACTCTGCCTTGCAGTATGAATTAAAGTTGGTTGATCAAATCTCCACACAGAGAAATATCCAGGACAGCAGCCTGTGCTGAACTTGTATGCATTTTTTCCGGTAGATAGATAGATAGATAGAAAGATAGATAGATATAAAATGTGAATATAGGTGTATCAGGTACTGCACTTGCCCAGGCTATCTCTTTTTCTATATATCTAAACATATGGATGCATCTATGTGCATATTTATATAGATAGATCTACCTGTATATTTATGTAGATATGTAGGTGATGTAGAGTTAGAGATAGAAACAAAGATAGAGATTGAGACAGAGATATGTACACATAGTCTCTTTTTCATAATGTAAGCTTTTTTAAGGTAGTCATTCTTTCACTTAGTCTTGAAATCACCATTACTTAGTTCAATATTTGGCAAATGATAAAAGCTTACTGAAGAGGCAGCTAGATGGTAGAGTGGATCCAGTGCTGGACCTGGAATCAAGAAGACTTATCTCCCTCAGTTCAATTCTGGCCTCAGACACTTGCTAGCTGTGTGATCCCAGTAAGTCACTTAACCCCATTTGCCTCAAATTCCTCATCTCTCTCTCTCTCTCTCTCTCTCTCTCTCTCTCTCAGTCTCTCTCTCTCTCCCTCCATATATGTATACACATATACACATGCATAGCTTTTTAATTGAAAGAAAAAGCTCTTATAACAAATTTGTTATTACACACACACACACACACACACACACACACACACACACACACAGAATAAGTGCTGGCCTTGGGACCTGTTAATAGAGGACTCTTAAATCCACATTCAGTGATCTCACACTGGCACTCCAATAAAGAATGATTGAGACTATTTGTGTATCCTTAACCTGCTGAATAGTTATCAGATGTCTCTTTCTGTCATATCTTGTAAGACTCATTTGCTCCTCCCTAGACCTTTCCCCTACACTCCTTCATATATATCAATATATATGTATTTATATCTAAATATATTCACACTACTGACAGCTTAAGTTCACTTTCACAAATATTAGTTATAAAGATGCTTTTTAAAGCCGTGACTCTATTTGTAGCTCTCAAATCATTACCATGAAGTTCTTAGAAATATTGTTCTATCCTGAAGTCTTAACTGATTGAGATTAAATTAATTTGTCCAGGGAAGGTGTCGTTTTTACCCCAGCTTCATGTTTTATTCTTCCAAGTCACTGAAACTCATTCTGAATTAAGGAGGGCATAAGCAGTGCTCTGAATTGGCCAGATTCACTGCATTTGGTTAAGTATTTAGCCTATCTTGAAGTAAGAATTCATTCTCTGATACAAATATATAGGAAATATATAGTATATATATATATATATATATATATATATATATATATATATATATATATATATATATATGGGAAAATTTCAGAGGAAAATTTAAAGAATCATAGACTATTAGAGCTTAAAAGTAATTTAGTAAGTCAAGTCCACTTCCTTAGTTTATAGGTGATAACTGAAGCCAGAGACAGAATGAAATCTCCCAAAGTATTAGAACTACTAAGTAGCAAAATTAAGATAAGAACTTTGTTCCCATTAGCATGCTCTTTTAATCATGTGAAGCAGTTTCCAATGCATAAGATTAAGGCATGTGAAAACAACTTAGCTTCTTTTCCAGTCCTTTGGACTTAATTTATGGTGTGTTTGTAAAATTAGATCACTCAAGTTTGTGTGAAAGGGAGAGAATCTGGAAGAATATGATACATTGATTTATGCTGCAGCTACTATAGCAGGTAGCAAACAGTTCAAGTGCTAGACGACTCAAGTTTACAAAGGGATTGAGCATCATGAGATAAGAGAGCATGGAAATGGACAAGAGCACCAATCACATCCTTGCCATCTTGCACTGATAGAGGAAGTTTCTTTATTCACGAGTTCTCTATATTAATGAAATCACAAGTCTAGGCCTAATCCCCTAAAATGTCCAGAAAATGGAGGTCATAATACCTTTTATGCTGTCAAAGTCAGATCAGATCTACAACATTGTGTCTAATTTTGGGAACCACAGGAATGTGGTATAAAAAGATTTGTAACTTGAATAGGTGTTGGACTAGTTTGAACAATAATATTCAACAAACACAATTAAATGTCTTCAGTTTGGCTACAGAATGATGAAATTTTCAGCCACTGCATCCCTCAAAATCCATTTCCTATGTTATAAAAGGCTTAAGCTCTGCCTCCATGAAGGGAGTGCCAAGTGAAGTCATAGTTCCATGAAATGTTGGAATATGTTCCAGGAATTTTGTTAGGTGTGTGGAGGATACAGATATATAATACTGGCTATAACCTCAAGGAGCTTATATGACACAATAAAGAAGCTGAAGCAGATGCGCAAAAACTACAACATGAAAGAAAATGAGATAAGTAAAAGACAGAGGTCTAGGCAGTACAAAATTTGCCTGGTATTATGAAAACATTGAGAGATAGAAATCATTTTTTGGATCAGGGACAATATCACAGATTTTTTTTTGGTCCATATTTTATTGGCTTCTCTAAAGCTTTTGATGCTGCTGACAACTAACTCGTTTTGTGTATACAATACCTCCTCTCACTTCCATGACATGGTGCTTTCTTCTGGCTCTCTCCCTATCTATCTGGCCTCTCCCTTTGAGTCTCCCACTACATTATTCATTTACTACCCCCTAAGTGTGGGTATTCCTCAAGACTCAGTGCTGGGCTCTCTTTCCATCTCACTTTATCTCTTAGTGATCCTATCCACTTTCATAGTTCAGTTAAAATCTGCACACAGATGACACCAATATCTCATTTCTTTCTGACCTTTGGTTCCATGTTGGCTTCTAGATAACTTCATCTGGACGTTTCATAGATATCTTAAATTTAATATGTTCAAAATTGAACAGATTTGTCTGTCCTTCTTCCAACCATTCTATTGAGGGCACCACATACCTTCTGATGACCCAGGTTCACTACCTTGGTATATCCTTGATTATTTTGCCTTTCACAATACCCCATCCAATCAGATACCAAGTCTTATTATTTCTGTCTCTCCATATATGCCTTTCTGAGGAAGTTTGGGAAAGATTGGGTAATCTAAAGACAGGATTATAGAATCATAAAGTAAGAGCTGGGCAATACCTTATAGTCTGTCTAATCCCACCTCTCTCCTTTTAAAATTGAGGAATCTGAGGTCCAGAGAGGATAATTGACAATACTTTAGATCGCAGAGCTATTGAGTAGCAGAGCTAGAATCTAAACTGATTTCCTCTGATTTGAAATTCAGTGCTCTTTCCCCCAAATCAGGTTGCTCTTCTAGTAGAATTGGGCTGGAGAGGATAGATGTAGAGTGGATATAATAATAGGAATCCTTGAATGTCAAAGGGGCAACATGAATGAATAGGGTGATTGGAGAATGGGGGAAGCAGCAGTGAAGATCAGAAAAAAAGAGGGAATATCAAAGAAAAATTTCTACCTCAGAATTTGTCACAGGCTGACCTTTCATCCTAGTAGCCAAACCCTCTTCTCTGTTGCCAGGGCAACATGATCCACATTTGAAGTCATATGACCTGTGTTCAAATTTCTCTTCTGTCATATGCTAAGTGACTTTAGCCATTTAACCTCTTCAAGCCTTAGCTTCCTCTTCTATAAAATCAGATAGTCAGTTTTGATGATCTCTAAGATTCTTTACTGCTCTAAATCTTTGATTGTATGATTTTATAAACGTATCCACAAACTCAATGCCTTTTTATGAGGAATTGAACCACACCAAATCAGGATTAGGTTGTATGGCTTAACTTTGTAGATTTTAGTTAAAAGATGATAGGACATGATTGATGATGATTTTTTGTTGTATGTGAGTCTGAGTAGCTCTGATGGCATGAAATATAACAGGAAAAAGAATGGCAGAAAATGCCATAGATAGGAAATTGAAGTCCAGAAAAGCCAAGTGAGATGAGTAAGGTCACATAGCTAAAAGTTTAAGAGCCTGGTTTGAATATTGGTCTTTCAACTTATTTTGGTGGCTTAGTGAATTATTGGAGAGTGAGGATTTGAATCCATAATTATTTTTTACTCTCAGTCCAGTACTTACTATATCATACTACCTGATTCTCCAGCACTCTATCTCCCAAAATTAATATTCTATACTCTCCCCTTTATTTCTGGATCATATTTTTTTCCTTTTTAAAATAGAGTATTTTGTTTGTAGATGACTATCATTTTCATATGAAAAGCAGTTCTGGTTATACCACACGCCACTCAATCAAAATTTCCCTATTGTTATAATAATAATGATAATTATATAATAATGATAAAAACATTTTGATAAAATCTGGGTGACCACATATGACAATGTATGTCACATTCCTTACTTATTTCCCCAATCCTGACTCACCATAAAAAGAGAGGTATATATTTTTTTTTTCCTTTCTTCCCTAGCTCTTAAAATTACTCAATGCTTGGCATCATTTGCTGTTCTTTTAGATTCCATTATTTTTGTAGATGTGTATATTATTCTACTTGTTCTATTCATTTACAGCTTTCTGCCCATTCAGTTTCCATCTTTGTTTCACTCAGTTCTTCATGTTCATTGCTTCTTATGGCACAATATTCTATAACATTCATATGTAATAATTTGTTCAACCATCCCCCAATCCATGGACATCTATTTTCTTTCCAGTTTTTGTACTACCACAAAATGAGATGATTTCACTATTATGCCATATGCAGGGTGAGAGGTAGGGTGTGTGTCATTCTTCATGAGTTATATGGACCAAACTTGCTTTACTAAAATAAATTTTTATTGATTTTTTAAAGAAAAGTGTACCTTTTTTCTCCTAGTTACCTAGGTTTGTAACCTAAGTGTCATCCTTAAATCCTTACGTTGTCTCACTTCTTACATCCAGTTGATTACTAAGTCTTGTTGTTTCTACTTCTTGAAACATCTCAGATGCCACCCATTCATCTTCTGACATAGTCATCACCCTGATAGAGGCCCTCATCACCTAACTCCTGGACTATTGTAATACCTGTGTTTTAATTATGGCTCCAGTCCAGTCCAGATTCCACTCAGCTGTCAAAGTGATCTTCTTAATGTGCAAGTCTGACCATGTCACATCCTACAGTTGATCCCTATTGTCTCCAAGATCAAAAAGACAATGCTCTATTGTGCTTATGAAGCATTCTTCCCCCACCCATGACCTAGCTGCTTTCTACCTTTCTACCCTACTCATATGTCATACCTCACCAGGGATATTAATCTCCTTGATTTTCATTGCACAAGACATTCCACCTTCTGATGCTGAGCATTTTCACTTGTTGTCCTTCTTCCCAGGAACTCTTTATTTCCTCATCTCTGCCTTCTAGCTTCCCTGGCTTTCTTCAAGTCTCAGCTAAGTTCCATCTTATGCAAGAAGCCTTTTCTGATTCCCCTTAATGTCTTCCCTGTGAGATTTTTCCCATTGTTTGTACATAGTTGTTTGCACCATCTTCCTCATTAGAATGCAAGTTACCTTAAAGCAAGGTATGTCTTTTATCTTTTATTGTATCCTTAGTGTTTATCACAGTGTCTGGTATGTTGTAGATGACCGATTACCTGATATGACTTATAGTCTCCATGTATCTCTTTCTCTTTCCCTCTCAGAGAACTATTCCATAAAAGAAAACCAGAAAGAGAAATAAATCATCAAAAATTATCAATGTAAAAAATTTCTGAAAATGGATGTAATGTTCCTGTGATCTCCCACTTCTGCAAAGGAGTGGAATGTCCTCTTAAGTCTCCCCTTTGGGGCCATGCCTTTTTTTGTGGTTTTGCAACTTTCACTTTTTATTATTTTGCCAGTTTTCCACTTAAATTGTTTTATTCATTGTGCATATGGTTTTCTTTCTTCTGCTTACTTCATTCAACATCAGTTTTTGTCTTTCCATTCTTCTCTTTATTCATCATATTAATAATTTCTTAGAGCAAAGTAACATGCCATTGTATTCAGATGCCACAATTTATTTAGTCATTCCCAAATTAATTATTTCCAGGTTTGCTTTTTTTTTTGCTGCTATGAAAAATGCTTTTATAAATATTTGGGTCATAAGAAGGCTGTCTTTTTTATTAGTGATCTCCTTGGGTTACCTGTTTAGAATGGGTCCAAACTTTCAAAGTTTACTTTAGTAGTTATGGGAAAATAAAAAGTTGCTAAGAAAGATAATTCCCATGGTGGCCATGGGGAGCCCAGGGATGCATCAATTGGTCACTGAGCCCTGATGTCAGTGTGGGAGTCATACTTAATCCTTTTAGCTTTTTAAGCACTACTCATGTCTTTAAAAATGCATCAGAAATCTGTGAAGACATTGCTATACTTTGTTCTTCTTCCAAATAGGTAGGTAGGAGATATGAATTTAAAGTTGGTTTTATGGAAGGAAACTACAGCATAGCTTCTTTCCCCTAAGGACTGGAGAGGTGTATGCTAGAATGCCGCATTTGGTGCAGTGACTCCAAATGCATAATTAGAATGCACCCTTTGATTTGATGAAGGTTTAGTAGGTTTAGAGGCTCTCGGAACCACCTTGGTAAGGAAAAGGATGAGTGTGGGTTACCAGCTCTATAACCTACAGCATTTTAGAGTGTCCTTCTGCAAACTGGTCTGCCCTTAGAGATTTGGAGGACGATAAGGCTTGTGGGTTAATTTTGCTCTTTCAGCCACAATCCAAGGGTAGAGGAGGATGGAATCTGAGGTATTCTCCTAGATTTTATTTAACTAGGATGTACTTATTTTTACTCATACATATCTTGCAGATAGCCCAAAATGAATCAATAACCAACCTCCTTCAAACTCCTATATCCTACAAGAGTTTAGTCTAAGGCCTCCTGATAGATTTGGGATGGGTATATGAATATGATTTGTTCTGGATTGGAGAAAAATTTATTTTTTTTTCCTAGAGCTTGAGGTCCAGCAGATTTCTCTGTGGCATTTGAAAAAGAAAAATGGCACTGGGTATTTACATTTTTCTAGGAGAGAATCATTGAACTAATGACATGCAAATTTAGTTTGTAATAATATAAAGGCATGTAAATAACTAAGGATGATTATCATCCAGGAGAGGAAGAAGAATGTGGAAAATCAGATTCTAGTAAAGGGATTTTATTTTCTGGAGAGGGACTTCAGAGAAAAGTATTTACATGTGTTTTACGTGGACGTTAGCTGTCAAGGCAATGGTGTCAATGCCTGACTGGAGAATCATTATAACCAGCTGGAGAATGGTTAAGAGATGGCAAAATGAGGAATTATGACTGTGATTATAGAATTTTTTCATCATCTAAGGGACAAGACAGTTAAGTAAAATGACTATTTACTAGTCACTTTGTGTCTCATTTATTATTCAGGTTAATTTTCACAGATAAAATACTTTTATATGTGTAGATTCAGTATGACCTAAAATAATTTACAGAGAGGGACAATTGATACTGAGATAGAGGCAGAGGCAGAAACTTATATGACAATGGAAAACAGAGACTTAAGAGATTAAGTAACCCACAGTTCAGCAATAGTTGAGAAATGCATATTTGAAAGGAGGACATGATAAAGGTAAAAATAGCCCAGAAAACTTCTGATTTCCTATAGGTCCATACCACTATGCTAGAAAGAGGTAAAATTCAAAGCAGTTTTCTGAACTCTAGCTCTGGAGAGATCTTTTGCTGAAACATGCTGCCATAATTATCAAATTTGCAGAGTACGAAAAATTATGAGTAATAGCACATATACTTATGGAATCCGAAATCTTTTTAATTGGCTAAAATGATGGCCTAATAAAGCACAATTAAATAAGGATACATATTAAGTCCTATATTTGTAGTCAAAATTTGACTGTAAGATTTCAGAATGGAGGAAGTAGGGAAAAGTTGTGGCTAGGCATCATATCCTATGAAAAAGATCACAAAGTTTTAATGGATACTTAACTCAATAGGAATGAATTGTTTAACAGGACTAGCAAAAGAGCCAGTCCTCTTAACCAGGAGAAACATAGGGAACTGGATGTGGGTGAGGGTGATGATGATCCTTTTACCCAGCAAGAGTACATCTGAAATATAATGTCCAATTTTGAGTGCCATACTCTAGCATGGATTTTGACAAGCTAGAGATCATCTAGTAGAAGCATCCAAGATGATAAGGGGACTTAAAATGATGTGATGTGAAGATCAGTTAAAGGAAGAGATAAATTCTAGGCTGAAGGAGAAAAAGTATTGATAGAAATCTTCAAATATTTGTATAGCTATTATATATAAAAAGAGTCTCAGGTGTTAGAACTAAAAAAAAGTAGGTCAGATTTGTTGAAGGTTCTGACAAAACTGCCTCTAAGTGGAATATGATGCTCTAGAAGATAATAGAGTCTTTATCCATGGGATTACTCAATTGGTGGCTGCATGAAAACTTGAGAGAATGTTGACAAAAAGATTCTTGTGTTGATGTGGGTTGAACTGGAAGGCTGCTGAGGTTCCATCTTAACTTGAGATTCTGTCACATTGCATTTACTGCTAAAGTTCCCAGTCCCTAACTGGTACAGCTAGACTTGGCACAAAGAAGGTGATTTAAGGTAGAAGATCCTGAATAGGATAAATGGGGGCTAGATATTCTATTGTAATCACTGCATTGGGCAGAATGTGAGGGGTTTATTCAGTCCATTTTCCTGGGTAAGTTAAATGTCTTATCAGTGTTCTATTGTAATATTGAGTTTCTTCAGATGATTATCCTGGATTGCCAACCCAAATGGAGCTTTAGTTGCACCTCATTATATGGATATAAGTTATGGTACAGTCAGTCATAAGGAATAAAAATTTCCATTTGATAAAATTTTCAGTTTTAGCACAGTCTTATATCCTGTCTATGTTTCAATTTTAACTAATAATTTTAAAAGGAACTTAAGTGCCTAGTATGTTCTAGGCACTATGAAAACCACATTATATATATTATCTCTTTTGGTCATAAAACCTCTCCTCACCTTCAAAGTCCTTTTCCCATATTTTCTTTCCTTATTTTCCTCTTACTTTCTCACATTCCCTGTTACTTCCATTTCTTGTGTCCACTTCTTTTCTTTGTATCAATTGATTTATGAAAATATTGTCATTAATATTTATTAAGCATTTACTGCAGGGATATCAAAGGGACAAAGGCTGAGATGAATGAGAGAATGAAAGAGTAATGATCTTGACCACAAAGATATTACAACATATTTAGGAAAGCAGGATATGCATGCACGAAATGACAAATATAGTCTAGCATGTTTGATGCACCAAATTAGTGGCTCAGACATTTAATACTATGGGAAATCAAAGGAGAGAAAATTCACTGAGATCTGGGCTCATCAAGGAAGGGTTCGTGAAGACTTTGAGTTAGTCTTTGAGAGATAGGTAGAATTTAGATAGGAAGAGAATGGGGGGAGGAGGTTCAAGCAAAAAGGATGGTTTGAATAAATCCATTGAAGTAAGTCTTGGAAACAGTGATTTAAACAGTATGGAAGAAGTGTGTGGTTCATGAAGGGAAAAGTATGAGAAAAGGTCAAAGGATAAGAGAACTCATTAATAACTTATTCATCATAAATCACTTCCTAGCAATTAAAAAATGATATTGAATGAAACAAAACATTATTTTCCTACTTCATTTACTGGAATCTCAGAAAAGATATTGATACTTGTCAGAACCATTTAATTAGTTAAAAATTCTGACTAGGTCAAGGGGCAGTGATGTGTTGGAGTCATGCAAACTGATAAGTGCTTATTGTTAAATTTTCAGTGTATTTACACCTTAGAAATCAGAAAGACTATAAACCAGGGATTTATTCATTGTTTGTTAATTGCCTAGTCTTAAGAAAGTGATGCAGGAAGTCTTGATAATGAAGATTACCTTTCAAATGATACCCTGCATGCATCTTTTTGGGAGGCTGATTGTTAAACATTTATCAGTAACAAACAAGGACAAAAGAGTTTATGAGGAATATTCATACAGGATATTTTGAAGTATGGGTGAGATCCAAAGATCTCTGTTTTCATCATGGGTACTCTGTGTGTTATCTTGGAAGGAAAATGCAGACATTCTAGGCTGTTGTTGGTGTTGGGATTGTCTGGGCTATTGGTTTGGACATATTTCTGAAAGTATAGGGCTGGAAAGTTGTTGTGAAACAATAGAAGAATATCTAACATAATATATGTTTCATAGGTGAGTTCCTTGTTGGAACTTCCTGTATATTTAGGGTTGTTTTGGTAGCTTGCCTAGTCATTTTCTTATTAATGAAGCTTCATTTCCTGTGTTGTTACAAAGTCTGTAGGTGTGTTTATTTCAGAACTATACTCAGCTGTATTTTAACTGTATTCCTGACCAATGCATTTGCCTACTTACTTGTCAGTGTAGCATTAACCACTTATAATCTTTGAAGATGCATGCTGGCCCTGATTCCTGTTGCAGCCTTGGAATCAGTACCTTTATGCTAATGCCTTCATGGTTATGTTAAGACCACACTAATATCAGCATGATTGATGCTCTCACAGAAGGATCCCTTCTTAATTCCCATGATGATGCAGCCTAGCTTTACTCCTCAACTGGAACACCTGCCCTTTGTGGTTCCCTCATCTAGTGTTGGATGTTAGGTTAGAGAACATGGCTAAGTGGTGAAAATGGAGAACTAGGAAGAAAGAAAATGGGAAGCTAGAAAGAAAGTCAGTACATAGAGTGCCACATCTGTAGTCAGGAATATCTGAGTTCAAATCTAGCCTCAGATACTAGTTGTGTGAAACTGGCCATGTTACTTAATCTCTATTTGCCTCTTTTGCTCTCTTGCAAATTCACTGGAGAAGGAAATGGCAAACTACTACAGCATCTTTGCCAAGAAAACCTCATAGACAAGTCCATGGAGTCATGAACAGTTGGATATAATTGAACAACTGAACAATCACAAAAAAGAAGAAAGCAGCTTTGAGTCAGGTGTAGGGCAAAAACTGTTTTAGGTGGTGGTAGGATAGAAATCCATAACACCTTCGGTTAAGTGACTGTAAGATAAACTTATTTCTGAGGTCTCAAAGGCAGGGTGATTGTGGAAGTTTTTTGGTATGCATTGACATCTAAATACAGAATTCATTGAAATCATGTTTTTTCTCCAGTACATGTGAAATGTATGTCTTCCAAGTTTTAAATGAATACAAGATATTTAAAAGCACCCTGAACCATTAGAAGATGTTTTTTGAATATTAGAATTTAAAAACTAGATGCTTTATCACAAGAGTTCTCATTCTCTCAATTCTTTCTCTTCAGGTAATATCATATTCAGGTCAATGAATGAAGTGAATCATTCAATGGTATATGAATTTGTGTTCCTGGGGATCTCCAGTTCATGGGCCATGCAACTTTTCTTACTAGTATTCTCCTTCGTGTTTTATGTGGCCATTGTGCTGGGAAACTTCCTCATTATGTTCACAGTAATCTTTGACCCTCACTTACATTCTCCCATGTATCTTCTTTTGTCTAACCTCTCTCTCATAGACCTGTGCTTTTCTTCTGTTTCTGTTCCTAAGATGATTTATGACCTTTTTTATGAACACAAAGCCATATCATTCCTGGGTTGCCTTATGCAGATATTCTTCATTCATATGTTTGGAGGGACTGAGATGGTGCTGCTAATTTCCATGGCCTTTGACAGATATGTTGCCATATGTAAGCCTCTTCACTATCTGACCATTATGAATCCAACAATGTGTATTTTGCTCATAGTGGGGTCTTGGGTCATTGGCCTCATACACACACTGACCCAGTTGGCTTTTGTGGTAAACTTGCCTTTCTGTGGCCCTAATGAAATTGACAGTTTTTATTGTGATCTTCCTCGCCTCATCAGATTGGCCTGTGCAGATACCTACAAGTTGCAGTTCATAGTCACTGCTAACAGTGGTTTAATTTCCATGGTCACCTTATTCCTGTTGTTCATCTCCTACGTATATATCTTGGTCACTGTTCAGAAACACTCTTCAAATAGTTTGTCCAAGGCTCTCTCTACTTTGTCAGCTCACATCACTGTGGTGGTCTTGTTTTTTGGTCCATGTATGTTTGTCTATTTGTGGCCATTCCCCACAATGCCAGTGGATAAATTTCTTCTTATTCTTGATTTTGTTATCACCCCTGTCCTAAATCCTTTTATATATACATTCAGGAACAAAGAAATGAAAGTTGCCATGAGGAGGCTGATCAGCCAACTAGGAAGTTCCAGCAAAATTTTGTAAATAACTCTAAGAGTAACAGAGTATGTTTAACTGACCACTATCTAACATGTGGATGACAACATTCCAATCTGGGACTAAACATAACAACATACTCTATTTTAATGTTCTTCACATTGGTATAAAGGCTATTTCCATGGGCTAAAAGGCACATTGACTCCTGCTTCATCTGTTAAAAAAGACACAAACAAAAATAAATATTGTTGATCTCCTTTGGTTAGAAAATTCTATTTCGGTTATGATTTTAAGATGTACCTTTTTATAATTTCTTAATTTATATTCAAATCTGTAAGAGGAAATATACTTTGAGAAAGGAAAGTAAACCATGCTGTTTTACTTATAAGTTTATATGCAAATTCATAGATTGACTATCTTAATTAATTCACAGGACTGACCTAAGCAATTATCTAGTTCTCAGGAATAAGATTATCTTTTCAATCACAAAGGATTTAATGGCACCTCCTATTCTTATCTGAAAATTCTGTGAGAAAAGCTCCCTAGGTAAACCTTATCAGAACTCCCTAAATTAAATCTATGCATAATCTCACTTGAGTGGGAGAATGGTGTAGGGTGTAGAGAGGTGATCTCACTCATGAAGACCTTAGTTCCAGTCCTTCCTTAGACAGGTATTGGCTGTGTGACTCAGAACATGTCCCTTATCCTTGAAACTTTCTAAGACTATTAATTGAAGAGCAATTGCTAGTCTCAAATGTCACAGAAAGTTGGTAATTTTCATTGTTAGAGGAGAGCTTAATGAGAAATTTGTATAGAACAAAACTCCTAGTTCAGGAATGTTCTAGAGATATTTTTCTGCCTCCTAATTCCTAGATCATCTCTATAGTTTTTCTAAGTTGATGATTTTATGATTCCAAGATTTGCCCAGTTTTGCTTTACCACTGTTGTTTTTTGTCCATTGTTTTCGAAGAGGACAAATGACATTATGGGATGATCTCTTGACTTACTATGAATTGGATTTAAATAAGACAGAATTGTCAGCCTCTATCTTCCAGGGTCAATTAAATCCAGTGGCAGGACAAAAGACAACACAACTGGCAAATGGAAAAGGTTGCAGTGGATGGTCTTAGCTTCTTCAATGTCTGTTTAAGCTTTAAGTGCTCCCCAGCATCTGCTTCAGCTGCCTTCCTGGCTGCTAGGATAAATTGTTCTCATCCACCAGTTTTGATTGGGGTGGTCTTCATATGCTTGAAGTAGATTTCCTCCTAACCTGTACAATTAATTTCTTTATGGAAGGATCATTCTTTGTTGCCAGATAGTGTGGCCAAAACATGTGACAATATATGATCAAATGCAAATATGAAAGTTTTGCCTTTCTGTTTAATATATAACATTGAGATGAAATCTATCAATAATTCATTTCTTTTTTCTATTTTATTTGTGTTCTGTGCATGTGAATTTTAATATTGTCTCTGTTAGAATAATGAAATTTTATGGCATGCATCTTATAATTTGATTTTTGTGTTTTCTATCTAAGTATTAGGGAAGGATTGATTATTTAGGTTATTCATACAACCTGATATTATACCATGAGATTAACAATATTAATTTCCCAGTCATTGGACTCTTCCAACTACTTTACAAGGTATCAGAACTATATTTGTATCACTCTAATTATTATAAAGTCATGATTATATTGCATTGAAATTTCCCTCCCTATAACTTTCTCTAAGTTGTGCCCATTGGTTCCAGTTATATGTTAGATCTAAACAGATTAAGTCAAATTCCAAATTCATAGGCCAGTCCTTCAATAGATCAAAAGCAGTTATTATTCCCACCCCAAGAAAGGAAGATTTAGATAGGATATTTTAATAAGTGTCCTGAGTTGCCAGGGGATGCACTAAATATATGACGTGAATTGTGTGTATGTCTGTGTGTGTGTGTGTGTGTGTGTGTGTGTGTGTGTGTGTGTGTTTGAGTAAAGCAGAACTAAACACGTATAGGAATGGGAACATAAAATATATAATTCAAAGTTATCTTTGTCCTCAATTTCCCTATGCTGTCCCTGGCACCAACAAGAGAGGATTAATTGGTTGTGGATTAAAGTTGGAAAGAAAGTATTCTATAGATTCCTCATTTTTTCATTAGTAATGATTCTCCCAAATCTGGAGTCAAGTTAGATGGCTTTCATACCATTGATTAAGAGGGCAATTGACTTTAAAGTGTCCTCCCAAGGGGGCAAACACTCATGAAAGGTTTTTCTATAGCATTTGGAGTATCTGTGCTAGCAGGATCAATGACAAAAGAAAGTAAAATGAATGAGATCATAAATAAAGAAATTGAGACCATGAGATAAAAGAAAATGCCTAAGATTACATAGCTATAAGAGGTAAGAGTCAAGATTTGAACAAAGGTCTTCTTGCTTTGATTTTCTACCCACAAATGTTGCATAATGAGGCAGTGCAGTATTAGGGACCAATTTCCTGTCTGGTTTTATCTCTATCACACTACCTGGTTCCCCTTTTTCAGACTTTAACCCATACTGATATTCTATACATTTTGGTCTCTGGATCATATTTTCAGAGTGTTTTTTTTTTTCTTTGTAATTCTGGGGAAAATGCAAAGAGGAGCAAATATAGAATACCTAGAATGAATATGTCAGTGTCACTTAGATTAGAGCTATATAAATTGATGATAGATTCCTGATATTTGTGCTAAAGCAGAACTTAATCCTTTTAGGTACTTTCATACACTATCCATTTTAAAATTTATTTTCATTTTTTGGTTTTTTTTACTTAAATTTTATTTTTTCAATTAATAAGCATTTATTTTTTTCTTCCCAGCTCCTTTACATTACTCCTTGCTGAAAAAAACAAAACAAAACAAAACAGTGACATACATGCATAATTAAGCAAAACAAATACATTGGTCACATACAAAAATCTGTTTTTCATATTCTTCTCTCCGTTAAACCTGAAAATTTGGTTGAAGGAAACAACAGAGCTAGGTGATAGAAAAATCCATGTTGTTTATTATTTTCCCTTAAAGCATAGCGGAGCTAGCTTACTTGTACGTACAAGGAGTCAGAGTATAAACTCTGGCTGCCTGAACAAAGCAATGAGAAAACTTATATACGTTATTTTAGCAGAGCTAGCAAGCCTGTATGACCTCATTTTTATGACCCCCATGTATGTTTAACCCTGATACAAGAAGAGGATTTTCCTTAATGGAATAGAGTTGTAAAGGATGTTGACAAAAGTCAGTTGAAACTACAGCCCAGCGTCTCTGTGTCTCATTACATTCCATAACATAGTATATACTTGTAGAATATTAAGCAAGGTAATCTCTCTTGGGGTTAGGGTAATGTCCTTATGTCAGTCTAATCTGGCCTTGTTGACAGAGGTAAGGGTATTTATTACCTGAGCAAACTTTTAGAGAAAACAAAGAAGCCCAGGTCCTGGATCTTCATCCAGTTACTCATTAAATCAGGCTCTGGGTCTACTTGAAATTAAAAATGATATAAAATAGTATAATATTTTTCACATCTCCCATATGCATCTTAAAATTTCTTGGGAGACTGAAACAGTGACTTGAAGCAAGCCCTTTTTTGCTCCTTGGTGGAAGACAACAACAAAACTATTATAGTAGATTTAGAGATCCATCGCTTTCAGTCAGAAGGCTTAGTCAAAATATTAGGGGTCTAGTAGTTTACAGTGAACTTATTACTATCATCTCGTCCTATATTGCAAAGCACCATGAGTTACAGACTTATGTGTTATCCAGTTCATGGAGTCCATAATGACAGGGAATAATTAGGTCAAATCCTACCAAACATTACAAGGGATTGTCAATCCTTTCTTTGCATAGGTTATTACTTCAATTAAGCAAGTGACAGGCAATGCTATTGTTATATATATATTTTTAACATAACCTTTGTCAAATAAGTTTTGACGTAGCAACAGTGTGGCTAGTGGCTACTGTGGGGCTGAAAGACTGACAACAACCAACACCACAGAAGGGCTGCCAACACAGGTTCTTTTGATCTGTTTTATGAAGGAAAGTAACTTTAAGGAGTTAAAAATCTCACTTTAATCAAACATACATATATAAAGTCACTTAGTTCAAGAGGAAAAGCCAGCAATCTGAACTTCAGAGCAAATACAAACAAATTACAAACACAGACAATATAAACAGACCAAATCACAATTCATAGATACTGAAGAACCAATGGGTCTGGGTTAGCAAAGCCGGGATGCAGTTACAATGGCTTGCCCAGAGTCTCAACACTCCTTCTATGAGTGAGCCCCAAAAGTCAAACAGCAATCTCTGGGGTACTTGATTGCCTCAGTGCTGAAAAGCACTGAAATAAAGAACAGAAAAAAGTCCCATTTTGCTAGCCATTACATTTGAAAGGCAAGTCTGATGAATGGTACTTAATCACCTTAACATTTCAAAGGAGAAGACAACAAAACATCCTGCCCTGGTTACCATTACATTGTCTTAGTGCTGAGAAACACTCCAAGACAAAAAGATTCCATGTTACCTGCCCTGGGCAAAGAAAGGCTGGAATCTTTAAAGGCACTTAAGTGAAGAACAGCAAAAACCCCTGCCCTGATTACCACTACAGACATATAAAAGAGAAGAGATTAATGCAAGGGGATAACACACAGAGAGATGCCAACTCTCTCTATGTCTATCTGCCTGTCTGTCTGTCTCTGTTTGTCTCTGTCTCTCTGTTTCCCTCTGTCTCTTTCTCTCTGTCTCTCACACAATCACAGAAAACATACACATAAACACTCAGAGGCTTTTTTGGTACATTCCTACCAGGTTGACCATTGTTAAAATTTGCTGGTAAACTCAGGAATGGGACAAGTCATTGAAATAATAGCTTAGCAACTACTTGCTATCTTGGTTCCTCTTTAGTTCAGTCTAAATTGCATAGCCATTTTAAAAATGGAGACATAGTTATAGACACAAAGGACATGGAGAAGAATAATTATGACATAATCATATGGAGAAGCTGAGATGAAAATAGAAATATTGAGATCTAAGACAGAAATCTACATGAATTTTAAATTTGAGAAGTGGCGGGGAAGAAAATACTCTGAAGAATTCCTGATTGCATTATAAAGAGGTAGGATTCTGCTGCGGGCTGAGTTAGAGCTGAGCCCTGCTCTCCTCAGACCTCCAGGCCCAGGGGCCTGCTGAGATAGACTCAGGGCTTTGGGATGTGGGTGGAGCCAGGAGGAGGGGTCTCGCCTTTGTTGCCTCCCTAGCGATTCCAGGTCGGACCTGCCTGACCACGTGGAACTTCCGGCTCTCTGGCAGAGCATGTGGAACTTCCGGCTGCCTGACCACGTGGAGTTTCCGGTCTTTGCCTGGACTGCCTGCCCGCAGGGAGCTTTGGGTAGTGCAGGAGGAGAGGGGGAGGAGAGTAGGCGGAGTCAGAGCGGTCCTAGGACCCAGGTGTATTAGCTTTACCTGTCTTTCACCCACCTAACCAAAGAGTGTACCTACGTCACTAAAGGTATAAATGTGCTGCTTGCTGAAATAATAAATGGAGTCATTCACCATCTTGTTCGGCTCCCGCCCCGTACATTGTCCGCGAGATCAGGCCCTTTGCTTAGGCAGAGGCCTGGGGCTTGGGGGGAACCCCGAGCGTAGTTACGAGGCTTTGGAAGCCCGTGACAGGATTCCAGTCCAGTTCTTCTAATTCCCAATCTGGAAATCTTTGTTTAAAACCTGCTAGCATAATTAATCAATTTTCAGGTCACATGATCCATGAAACGACAGCTAATACATAGGATGATAGAGATGGAATACAATAAAATTTCAATAGACTTACGGTGGCTCAGTTCTAGTGCTAGACTTGAAACACAGAAGATGAATTCAAATTTTGCCTCAAACATATGCTGGTTGTATGACCCTGGGCAAGTCACTTAACCTCTATGTGCCTTAGTTTCCTAATGGAAATTGAGGGCAAAGAAGACATTGAATTATGTAGGATAAAAGACCAATCCATGACAAACTATGAAATAGAAGTCTATCTTTTATGTTTCCAGTCCTATACATGATTGCTTCTGCTTTACGCAAACACACACACACACACACACACTCAACTCTGGTTGTAAAATGGGGATAATAATAGCATCTACCTCCCAGCGTTATTTTTTTTTTGGCAGGGCAATAGGGGTTAAGTGACTTACCCAAGGTCACACAGGTAGTATATGTGTCAAATGTCTGAGGCTGGATTTGTATTCAGTTCCTCCTGACTCCAGGGCTGGTGCACCTCTCACTGTGCCACCTAGCTGCCCAGGGTTATTCTGAAGATAAAATGAGATATTATTTGTAAAGTGCTTTGAAAACCTTAAAATGTTGCATAAATGCTGGTTATCATCATTATCTTTATTGACATCATAATCATCATCATTATCATTCAGGAAGGATACTAAGATCATAAATTAAAATTGAAATGAACCTTAGAGGAAATCTCCAATTCTCTCATTTTATAGGTGAGAAAACAGATGCTTAGGTAGACTAAGTGAATTAGTTATGGTCTAACAAATAGTGTGTATCTGAGGCAAGATTTTAATCAAGGCTTTCTGACTCCAGAGTCAGTCATCTTTCTTACTTCACCAAGAAACCTCAAGGGATTTTTCACTTCCTGAATATATACACATGGAGGCCAGATGAATACTTCAGTTGTAGAAAATTTCATAAGGGAGATCCCTCTTCAGTTATGTGTCATCCAAGTGTTGAATGAGTTAATTGCTAAGATCACTTAAAAACCTCAGTTTCTGTAATTCTGTAGCACCCTCATTTATTGCTGATATTCCTATTGCCTTACTGGAACAAAGTGTATTTTAGGACACAATCAATAAAGCATTTCTTAAGTGCCTACTATGTATTAAATCTTGGTCATAAAAAATACAAAAAACAAAACATTTCCTATTCTCAAGGAGCTTGTAATACCAAGGGGAGGACAAAAATATAAAGAGAGAATATATGTACAAATAAATACAAGGTAGTGAACTGCTAGGTAGTTAGGAAGGGAAGGCATTAGTTGTTGGAGAGATTAGAAAAGATTTCATAAATGCAGAGTTGATGGGAATGTATCTGGTATTGGATACATTGTATGAAGTTCTGCATTGGGTAGATGATAGGTTTTTATGGTCATCGTTCTGTGAGAGACAGATGCTACATAAATGTTTCACAGGGCTGGGGAACCTTTGGCCTCAAGGCCACATGTGGCCCTGTAGGTCCTCAAGTGCAATCTTTTGACTGAATCCAAACTTCACAGAGCAAAGCCCCTTAATAAAAGAATTTGTTCTGTACCGAACCCAAGGATCTAGAAGGCCACATTTGGCCTCCAGTCTGCAGGTTCCCCACCCCTGCATCCCAAGTTCTTTCAGATGAGTCCTCTGAATTGCCCAGACATTTAGAACTTCTTTGAACCTTATTCTAGGGACATCAGTTGAAAAACAGGGTCAGGTTGGAGGAACAAAGAAAATGCTTATGAAGAAAACTTTCAGTATCGAATTGTCATATAATCTGTATATGTTTTCAGCAAAATTATGTAGTTTACTGGTCTTCTTTTCTCAGTTCTTCTAAGTTCTCTCCTCTTTCCTTATATTCCCCTCTTTTTCCTTTTTCACCTTTCTTATTTTCTTTGAGGGGGAAGGCAAGACAATTGGAGTTAAATGACTTACCCAAGGTGACGCAGCTAGTAAATGTATCAAGTGTCTGAGGCCGGATTTGAACTCAGGTCCTGCTGACTCCTGTGCCACCTAGCTGCCCCATCACCTTTCATTCTTTTTTTTTTAAAACTTGTGTTTACTCCCATTTTAATCTTCATTTCCTTCTTTTCCTTGTGTTAATTAATTTATGGATTACTCTATCCAAAAACATTTATTGAAAACCTACTAGGGGAAGTTCAATGAGCCAGGGGCTGAGGGGCACAAGAAAATGAGTACAGCATTTACTTGACCTCTTGGAGCTAAAGTCTGGGGAGGAGACAGGAATAGTAAAGATGAAAAGTGAAATATTGTAGGATAATATGTTTTAACTGCCAAAATCAGGCTGTAGACAACGAATGCTTCAGGAGGGAAGAGGAGGGAGCTATAGCTAATAGCTGGGGGTAGTTAGTGAAGTCTTAAGGACAAACTTCATTTGGTCTCCTTGGGATGAACACAACTCAGAGAAGAAGAGTAATGGCATGCAGATGTTTTGGGAAAGAAAATGGTTTACAGAAATGGATTAGAATGAGGAGTGTTTGAGGAATAGTCAGTTTCTGTTTTGCTAGAGTGGAAGGTTTGTATGGGGTAATAGAAGCAAGTAGGGCTGGAGAGTACAGATACTTACTATTATTTTTCATTCCATCAAACTCCACTTGCAAATTCCATAGTTGCCCAATTAGGCTAATTGGAACCTCAGCAATGCTTAGGTTTTTTTTGTTTTTGTTTTTTTTTTGGCTAGGCTTATGCTCTCATACATAAACAGGTATGTTGAGGCTATTCAAACTTTATGACCCATTAAAAATTCCTAAATAATTAGGTGGGTAGACAGATACGAGTATTATAATCCATGAAAAAATGACGCCAAAGTATTCTGAAATAGTGGTGGTAAAAAAATCCCAAAAATAAACAAAAAAAGAAATGATGATGGTGACTAATAATAACTATGGATCTGGACCCAGAAAATGGTTGCCCCAGGATGTCAAAGGGGTATGTTTTTCAATGATTCTCCTTTGCTGGAAATTTATATGTACATATATATGTACACATATATGTATATATACATACATATATATACACATATAAACACACACACATATATACGTACGCATATGTGTTTTAACATATTGATTCACTTTAAGAAAAGATATTGACTAAATACTTACTGTATATAAGGTCCTATCATAGGCCTTCAGGATACAAAGACAGCAATGAAACAGTTGTGGCCTTTAAGAAGCTTATATTCTTTGGGAGGAGGGGAAAATACAACTTGTGCTGGACTAAGTAAATACAAATACAAGCAAAGCAATTTAAAGAGGGGAGAAGCTGCTAAATATTACTGGCAACCAATTAAGGATTCATTTATTGCATTTTATGAAGTTGTACCTGAAATGAGCTATATAGCAAGCTAAAGGTTATGTGAGGGTGAGTTGAGGAAGAAGTTCATTCTAGACAGGGGATATCACTTGTGCAAAGATATGAGGGTAGGATATAGAATCCCATGTGTCTGTAATAACAGATAGGGAAAACTGACTGAAATTGTTAGCATAGGAGAATAATATGATATGTCAGGAAAATGTGGGTGGGAGCTAGAATGTAGAGGCTTTAAATACCAGATTGAGTAGTTTGTATTTTATCTGGAGGCAACAGAGTGCCATTCATTCATTCACTCATTCATTCATTCATTCATTCATCTATCTGTTTGTTTATATATTTGTTTATTTATCTACATATTTAGTTATCTATTCATCCATTCAGCTAGCTACATTTATTATTATTATTTTACTAAGAGGGTGACATAGTAAGATATGAGTTTTTTTAAAAAAAACGTCAATTTGATAATGGTGAGAACCTTAGATTTAAGGGGAGAGAGTTTGGAGGAAGAAAGTCCAATTAGGAAACTATTGAGGTAGAATAGGAAAGAGGCAATGAAGACTTGAACTCGAATAGAGATTGTATTGAATGTAGAAATGGTGATAGATTTATGAAGATTTTATGAGATTTTATGAACACAGTATTGACAAAACTTGGCCATTTATTTCATATGAAGGTTGAGGGAGAGGGAAATATCAATGATAACTCCAAAGTTGCAAACTTAGGTGATTAGAAGAACGGGGATGTTATTTACAGAAGTGGAAAAGTTTGTAGCAAGTCTCTTAGTCAACTAGTATTTAAGTACCTACTCTCTGCCAGGCACTGTGCTAAATCATAGGGAAACAATGAAAGACAAAAACAAAACAAGCGAGCAACTGTAAAAGTCACCCTTCAACCCAAAAAAGAAACCCCAAACCAAACAAACCCAGCCCCCTTTTCTCAAGGAGATGAGAATATGGACTTGCAGGGACAGGGGTGGAACATTAGATCCTTTTTGGTCACGTGGAGTGTGAGATGCAGGTCTAGGTAGAGCTGCCCAATAGACATTAGATAATACAGGACTGGATTTCAGGAAAGAAGTTTTATTTCAAAGATGGCCTTAAGTGACTGTGGGTGTCTTGCAATTTTATAATACATGATTCTACTTTGAAGACAGTTTTATACACTTTTATATAATGAAAATCTCAGTTTTTGGATGATTCATCTCAAAAGAAGGAAAGTTGTTTGTTGCAGCTGAAAAAAAATTGTGGTGTCAGCTGTACCATAATATATACACATATTTGATTTTTAAATAAATATTTTAAATTAATGAATCCCAATGAAAGATTACACACATACAAAATTTCAAAATCTGAAAGTTATAGTTTCATAAAATGACCACATGAGCACCTAACCAGAGTTCAATCACTCTTAGAAAAATCATTTATTATCTAATTTTCTTTCATCTTTCCTTACCTTTTTTCCACTTAGTTACAGGTATCTCATTACTCACATATTATTTTTATTACTGAAGATACATATCTGAATATGTATGACACTATTTCTTTCTGCATTCCTAAAATTATTACATACTGAGTCCCCTTTCCTTAATAATTTTCATTACTGTATCGTGACCACTCTGCTAACAGCATGATAGCTACCTCCATATGTAGCAGCTACCTCTCCAGTCTCCTGTTGATACAGCCTAGACATAATCTTCAGCTGGAACTTCTGCCTCATATAATCTCCACAACAATAGTGATGATGAAAAAAATGTGAAAACTTCAAGGAAAGTAAAAGAAGGAACTATTTGGGAATACAATGTCTATCTTTTTTCCACTTAACTACAGCTATCTCACTCACACAAGTCAACAAAGTATTATAAGTAGCAGAGAAAGAGTTGATCTACATTGGTGGAGGGAGTGTCTTCACATGGACTTTCCTGTACCAACAAAATCACAGATCTACTCCATATCTCTGTATCTCCCCTTCTCATGACCTAGATGAGATGTTTAGGGTGAATTATTGGCTAAGGATGATCAAGGCCTAATTAATATCTCATTTCTTCAGAGGAAACACCTTTTGATATTAGATCTCATGGCCAAAGTGTATTTATGTTAAGGATGAGGAATTTACCTTGTAGTGAGATTCAACCTATACTCAGATACAATAAGCAATTTATTTTAAAAAATTGAATTGTTTTATAAGTATGAATTTCAATAAAGACTTTATTCTTTGGAATTATGGAATTTCTACGAAGTACATTTTCTGATTTGCTTTGGCATGCACTTTAAGTCAAAGTCATGAGGCAGTAGTAATTAAGGAAGCTTGATCTAAGACAAGGTGCTATCAGGGATGGGCTGCAGCCAGCTCATACTGACTCTCAAGAGCCAATTGTTAAATTTACAATGTGAGAATTTATATATCCCAAAATGGCAACTGCTTCAAGTTGTGGCTTAATTTGTTGTTTCATTAATTGCCTAGACTTAATAAAATCGTGGAGGGGGTGTGGCAGTTAGGTGGCACAGTGGATAGGAGGACCTGGATTCAAATCCAACCTCAGACACTTAGTAGTTGTGTGACCCTGGGCAAGCAACTTAACCCTGATTTCCTCCCCCCCCCAAAAAATCATGGGAACAATGTTATTAAATCAGGTTAAACCTAAAAGTATGTTGTGTGTACAGATCTTTCCACTATCCCATGTTACTCCTCTTGAGTGGAGTTCTTGGATTGAGCGTATCTACGTGGGATACTTTAATAGGTATTATGAGCAGCCAGGGCACAAATGAATGCATAGCCCCTCTGGAGATGGGTAGATGCAAGGGGGACACAAGGAGGATTAGGGACATGAAAAACAACAATAACCCATTGCTTCATGGTTTGTCATGAGTTAAGCATGAATCCTATGGAACTTAAACTCATTTTTGTTTCCAGATGTTTTTTGCTCCACTTGGCACCAAAGAGAGAGAGGAAAGAAATTTCTCCATAAACCAAGCATTATTTCAATAAGAAATAAACTTTCCAAGGTTGGAGTTAAGTTGCATAAATTTTACTTTCTAGAATTCAGAGGGTGATTGATAAAGGTCTTCCCAAGTGTACAAAGCACATATGAAATATTGATCTATAGTATTCTAAGTAGCTGTGCTAGCAGGACAGATAAGCAAGAGAAAAAAATTGAAGAGACTACATACAGGGAAACAGATTTTGAGAGACCATGAGATGCCTAAGGACATAGCCAGTAAGTGACAAACACAGGAATTGAATGTAGGTCCTCTGATTTGTCTTTATACTTCCACTGGGGAGTAGAATAGTCAACATTAGCACCTAGGTCCTAATTCCCAGGTGAACATTTTATCACTCTGCTTGATCCTCTACTTCCTCCACAAGCTCTATCCCTTACTTATGTTCTACATTTGAATATGCACCAAACTTGCAAAGTTATTATTTTTTTCTGGCAGCTCTGGGAAAAAATAAAGCAAAGTCTTTCAAAGGCAGAATCCCCAAGGTGGCCATGCTCAGTCAGACTCTCATACTAAGGCTACATCAATTGGTCACTTGGAACATCCTTGATGTTCTTGCTGGAGCAATATTTAATCTGTTTAGGTGCTTCTAGGCATAAATCTTTACACACACACCAGAATTTCTGAAGATATTGTTCTCCATTACCTTTCCTCCAGACGGTAGATAGGTGAGATCAAATTAAAGTTAATGGCATGGAAAGAAACTACCATGTAGTTGCCAAACCATGAGTATTCTACACCAGGATATTGCAATTTGATTATAATAAGAAGCCTCCTGCTATGTTTGGGTAAGCCAATTGTCCCACAGAACTTTTATTACCCAGTGTACTGTAAGCTGCATGAATAGTGCTCTGTGAAAGTTTAGCAGCTATCAGCATCACTTGTGTAGGGGCTGATCTTAATCAAAATAATCCTCCTGTGTGATGTGACAGAATTCCTGGACAGCCACAAACTGAGCTACTCTTATTCAAGACTTAAAACTGTTCTGATTTGGTACCTGGAGGAAAGGTAAAGGAGGCCAACATATCCAGGGATACACCAGGATTTGTATCTGATTTGATGATGCAAGGGGGTTTTTGCCTGACACTTGAAATTAAGAAAATGATTTTGTTGCATATCATAAAGTACTATGATATGGACTAGAAATTTTTTATCCTTCTAAAGGAAAATCCCTTTGTTCCTTACCATTATGCCAATGTCATCTGGTGATTGTACTGCTCAGTGCAAAGTCCTGGAGATCAACTGTATGACACTGAAGAGTCAGATTTTGGGAGGATTTCTTTTTAGGGGATGGAGGCTTTGGAGAGAGAAATATCTAGTTTTGTACTGAGATTATCCAGAAGGCAGGTAAGTATCAATGTTAGTCTTCTGAGTTCTAAAAAACAGAAGGACAATGGATTTAGGAAGGGAGAATGAAGTGGGGATGTTGGTGGCCATGGGGATGGTGAGAGAGATAAGAATGAGCATAATCACTTTTTTATACCGAATATTAAAGGTGATAGATGGTGAACAAAATATTTTCCTGTCAATCTGTGTCACAGTGAAATTTTGTTTCTTCCCTCCTATGTGCCTCTTAGCATCACTGGGAACACCAAAGAGGTAACTTGAGGCAAGGGGTTCACAATCATTAGTTGAAGACTGTCTTAAGGTACACATTTATAAGAATTATCTTAGAAATCAGCCATTCTTGCCTTTGGAGGGGTTAACCAAAATATTTGTATGTATAGCTATCCTATGGAATTTATACCTGTCATCACAGAATCCTATTCTATACATTGTATAAATTCTATAAATTCCTATTCTATTCAAGATCCATTCTATAAAAGTTACATACATATTGGTCACCAGCTTAATAGCTTCTAATTTTTTAGGAAGCATGCTCCATTCAGGTATCTTTGCCAAGAAATATAGGTATTGTCACCATTCTTTCTTTGAATTTATTAATGCTTCAAATAAGTAGCTGCTAATTTAATTGTTACCAAATTTTTAAAAAATCATAATGTATCCATCAAATAGGTTTTGGTTCCTCACAGAGCTACAGTGACGTAGCATATGCAAAGAGACACACACTGGTACATATACATATAGACACCTACTGAATTATCTCTTCAGCTTAGAAATAGGAAAGTTCGGTGAAATAACAGGTTAGTAATCATATAACATCTTATTTTTTCAATTCCCTTAAATCATTTTTGTGGTTATAGACAGATACAGACACAAATGATTTATGAGAGACGAGTGACTATCAGCAAGGTAGAAGCAGAGGCAAAAAACTGAAGTGAAAATATGAATGGTGAGAGCTAAGATATGGATCGATGGTTCAGAAATATTTCAAAAACGGTAATTTAAAAAGTGGATGTGATAATAAAGACAATAGGAACTGCACCTATAATTTCATTGGTTTAGAGAACCTCTGGATTAGGAAGGCCCCTACTCCAACGCAGGTAAATATCTCCTCTACAAAGTACAATTTGAAAGAGTGGCCTTAATACCGGGGACTTAAGCGGCTTGTCCATGGCTCCAGAACCAGTATGTGACAGGAGTGGGACTTTAACCATGTCCCTGGCTTCTAAGGCAGCTCTTTATCCACTACCTAGGACTACCTCCTTATTCAGTAGATGAACTGGGAAATTCCTCATTGTAGCTAGGTCTTTGCAAGTGTATTAGGAAAAGGTTAAATTCAAACCCAGGTCTCCTGATTCCAAATCGAGAGAGCTTTCCCTGACACCAAATTTGATGACTGTCAAATTTGCAGATGGTAAAAGCCAAAAGAAGTGAGATAGGATCCTGAAAGATCATGGTGGGCTAGAATGAAGCTAACTCAATTCAATTTAATAAGAATAAATATAAAGTCCCACACTGTGTTAGAAAACAATGATTTTTTTCTTTTATCATCTAATTTGTAAATTGCTATATTCTCAAACATTTATTGAGGAAGGAAGGAAACAAGCATTTATTAGATACCTTTTATATGCCAGGCATTTTAAAAATATCTCATTTGATCTTCATAAACTTCAGAGATAGATGTTATTATTGTCTCTATTCTGCAGTTAAGAAAACTGAAGTAGACTGGGAAGTTAAGTGTCCGAGGCCAGATTTGAAGTCAGGTCTTGCTGATTTTGGGCCCAATGATCTATCCACTGTGCCACCCAGCTGCACCAGCTATATGCATATCACTGGATGAGGGGCTGAGGAGTTGGAAAAAGATGAAAAAGATTTTTTTTGAACACAAAGAAGTTCCATTTTATGGGGAGATGAGATGCACTCCATCAAAAGGTAATAACACAGGAAAGCATGCTGTACATGACAAGTTCATTATATAGTAGATACAAAAAACCTTTGGGATTTCAGAGGATGAGGCAATCATTGAGAGCTGGGGGCATCAGGCAAGGTTTATTATTTTCTACTTATGGTGTCTTTGGGATAGATGTATAGGGTACCATAATGCTGGATCCAATGTTGTGTAGAGTTCAGTGACATTTTGGGGATAGTTTCCTCTTGTTTTTCAGAATGGTTGGGTAAATTCACAACCCCACCAACTCTTTACCAGGGTCCCTGTGTTTTTGCTGTCTCTCCAACAATAGCCATTTTCTTTTTGTTATCTTTTCCATTTTCACACATGTTAGGTAGATTTTGAAAGCTTTTAATTAGATTTATCTTATTGTTGACTTGGAGAATTTTTATATGACTATTGACAGATTGTTTTTCTTCATTTGATAACTTCTTATTTATATCATTTGACCATTTGCCTATTTTGGAATGGATCTTGTATATTTTGAACCAGTTCATTATATATCTTAGACACCAGAACTCCATCAGAAGAAACTCTTTTTTTTTCTCAGTTAACTGTTTCTATTGTAATTTTACCTGCATCAATTTTGTTTGGGAAATTTTTTATTTTATTTGGTGAATCACAATTATTCATTTTATCTCCTGTGATTGTCATTTTTCTCCCCCTGCTCTCCTTAGGAACTCTGCCTCCCCATATTTATGAATGGTGTTTCTTTCCTTGTTCTCTTAATTTAATTATGATGTGAACTTTTATACCTAGGTAATCCATTTGTAACTTATTGTCATATGTGATGGGGGGCATTGGTCTAAACCCAGTTTATGCCAGAATACTTTCCATTATCCCCAGAAGATTTTGTTGAAGAGTGAATGCTTTTTGTTGTACTTGTAATCTTTCGGTTTAGCTAATGGCACATTACCATGTTCATTAGTTCATCTATCTAAACTGTAACTAATCTGTTCTACTGATTTATTATCTTATTATCAGTCAGTACCAACTAGTTTTCATTATTACTGTTTTACAATGTAATTTGACATATGATACTCTAAAGCCCCTTCCTCCCCACTTTAAGAAACAAAATCTTTTGGGATTCCTTGACACTTTATTATTCTAGATTTTTTTTCTTATTTTCCTAGCTTCATAAAGTGATCCTTTGACAGTTTGTTATAGCATTGAATTAAGTCCATTAATTTAGAGAGTACTGTCATATTTATTATATTCACTCAGCCCAAAGATGAGCAATTAATATCTCTCTAATTAGAGTTTTGTAGTTGCATTCATATGGAAGGTGTCCTAAAAAGTATTAATGAAGTTTTAAAGCACTAAAAATTAATATTGCAATGATACTTTTAGGACATCTTTTATTTAATCTCTCTCTCTCTCTTTTTGTTGGGAACATACAGAAAAACTGATGTAGATTTATTTTATACTTTCCTATTTTATAGGAATTCCCTATATATATGAGATCACAATCCAGTCCTTACTGGGAGCTAGGTGGTACATTTGGAGTCAAGGAGACCTGAAATCAAATCCTGCTCCAGACATTTACTAGCTGTTGGACCCTGGGCAAGTCACTTAATCTTTCAGCCTCAGTTTTCTCATTTCTAAAATGGGAATAATAATAGCACTTATATCACAATGAAGTAAAGATCAAAAGAGCTAACATATGTGGAGCATTTTGCAAATCTTAAAATGATATATAAATTGTAGTGAATTTTCCTTTCCATCTCCTACATGAATATGAACATGTGAAGCCCAAAACTTGGCTGACAGTATGTTCTATTCTAGTGGTCCTTAACCTGATATGAGTACCACTTTAGTGTCCTAATAATCATTTTGACTTCTACTTTGTCTGCCCAAACACATAAACAAATACTTTTTGGATGAATTCCTGAAGTTATAAAATCACTATTGTGGTTATGACTATAAGATTCATCTGCAAGTTCGTGCTATCTGCCACTTATGGGCACTAGCTCTTTTCTTAGGAATAGGATTATTTTTCCTATTATAAAGTGTAGGTTGGCGTCTCCTATTTTCATCTGGCATAGTATAGGAAAGAGAATAATAAACCTTATTGGTACTCATTACATAGTTATCATGGCATAAAACTTAGATAAAGGGCATTAAAGAAAGGATCACTTGTCAGGAATGTCTAGGATCTCTAAGCTCGCTTTAATTTTAGACTCTATGATGCTATAAGTAACTCCTTCCTGTTCTACTTGACTGCATTAACATCTTTTTGGAAGAAGCATCTTTTGGTGCTAGATGACATAACCAAAATATATGTATGAATATGTAAATCAATTTAAGGATTACAAATTTACCTTTCTGTTTGGTGCCTTACAGTGATTAAACCAATAAGAAATGAAGTATGTCTTTTATAAAACTTTATTTTATTCAGTATGTGTGAATTCCAATAAAGATGTTCTCATTTGGAATGATGGGATTTCTATGCAATTTGTCTTTCAATTTGCTTTGATGTATGATTTAAGTCTAGTTAAGGTTGTACAAGTTATAACTTTATTAAGTTTGATCTAGAGTATAGGAGATAGCACCATAGCTGTGATTAAACACTTCCTGCAATGAGAAACTCTCTCTCTTTCTCTCTGTCTCTATCTCTCAGTCTTTCTGTCTGTCTCTGTCTCACATGCACACACATTGTAGCACTCCTTTATTGTGTACACCTGTAATTACTAGAAAATTATTGCTTATAGTAAATAGAATTATCTCTTGTTACTCCTTCTAACTTATACTCATTGGTATACAGCTATACAGAATAATTTAAATCAGTCTTTCACAAGACAGCCTGCCAAATATTCAGTCAGATAGCTGGAATCTGTGCCTCCTCCAATTCCTTTTTCCTAATGAAGGATATAATAACTATTCCTTCCAGTTTTATGGCCTTTTCATATTTGATGAACATGTTTCTAAATAGTCATCTAAGTCATTCATAAAACTATTAAACAAAATGTTGTCAGAGATAGTCAAGTACAAACAATTGAGAATCACTGTCATGGAATAGTCTGTATAACTTTTATTGTACCTTATATTTTTCTTGGTTCTTTTGTAATGAATCTGCTGAGGATTTTTTAAAACAAAGACTTGAAAGTCTGAGGGCTTGTCAAATGTCCAATTTTTCATTCAAGATGATACTTAAATTTGAAGGGTGTGTTATTTTCACCTGTAGCCCCAGGTCTTTTGCTCCTCAATATATTGTGTTCCAAGTCTGTGGTCCTTTAATGCCTCTACTGCTAGGTATTGTTTAATTCTAATTGTGGCACCCTTATATTTATTTTGTTTTAGTGTTGATACTTTTAATATCTTATCCTTGAGCTGGGTGTTTCAGAGCTTGACTATGACATTCCTATGAGTTTTCCTCATAGCATATCTTTTATTTCTCCCTTTCCCCTTCTCCTCCCCAACAAAGTTTTGCTTTTGACCGCCGCTTTCCTCAGTTGACCCTCCCTCTTTATTCCCCTCCCTTATCTTACCGTTACCCACTTGCTACTTCTCCTCTTCCTTCTGCCCTCCCCCCTCCCTTTTTCCCCCCTTTCCCTCCCACTTCCCGTAGGACAAGTTAGATTTCTAAACTTATCAGAGTATGTTATTCCCTTCTTGAACTAGATCAGATGACAGAAGAGCTCAAATACTGCTCTTCTCCCTCCCTTCTTTCCCTCTACTATAATATGTTTTTTTGCCACTTCCTTTGGTGTAATTTACCCTTTTCTACAACCTCCTTACCACTTCCCTCATAGCCCTCCCTTTATATCTCTTATTTATATTTTATATCTTTACATCAGTTAATTTATACTGGCATTCACAACCTATGTATATCCCTTTCATTTGTCACAATAGTTGTACCATTCCCAAGAATGACTCATATATGTATATGTGTATATATATATATATATATATATATATATATATATACATATATATATATATATATATACATACAGACATAAAAAACATACATAAGATGATATAATCACACATAGAGATGTAAACAACCTAAGCTTATTGGTTAATGAGGTTTGTGGGGTTTTTCCCCCTGGTTACCTTTTTATGTCTCTCTTGAGTTTTGTATTTGGAGATCAAATTTTCCATTGAGTTCTGGCCTTTTCATCAGGAAGGTCTGGAATTCCCTTATTTCATTGAATGTCCATCGCCTTGCCTGGAAAATTATGCTTAGTTTTGCTGGGTAGTTGATCCTTGGTTGTAGTCCCAGCTCCTTTGCCCTTCGGAATATCATATTCCAATTTCTCCTGTCTTTTAATGTGAAAGCTGAGAGATCCTGCGTGATCCTGACTGTAGTTCCACGATATTTGAATTGCTTCTTTTTGGCTGCTTGCAGTATTTTCTCTTTAAGTTTATAGCTCTGAAATTTGGCTATAATATTTCTTGGTGTTTTCAGTTTGGGATCTCTTTCAGGGGGTGATCGGTGAATTCTTTCAATAACTATTTTGCCCTCTGGTTCTAGGACCTCTGGGCAGTTGTCTTTGATAATTTCTTCGAAGATACTGTCAAGGCTCCTTTTTTCATCGTGGATTTCCGGTAGACCAATAACTCTCAAATTGTCTCTCCTGGATCTATTTTCCAGGTCAGTTGTTTTGCCAATCAGATATTTCACATTTTTTTCTATTTTTTCATTCTTTACGTTTTGTTTTATCACTTCTTGATGCCTCATAGATTCATTAGCTTCCACTTGCTCAAGTCTAATTTTAAATGAGTTAGTGTTTACATTTTGCTTTTGAGCCTCCATTTTCAATTGGTTGATTTCACCTCTCAGGGTATCCTTTTCTCTCTCTAGATTCTGAATCTCCATAGCCATTTCGCCAATCTTATTCTTTAGGGACTTGATTTCATCAGTGAATTTTTTTTCCATATTTTCTTTTAGCTCCCTAATTTGGTTTTTATAGTCCTCTTTTAGCTCTTCCAGCAGTGCTTTTTGGGCTGGAGACCAGATCATATTAGCTTTTGAGGTATCTGATGTATCTACCATGTCATTGCTATCTTCTTCTATGTCGATATTTTGATCCTGCCTGTCTCCATAAAAAGAATCTATTGTCCTCGGTTTTTTTGTGTTCTTCTTCATGTTGGATTGCCTTTTGCTGGCGTTAGAACGAATTTCTATCTGTGAGTCTCAGGGCTTTCTGTCCCAGCTTTCTTATTCTGGGGGTTGTGAGTCTAGAATTATAACCTTCAGTTTCCTGAGGTGTGGGGGAGGGGTCTGGCTCCCTGGCGTCTCACTCCCTATGGGTGTTCTCCAGCACTTGCTTTTCAGCAATGGTCTCAGCTGTTTGTTGTTTGAGCTGATGACTGGCGCTTCCCCTGGGGGAGCAAGATTACGTCTGGGCTCCTGGCATTGACCCCTGCCCACTCTTCCCCTCTGGGACTAATAAGCTGCTGGTATTTGTCCAGTGAGGCCCTGCTACTCTCTCCTCTGTTTCAGTTCTCTTTTTTTTTTCCCCGAGGAATTCTCTGGGTGAGGGGGGGAGGGGTTAAAGCCGTTTACCTGGCCATTGAGTCTTGCGGAAGTTCAAGAAGCCGAGTTCCTGGGTTTTGCAAGCGTCAGGAGTGGGTGTTTTCACGGCCGGTGGCGCTGCGCTGCCTCTCGTAGCTCCCACAGACTGCCGTCCTGTGTTGGGAGTCCTGGGGATCTCCGCCGGTTTCGGGCGCCCAGCTTTCTCCCAGCCCGTCTCCCACGTGGATTTCCCGGCCAGCCGCTTCCGCCTTGGTCTGGAGCAGCTCCGCACCGAGCACTCTCCGAGCCTGCAGGTTCGTTCCTCCGGCCTTTCAAACTCTCCCGGCTCGGAAATTTGCCCCACGCAGACTGCTGCGGTTTCTGACTCTCTCAAATCTGCTCAAATTCACTTTTTTATGGGAATCTGACAGACCTTGTGAGAGAGCTCCGGTAAGACTCTGCCTTCATGCGGCCATCTTGGCTCCGCCCCCTCATAGCATATCTTTTAAGTGATGTTCAATGGATTTTTTCTATTTCTGTTTCCTTGACTTGTTCTAATGCCTCAGCACAATTTTCTTTAATTATTTCTTGCATTATTGTATCAAGATTCTTTTTTTTGGTCATAACTTTCAGTTACTGCAATTATTTTTATATTTTCTCTTCTTGATCTATTCTCCAAATCTGTTGTTTTTCTTATAAGATTTTTCACTTTCTCTTTTGTTTTTTCATTATTCATGTTTTGTTTAATTATTTCTTGGTCTTTTATAGTTTCACTGGCTCTGCTTTGCCTAATTCTAATTTTCAAGGTGTCATTTTCCTCCTTGAGATTCTGGATCTCTTTTTGTAATTGTTCAACTTTCCTTTCACAACCTTCTAACTTTTCTTGGATTATTCTTATTTATTTATTTATTTTTAGTTTTTCCCCCATCTCTGTCACTTGATTTTTAAAGTCTTTTTTAACATCTTCTATAAATTCTTTTTGGGCAAGTGACCACTTGACATTGCCCTTTGGGGGTTTCTTTACTTCAATATCCTCATCTGAAAATGAACCCCGGTCATCTCTATTCTTGTAAAAGGTTTCTACGGCTGTATTCTTTCTCCTTTGCCTGCGCATTTTTGTGGTAGTAACATGATTTCTGTTATCACCTCTAGCCCTGGGGTATGGGAAATGGTGCATCTTGCCCCAGATCTTCAGTTCTCCCCTCTAACCTGGAACCAAAGCCAAACCTCCAACCTCCTGTAAGTGCCCACAGGCAGGGGCTTTCTGCCCCTCTGCTTCTGCACTCACCAGATGTGTGCTGGTTTCTTCTCTCCCCTGCAGCTCTTTGCAGCACAGCTGAGTTGTCAGTAGAGGTTCCCTCAATCTTCCTGGCTTCCTGTTCCTAGTTATTAGCCCCTTAATCTATAGCAAGATTTGTCCTCCCGAGGTCCAGTTCATGGATAGATTTAGAAGGTCTATTAATTTGAACTGGACAATATAACTTTCTCTAATCTCTAACTCTAATCTCTAACCAAATCACTAATCTCTAACCAAAAACAACTACTTAAATACATTATTCTGAAAAGGGATCCTCAGGTTTCCTCAAAATACTAAAGAGATCCATGATCCCTAAAAAGGTTAATGTCAGACGTTCTTCAAGGTCTCCTTCACCCCAGGTTTATGATTCCCAAGTTAATTTCTCTATAGAAGTAGAAGAATCAGATAACAACCCTTTTAAGCAAAATGTTTGGCTTTATACATGAACAAATGTAAAGAGGAATAGTTTATCTCATTATCTTGCTCCTTATTGTGAAATTAAACCTATCCTGTACTAGAAATCAGTAAATTATTTCTTTTTAAAAATTTTATTTTATTCTACATATGTGAAATTCAAAGGTACCATCCATTGGAATGCCAGCATTTCTATAAAACATATTTTAATTTGCTTTGGTGTGTGATTTAAGGCTAAGCAAGGTAGCAGCCAGGTGGTACAGAGGGTACAGAGGTACAGAGGATACAGTGGATGAGCACTGGACTTGGAATCTGGAAGACTCATCTTCATGAGTTCAAATCTGGCTTCAAACACTTCCTAGCTGTGTGACCCTGGGCAAGCTGCTTCATCCTGTTTGCCTCAGTTCCTCATTTGCAAATTGAGCTAGAGATGGAAATGGAATATCACTCTACTATCTTTTTCAACAAAATCCCAAAATGGGGTTACAAAGAGTCAAAAATAATGGAAATGACTCAACACCAACAAAAGGTAATAAGGGGGATCAATTAATAAAGTTTTATCTAACATGTATTACTACATGTATTACTAGCTTCATTAGCTATTTGGGCTATGATTCTCTCATTTCCAGTGAAGGGTCACTCACTTCCCACTTGGAAGTACTCAATACTCTTTGTACAGGACTCATTATTAGAAAGTTCTTTTTATAATTGGCTGAAATCTGTAACTCCCTGTGACTTGTATTTATTTCTTCCAGTTCTGTCTTCTGGAGCTAAATAATATTTAAGTCCTCTTTTCTCAAGGCAGTCCTTTTCCCCCTCTTATTTCCTTCCTGTTTCCTCTTTCCCAGTCTACTGTATTCTCATTGATGATTCTTTTCAGGAAGCTCTTTCTTTCTTTTGTTCTTTCTAATTCTGTGTATTTCATTTATCCTTCTTTCTTGTCTCACTTTCACTACTATCTTGTTTTCCTCCCACTTTCTTCAGAAAAAGAAAAACACCACCCAAATTCCATCATCATCATCATCATCATCATCATCATCATCATCATCATCTCATCATCATCATCATCTCTCTCTCTGTTGTGTCTCTATTTCTATCTTTGTTTGTGTCTATCTCTTCATCTCTATTGTCTTTTTTCAAAATGCCACCTCCAAAACTGAACAATTAAAAAATAACCGCCTTTTAAAAATAAATATTCAAACTTTAAATATAGTTCCTCCCATAACGTAACATGGGGCTTCTTGAAGTCATGGATCAAACAAGCAAAACGTATACTTTTACTTTCCATGATTCTACCCATAGGCCATCTCAATATTAGCAATATCAACTGAGTTAATGGAGGGAAAAAATGACTGTCACTTCCATGTCTCTGCTTCTTGGAAGATAAACATTCTGCTCTTTTTGTTCCTCTTATTTACTTTTATTTTTAAAGTTTGCCTCAAGCAGGGAAATGCTTTCACGTGTTCACTAAGATTTTTGATACTTACTTATATTCACTCTTCCATCTATTTCTTACTGGCCAACCTTTCCATCATTAGGTTGGGTCTATTTATCACAACTGTTACCAAGAGAATAACTGACATTTAGTTAATGTAATATCATCTCTCTAAGTTGCATGATACAAATATTCTTTATCTGTATCAATGGAAGAAATGTATATTCCTGTTTTTAAGTGACTCCATAATCATGTAAACTAGGCAAGCACTGGGGAGACTGGGAGATGAACTGTGATTTCATCAGAATAGAGAGTTCCCTATGAGAAAACATCTTTGACTAATGTGGATTGCTTCCTACTGCTACTTTTAGTGCTTGAGAGCTGTCTGAAACCAGAGAAGTAAAGTGTTGTTGTTACTCAAGCTCTAACATTCAACATGGATCAGATGTAGCAACTGATTTCAAGTCTCCCTGACTCCAAGCCAGTTTTCTATGCACTAGACTTTACTGCCTTGGACTTTTTAATTACTATCATAAAAGTCATTCCACTGAATTCATACAATCAAATGCTCTCAGAGTAGGAAGGAAACTTAGAGTTCACACCAGTAACTCTTATGGGACTTTGCACCAGTGTGCTTAAATTTAGAGGAACCATTTCCTCCTTTGGATAGATCCTCCGTATATCATTCTTAGGTCACACAATTCTCTATTAATGATTCTCAATATTTCCCATTATCAAAGCTTATATATCACCCTCATTCCTTCAGCTGAGGCCAATCTTATTGTCTTTCCTTCATTTCCAGTGCTTTCACCATTTACCATTTGTCTAGCCCAATGGAGATAATTCTTACTGAACCTACTCCCATTCCCATACATGATATAATGTCCCCTTCATAATTACTTGGGGATCTGAGAATTTGGAGTAGTTTACCTATGTTGGGGTGATGGTGGGAGGGTGAGACATGGGTTGAAGTATCAGGGTAATGAATGGTTTCCACTTCTAGGTAATCTTACTTAACTGGAAGGGATTGTGCAAGTGAGGACTTCCATGACAGCCAAAAGTGATGCAGTGAAATTGGAAGTCAATGTGTGACAGTGGAGGTGGAAATCTGAGGCCTTTCCACGTCCCTAGAAAGCTCCTCTTTTTTCATGTCCCGTCTTTATCCCATTCCTCCAGAGAGCTCCCTGTAAGCTGCCTACCCAAGACTAGTTCTTAGTCTCAATATCCCCCTAGTTGTGAATTGTCTCTCAGAGGACATTTTTAACAACTTAATGTTAAATTCAGCTGTGTTAAAGGGAATGACTAATACCAACCCTGGAGCAACCCAAGAAAATACTAACTAGGTGGATTGATAAGATTTGCTAAAAGTAGGGAATACTGTGTAAGAGGCCCAATACAACAATGTTTTGTTTTTCTTGTGAAGAGAAATTTTGGAAAAGTCAGAGGATCAAAGATCATAGAATGGTAGGACCATAACCTCACATTTTGAAGGGGAGAATCACCTTATAGATTATTTGATCCAGTTGCTAAGTTTAACAGATGATAGGCTCATAGAACATTGGCTTAATCATGTATTTAAAGATAAGAGAGATCTTATATATCATTGAGGAAACTGTTACCCAGAAAAGGAAAATAACTTGAACAAGATCACAGAGCATCTAAGTAACAGATCCAGAGTGGTAAACTGTATCTTCTGACTGAAAATCCATTGAAATTTCCATTATATCAAGTAGATCCTACAGAAAAAGAGTTCTGTCTGGGGAAGGTGGGATGAAGAAAGAAAGTCTTAAGAGGGTCACCTAAATAACCAAGGGACAGCGTGCATAGGACAGAGAGTTGGGAGAGGGGGAAAAATGTGACAAAATAGAGATGTCTAAAACAATTTTCTACTTCACAGCATGTTATGGACTGGCTCTGTATATAATAAAACTTTATCTCTTCTTTTTCCACTGTTGCCTAATGTTATGTTAATAGTGGGTAATTAATTATAGAATTAAAATGAAAAGGAATGCATGCATAAACCTAGTAATCTGTTCATTGGGTAACGAATCTTTTACATTTGGGATAAGGCTAAATATCTTTTCTCCTCTTATCCTATAGAAACTATTAGGAAGATAATAAAAGGTATTCAAAAGTGGACAGAATGCTTGTGAAAGATTGATTTATAGTATTCTGAGTAGCTGTGCTAGAAAGGCAGATAACAAGAGAAAGTAAAATTGAAGGGACTACAGATACAGAAAGAGTGATCCTGAAGGATTACAGGAGTATCTAAGAACACAACTTTTAAGTGGTAGACAGTATTTGAACACATGGTTTGTTCTTTGACCCCAGCAAGGTTGCATAATAAGTCAACAGTAGAACCAGGTACTAATTATTAGTCAAATGTTCTTTCTATCTCACCACCTAATTCCCAGTTCTTTCCTCTATTACTCCTTGAATCTCTGAACCAAATTTTCACAGTTATTTTCTTAGAAACTCTAGGAAAAAGCAAGGTGTTTCAAAGACAGAATCCCCGTGGTGGTAATATAATGGACTCTCTTACAACAAAGCTTCGTCAGTTGGTCACTACATCAATTGGTCATTGATCTCCATTAATTCATTTAGAGTAGAATTCAAATTGTTTCAATATTTCTAGACACTATTTCTTTCTTTTTTTTGGAGGGGAAAAGCAAGGCAGTTGCGGTTAAGTGACTTTACAAAGGTCATACAGCTAGTAAGTGTGTCAAGTGTCTGAGGCTGGATTTGAACTCATGTCTTCCTGACTCCAGGGCCAGTGCTGTACTCACTAAACCACCTAGCTGCCCCTAGACAGTATTTCTTTAAGACTACACCAGGAATCTTGGAAAAGTTTGCTGTCCTCTGTCCTTACTCCAGACATGTGGAAGAGATGTAGTGATGGAAAGAAGCTATAGGCTAGTCTCCTTCCTGTGGCTATTGGAAGGATTTATAGAGAATATTGCAGCTTAGTGGTCACAAGAACCCCCTGTGATGTTTGGCTAAGTCAAGTGAACTGTAGAACTTCTATAACCAGTTTGATTTATGTTACAAGGTTGATATTCTGTACACCAAGGAGTTTCAGGGTCTCTTGGGACCACCTATGTAGGGACCAAAATGATCTTTTACTGCTTTAAGGTATCATTTTTTTTTCACAACAGGACTGTCTTTGAAGATTTTGAGGACTTCAAGTCTTGTGGATTGAATATAACCTTTTCTTCCCATTCCACTTAAGGGTATGGAAGGATGGACTCAGGGAGTTTTCATAGATGATATGAACCAAATCAAGACTCTCTTGTGACCTCATGGAACTCAGTTGCAAACTGAGTTCCTTCCCATTCCAAACTTTGGATTGCTGTGGTTTGTAGTAAGGTAACCTGGGGGTGGGGTGGGCATAAGACATGTAGGTATATGCCAGAATTTATATGAGACTGGAAAAAAGTGGATTTGTGCATGACATTTGAAGTCAAGTAATTTTTTTTTGTTTCAAATAACAAAGAGTTGAAGTATGAACTGTATATTTTTAACCACCTTGGAGGACAATTCCCTAGTTCCCTGCCATCAAGCCAGCATGGTCTGAAAGTAGTATAATCCTCTGCAAATGCCTACATATCATCTGCATCATAGAGGTAAGGAAGATATCGAAAATTCAGGATTTGAGGAGAGGATTTCAATTGGGGGAAAGTATTTGGAGAGAAGCATATACATTTGCTCCGCATTGGGATGTTATCCAGAAGGTAGAAGACTGTCAGTGTTTGCCTGGTGAATCATAGAGATCAGCTAGGATGGAGAATGGGGAAGGGACGTTGGTGGTGGTTGTGGTGAAACTAAGAAGTGTGAGACCAATCTCTGAGGTTTTAGTCTGGGCTTTATTGGTAAATACTGGTGAACAAAATAAGCCTTATTACTCTATGTTATGCTGCATCATTTTGAAATTCTTTTTTGTCTGTTCTATGTGTTTTATGGAATATCCCAGTGGACTGAAGAGGTGAGGAGGCAAGGGCATTGGGTTAATTAGTAGAAGTCACTAACCAAATCAGAAAAGTAGTATAATGGTTTCAAATATCAATCATTCTCATCGATTGGAATGATTAATAAAAGTATTGGTGGGTGTCCCATCCATTTGTGGCTACACTATCTGGTCCTAGATCTGAAAGTACTGTTACACAAGATTTCTATAGTGATTTGTCACCAATGTCATAGATTCTAAAATGATGGGAGCATGTTCAAGTTAAACCTTCATACTAAGAACTTTTAACAGCTGTTGCAATCTTCAACACTGATTATTGTTTGAAATAAAGGGAACCAATGGTCATTTTATAATATTTTTTAAACCATAGTTTTATTTGTTAGGTAAGTTAAGATAAAACATAAAAAAGAAGAAAATACCACAAAGGGAGAGCATTGAGACAGAAGTAGAGTGTATACACAGCACACACAGAGAAACTCATAAACATATACACTCAGGTGATATTAACATTCTAGTAGGACTCTTGTTATTGATTTGTCAGTGGGAAGAAACACATCAGGAACAACTTAATGTGTTAGTGAATAAGCATTTATATGGCACATATCATGTGTCAGGCACTGTTTTAAGTTCTTAAGAAAAAAAAACTCATTTAATCCTCACAACTCTATGAGGTAAATGCTATTATTATTCCCAGGTTAAAATTAAGAAAACTGAGACAACCAAAGATTAATTTGTAGCTATGTAGTATCTGAGTGCAGATTTCAATTCAATTCTTCCTCACTCTAGATTCAGAATTCAGTTCACCATGGCACCAGCTGCCTCCATGGGTTATTGTTTAACCAGTTTAAAAAGCTGAACTACTATTATATACATTACAATATAGACACAAATAATTAATAGAGATATATGGTGATCACTGAGGTAGAATGAGAGGTACAAACTGAACTTAAAATATTAATGTAAAGACTTAAGAAAGAAACCTGAAGATTAGAAAATTTTTAAGAGATATGTAGTAATGAAAATGCTTCACTAAATTTCTTGATTCAAGAAAGTCCTTTCCAGATTATTAGAAAAAGGTAGGACTCAAGCCTAGATCTCTTGACTCCAGATCCAGAGATCCTTCCTGAAGCCCTATGGCACAGTTGTCAATTTTGAAGATGGCAAAAAGTGACAAAAAGATGCTAAAACATATCAAGAAACTAACATAAAAGGCTATTTAATTTAAAATGTAACTTTATTTGAATGATGACAAAATCCTGTATTCAAGGTAAACAGTTGATGCAGAAAGGGAGAATTGTGGCTAGATTATACCTGCACTAAAGTCCTGAGAGATTTAGAGTATGGAGAAATCAACATAAGTCAATAGACATAAATTGTGACCAAAAAACTAAAAGGCTCTTAGTTTATATTAATGAAACTGTCCTGAATAGTGATAGACCTGCTGTCCTTGTCTGTATTCAGATCACATTTGGGTGTTCAAAATAGAGTTGAGTAAATGTGGGCTGGTGTGCCCTAAGAGGTTATAAATACACTAAACTCTTACGGAGTTCTTAAAAGAAAAGGTGGAATAACCATTTGTAAATGTTATATAGATTATTACTTTATCTTTATAGGTTGAACTAGGCGGACATCCTCGTTGAATATAGATCGTATAAACTCCTAACAGTATGGTCAAGTTTGGAGTAAAATATGTTTTAGGGCATAAGATCACAGGAAAGATTAAAGGGAGCTAGATCATCTATTGAAGTTAATGTATCAGGCAATGAATTAGATAGCAAATTAGGTATTAGTCAGCCCAAGTATTCTATGAGAGATGGATATCTCAAAGCTCCTTAAAGGAGAATAACTGAGTTCTCTACATATTCCAGTTACAGGGAACCTTATTTGCAACTTTATTTATGGATATGAAGTTTGGAACAGAATCAGGATTAATGTTCATGTTGGGAAACTTAAAAAAATCAATGAAAATATTTTTATGTAATCAGTCTTTTAGTATATGCATAATTTTGCTTGAACTTGCATGTTTCGTTGATCCCTTCCTCTTCTTTCTTCTCTCTTCTCTTTCAGCCTTCTCATATTTTGTTTCTCTACTTTTTTCTCCACCTTAATTTCCCTTACACCAATTTTCTTCTTCCACTTTTTTTTATTTATCAATTAAGTTATAATTTACTTTGTACAAGAACACCTATTGGAAACTGGATATATGCAGATCACCGTGAAGGGGAATAGGAGAATGAAAAGAAGATTAAATCATACTTTTGACTACAAGGAGCTTAAACTGGGGAATACATGAGGTGGAATACACATGAAAGAGAGAAGGATGTTCTAAGAGAAAAATGTGTGGTTCAGCACATACAAAAATACTTCAGGAATTTAGAGGATGGGACAATCATTGAACAGTGAGTCATCCAGGAAAGACAGTTCATGGAGGAACTTAAGGTGGTCCTGGAGCTTTGGGTAGAATTCGGACAGGAAGTAGACAGGGCATTGGATATTCAGGCAAAGGAATGTCTTGATTAAATGGGTCAGGGAAAGGCATGATTTTGAAACAATGCATTCTAATCTTTTTGGAGAAGAGCAGCATGTCTCAAACTTTTTGTTCGTAAGACCAAAAACCTTTATATTCTTAAACATTACTGATGACATCAAACAACTTTTGTTCATGTTGGTTGTGCTCACCAAGACTTAATAGAAATGAAAGCATTTAAAATCTTACATTTATTCATTTAAAAACAATCAACTGTATGTTAACACAAACAATATCTTAATGGAAAATAACTATTTTAAAACAGAAACTTAGTGAGAAGACATGCATTGTTTTATATGTTTTTGAAAATCTCCTTAATGTCTCATTTAATAGGAAATAACTGAATTCTGATATATACTTCAGCATTCAATATGTCATAATATGGTGGTTTGGTTGAAGCAAATGAAGACAGTCTGGCCTTATAAAGATATGTATTTGAAAAATAGAGAAACATTTTAATAGACAAATAGTATCTTAGTATTATTATGAAAATAGTTTTCACTTCATGGTATACCTGAACAGATTTTAGAAACCTCCTAGGATCAGTGGATTATACTTAAAGAACCACCATACAAAAGAGTTCATGAAGTAAGTTAGAATGTGGTAAGGTTGAAGAGTGTAAATACTTACTAGTACCTTGTATTCCATTAAATTTCAAGCCTTAAATATTGAAAAAATAGACATAGTATGAACTATACTATCATTTCCCAATAGTATTTACTTCATATCTAGTGTTCAGGTCCCTTGCAAGATCTATGCTATCAAACTTACTCCAACTTGAAAAGGGTCTGAGGCTGTGTTTTGTATTATAAGAAGGTCCTTTAAACCCTGTAGCTCATTAGTTGTTCCAAATGGTTTGGCAGTTTAATAGAGCACATAATAGAACATAATGACTTCAGAGTATTTTGATTTGTGGATGATATTTGAGCAAGGTAATTTCACAGTTCACAGTCTGTAGAATATTCTGGGAGAAAGGTGGAGACATTCTGGATATCTGGGGTGGTGAAGGTCTTTAGTTTTATAAGTAGTTTAGTTTGGGCATTTGAGTTTGTAGGCCAGGATGGGGATCAAGAAGATGGCTTAATAGTTACAGAAGATTTTCTAAGGGGGGGTATGTGTTGCATGAGTCAAACTGGCTATATATTTATAGATGTGGTTTTGACAGACAAATCAGTTGTTTGCATATTCATTCATTGCAAGTAAAAAAGTTCCCATTAACCACCTACTATATGTAAGGATATAAAGACAAAAAATAAACAATTGGTGTTCTTAATTATTATAAATTCTCTTCAGGAAAAACAACATTTAAATAATTACAGATATTTATAGAAAGCAATATAAAATATTTTAAGAGGGAGTTTTTAATAAGTGGTGAGATCAAGCAAGGTTTCAAGTAACAGGGGGCATCTGGGCTGTGTTATGAGGAAAGCTAAGGATTATATATGACTGAGGTAGAGTGGGAGTGCATTTCAGATGTAGGTTACCATTAAGTAAAAATCATGTAAAGATGTCTTTTATGTCATGATGGTGAGAGCCTACTTGGAAAGTCTGACTAGAACAAAGTATTACAAAATAAAGCTGGACAGGTAGATTAGGACCATACTGTAGAAATTTTAAATTTCAAGATGAAAAGTTTACATTTTATCCTGTGGTCATTGTTTATCCTAAGGTCGTTAAATATTGTATTTTTTAAAATTTATTTTTAATTTATGAAATAAACACGCATTCCCATAACATAGTGGAATTTAAGAAAAGATGATTGCACATGAAATTGCAAATCTGTTTTGTGCAACTTGCTATTCCTTCTAATTATATTATAAAGTTATCTGGAAACTTTCTTCCTCCCTCTTTTCCCCTCCCCACCCTAGAGATGGCTACAATTGGACACACATACATGTGCAGGTATGTATCTATATCTACATGTAAAATCATTCTATACATACTTCTATTTATCAGTTCTTCCTCTGGATACAGATAGCATCTTCCTTCATAGGTCCTTTATAGTTAATTTGGATTTTTGTATTAGTTAACATCATATTCACTCAAAGTTGCTCGTAAAACAATATTGTTGTTACAGTGTACAACATTCTTTTGGTTCTGCTCATTTAGTTCTTCATTACTTCATGCAAGTCCATCCATCATTTTCCTAAGATCATTGAGCTCATTCTGTCTTATAGTAGCGTAGAATTCTACCATGATCATATACCACGACTTGTTTGACTGTTTCCCAATTGATGGGCATCTCTGTAACTTTCACTTTTTGTCATGACAAAGAAAGTTGCTCTAAATATTTTACAATATATAAGTTCTTTTCCTTTTCCCCTAATCATGTTTGGAAACTGACTTGGCAGTGGTATTGCTGGGTGAAAGGGTATAGACAATTTAATAACTCCTCCAGATGACTCTTCAACATGTTTGGATCATTTTGCAGTTCCACAAACAGTGAATTAGTGTCTCAATTTTCCGCATTCTCTCTAGTATTTGTCACTTCTTCCTTCAATCATTTTAGCCAATCTTATAGGCATAAAATGATATCTCAAGGTTGTTTTAATTTGCATTTCTTTAATCAAACATGATTTAGAGCATTAGAAAGCCAGCAGCATAGTTGAGATGCATTTTTGCCTATATCAGCTTAGCAGTTGTGTGGAATGTGGATTAGAGGGGGGTAGGAATTGGAGGCAGAGAGTCAAATTAGGAAACTATTTCTACACTACAAATAAGAGGTAATTAAGGCCTGAACCAATTGAGGGATTGTATGAGTGGAAAGAAAATGACCACTGCAAGAGATTTTGTGGAGATAGAATGACAAGATATGGTGATTGACTGAGCATAGGGGTTGAGGGAGAGGAAACATCAAGACTACCTCCAAAGTTCCTATTTGGGAACCTAAAGGATGGTGGCATCATCAACACAAATATGAAAGCATGCAGGAAGAATGGATTTGGGGAGATAAGAGTTCTGTTTTGTTCATGTTGAGTTTCAGAGGCCTATGAGAGAAACAGGTAGTGATGTCTAGCTAACAATTGCTAATACAGCACTAGTGTTTTGGGATGAGGGGTCATTTATTTACACGATGATTTTAATGATCATTGCTGCCTTGGAGTCAGAACTACTGGATATTTTAAACATGCTTCATTATATACTTCCTATATTGAAGCCATTTTTTTCTTATGTCTTTTTAAAACATACTGTTAACTATTTTGTTGACTTGCTTTACAAAAAGGATGCTTGATACAATTGGGGAAACTGGAGTTTAGCAGAACCCTGATGCCATACACTCACTATGATCTTAATAATATCTATCGAGTGAAGAGATTACAATGAAAGTTGAATGACGAGTTATTTCACTGTTTCTGTTGCTGGCAACACCATCCTTTCAGGCACCTAGTTTTGCAGTTTTGCAGACATCTTTAATGCTTCCCTCTCATTCAACTCTAATATCCCCTTAAATTCAACATCTCTTTAATGCTACTTTGACAAAATCTCTCACCACTGGCACCTTGTCGCCATTCACTTAATCCCTGACTTCAATAGAATGTAAGCTCTTTATGAATAGAGATTGTTTCAATGATCATATTTTTGTACCATTCCTAGAAAACAGCAAGCATTTACTAAACTCTTATTGGTAGTTAGAAAAAAAATATAACATCTTCATAGGACTTTAGTGGTTCCAAAGCATACAAAATACATTATCTCATTTGATCCATCAGACTATTGGACCATTCAAAATTAAAAATTCCAAAGTCACATTTCCCATAACCATCACCATCCCATTTAACTGTTCTAAAACCCATCTCCAATAAAAATAATAGAATGAACAATAATAGGCCCTAAAATAAATGAGCAAAAATATGGACAGTATTAAGGAAAAATGGCTAAGAAACTTGTTGAGTTAGATAGGAAAAAATTGTTCTTGGCTGTGAGTCTGTTTTTCCTAGAGTTAATTAGAAAATTCAGGGTTTGGGACCCATTTACATACATCTAGCATTTACTAAACTCCCCAGGAGCCATGTAAAAAATAAAAAGAATTGACTAAGCTTTGTAATCTAGTGAACAATTATATTTAAATGTAATTCATGTTCTTTATATTTATATACATATATTTCATATACTTTATATATATTCATTTAATATTCTCTCTATATATGTTTCAGTAGAAATTCACCTTCTCTTTATCCTACCCCAATGCTCCCTGCCCTTTAAGTGAGAATGAAAGAAAAACAAGTCCTCTGTTACAAATATGTATAGTCAAGCAAAACAGTTCTCACCTTGGTCATGTCCAAAACATTATGTCTCATTCTTCATTCTGAGTCCTTTACCCTTTTTTTTTTTATCAGGAAGTAGGTAGCATCTTTCATAATTAGTCCTCTGGAATCATTGTTCATCATTATACTGATTAGAGTTTTTAATTCTTTCAGAGTTGTTTGTCTCTGCCATTTGTTGTCACTGTATAAATTATTCTCCTGCTTCTGTTCAATTTCTTCTGTATTGTTCATATATGACTTTCCAGTTTTCTCTGAAACAATTCCCTTCTTAATTTCCCACAGCACAACATTATCCCATCTCATTTATATATCATAATTTATTCATCCATTATTGCACCCCATAACATTCCTCTTATTTGCCCTCAAAAGATCTATAAATATGCACTCTTAGTTAAAGTTTGTTTTGCTTAGGACTAACTCTGCCTTTATTCTGCTCTTCTTACCTCTTCTCCCTCCTTCCATTTCCCTATTTCCTTTTTGAAGGAAATAACTTTCCCTAATCAGCTGTTTACATTTGGGTATTCTTTTATAATTGAGCAGTTTAGATGAGTGAATTTCCAGTGTCAATCACTCTCCTCCACTGGAACCACCTCCTCCTTGTTTGTATACTTTTCTAATTGTGCACTCAGATTTGAGATAACTTTCCTTAACCTTCTTTTCCACTCTCTCCATAACCTCTTCTTTTCTGTTTCCATCCTTCTCTTAAGGTCATTGAGAAAACAGAGTTACTCCCAGACCTTTTCTAATTAAAGTCTCTCTATGATGCTTAAATATGATAGAATTCAGAGGACCTCATCATAAAATGCATGTAAGCAGTTTATCTTTGTTTATTTTTTTTTATCATTGTGCATTCATGTTTACTTTAATTTTGTTTCTCTCAACTCCTGTGTTTAAACTTCACAAATTCTACATAACTCTTGCCTTTTTGTCAAGAACTATTTTAAAAAAAACTTAGTGAGAAGTTACATTATTTTATATGTTTTTGAACCTGCTTTTTAGCCACCTGAAATTGTATTTTCTCAGTCTGTCTGTCCATAACATCTCTCAAAAAAGTTTACTTTTAAATGAAACAGGTAAACAAACTGTAAAGAAAGAAGGATAAGCCTCAGGGAAACATGAATCTCCAAAATAAGGTTTTACTACCTAAGGTTCATGCATAACTCATCTACATAGTCCCAGCTCCAGAATTCTGGGGTAGGTAACATCCCTTTTGCTCTTCCATGATGACAAGCTCCTCTGTGTTTCCACCTCCCCAACTCTTGCTCCTTCTCTGACTTCTTGCTCCTACAAATGCAAAAGTGTAGGAGATGACCTTGTGAATCAAAATCAGCACCTATTCCAGCTCCAAAGTCATTACAGGATCCTTAGCTAGTAGAGGTGGGAAATGAGGAGAAAGAGAGAACTTATGAGACTATTAGGAAATTTCTGCCTCAACCAGCATCAATCTGTAGAATCATGATCCCCTTGGTAATATCAGAAGGAAGAATAGCTAAAACATGTCCACACATAAAGACAATTTTATTTTCAGTGAGAGCCTTCTGTTTTGTAACATGTTGTTACTACCAGTGAGTCTCTACTTAGAGACAAATTCAATACCTTCTGATAGCTGATGTTATTTTAGTACAAAACCTCTCCCAAGCCACCTAGGTTGACAGCACTCAGCCTGTAGTGCTTCATACAATTTCTGATTTCTAATTCTAAAGTTTTGATGAACTCATAGAATCTCATAATTTTTAACTAGAATACAGAATAGAAATGCTCAAAACCAGCTGTCTCATTTTATAGATATTTTCTTGGTCCCAATGTTGAATATATCTTAGTTAGATAGATGTTAATGGATACATGTTTTGGTTCTAAATATACAGCATGTGAGGAAATATTTATCTGGGAAACAAAGTTTGAAATTAAAACTCTCTTTTCCATTGTGTTTGTTCCACTATCTCAAGCATGCTCTTCTGGATCAATTAAAAAAAACTGGTACATATACTGGTCATGTTATAAGACTTGGTCACATTTTTAAACTCAGAAATCTGCAAGGAATTTCAGAAGAACCACGCTGGAATTTTTCTAAATATCCTTTGTATTCTTCTGTTTGTGATTCTTCCCAAATATAGCTGCATATGAAAAATATCTTAAGTGCTTTTTAATCATGGCATAGGTTTATTTTTCCTGAACCTTCTAATATACATGGGCTTCCCTAAATAGAATGTGAATACCTGAAAACAGGAACTATTCTGTATTCCTATTTGCAATCTTAGTTCTTAGTACAGTGCTTAGAACATAGTAAGTATTAGACAAATGGCTTTTATTTTATTTTTTGTTGTTCTTAATTTGGTGAACACTCATACACGAACAAAAGAGGAGGAAAATATGATAAAAAGGTACTACAAATTCAATTTTGAATAAGTTTGTTTTTATTAATCACAATAGCATCAGCATTCATTTGAAAAATTATAATTCATAACTGTTCAAGATACATTATTTATTTGGAATATAAAAGGTATGTTTAATAATTTCATTAATGAGTCATTTAGTGGGACAGATTCTTTGCAATAATTCCACAACTCCAAGGAGTTCAATGATTATAGATTTGGAACCTTTCCCTTAGAATCATTTTCACTGCTGTTGTGCAAGTGTGCATTGCACACACACACACACACACACACACACACACACACACAGAGAAAGCAGAGAGAATCTAGGAGGACATATGAGAATAAATCCATTTTTCCCTATCATCCCAAATTGCATTAGATTTAACAGGCATTTTTAAAATATTGTTTAAGATTTCTATTTAAAATTTTAAGTTCCAAATTTTATTCCTCTTTCCCTTCCTCTCCTTCCCCTTCCCTGAGATGGTAAGCAATCAGATATAGGTTATATGTGTGCAATCATGTGAAACATTTCCATGTTGGTCATTTTGCATAAGAAGACTCAAATTTTTAAAAAAAAGGAAGTGAAAAATAGCATTTTTCAATCTGTATTCAGTCAATATCAGTTCTTTCCCTAGAATCAGATAGTATGCTTTATTAGTAGTCCTTTTCTGTTGTCTTGGATCATTGTATTGCTGAAAATAGCTAAGTTAGGGGTAGGGAACCTGTGGCCTTGAGACCACATGTGGCCCTCTAGGTCCTCAAGTACAGCTCTTTGAATCCAAACTTCACAGGACAAATCACCTTAACCTGCAGCCTTGAGGCCACAGGTTCCCCACCTCTCATCTAAGTCATTCACAGTTCTTCATCAAACAATATTGCTGTTATTGTGTACAATGTTATCCCTCTTCTGTTCACTTCACTTATGCATCAGTTCTTGTAAGTCTTTCCAAGTTTTTCTGAAATCATCCTACTTGTCATTTCTTATAGCACAATAATATTTCATTACAATCATATGCCACAGTTTGTTTAGCCATTCCCCAAGTTATGAGTATCCCTTCAATTTCCAATTTTTAGCCATCACAAAACAAGCTGAACAAGCATCCTTTTGACAAATTTTGAGTGAACTTTTAAAACTCACAGGAAGCTTATGATGTCACCTAAGGACAATGATAGCCGCAGAAGCAATTGTCTTTATATTGTCTGGGAGATCAAGTAAAATTATAATAACTGACATTTATCTAATATTTTATGATTTGCAAAAGGACTTCACATGTTATCTTCTTAGAGTCTCATGACAAACCTAAAAGGTAAATAGTGTAATTTTATAGATTAGGAAACTAAGGTCCAAAGGAGTTTAGTAACTTTTCCATGAACATGGGGATAGTAAATGCCAAACAGGAGTCTTTCCTAATTTCACGTTCAGTGTTATTTCCATGCCTTACTGCCTTTTACTTAAGGATAGCTCAAAGGGAGAAAGGGAGAAAGAAAGAAATGGATCAGTCTTCATGGACAATACCTTCTGAATCTAGTTAAAATTGCAAGGGAAAACTTCACATTTCCACTGAATGATCAGGGCATTAATCATAGTTCCAGTGATATGCACAACTTGCAGGGGCAAATTGAGTGTCTACAATGGTCTAATTCATGTATCCATCCATGACTCCAAGTCAAAAGAGCTACTTAATGGGTGGTGCTTCTGATCAAGAAAGATACCTAAGATTTTTCCTTTGAACTCACATATTGACTTCTCAGTCTCTTCATGGCGATTTTCATCTTTTTGTTTCTCAAGGTATAGATAGCAGGATTTAATAGAGGTGTAAACTCTCAATAAAACGTGGCAAGATATTTGTCCGCTTAGGGAATGTTGAGTGGACAAAGATAAATGAAGATACAAGGTACTAAGAATATTACCACCACCATGATGTGGGCAGTACAAGTGGACAATGCTTTATATACCCCATCTGTACAGTGATGGTGAACATGAGTAGGGTACAGGTGTATGAGATCAAAAGTAAAATGAAACAGGTTGTAGCCACTAATCCACTATCAATATTAACCAATAATCCTAGGGTATAAGTATCCATGAAGGCAAGTTCAATCACCAGTGGAAGGTCACAGAAAAAGCTATCAATCTCTCTAGGACCACAGAAAGGCAGATCCGCAATCATAGCCAATTGACTACCCTAAGTGTACAAGCCCAATAGCCCATGAGATAACAACAAGCCATATGCACTTTTGCTGGCTCACAATGGTTGTATAGTGGAGATGTTTGCATATAGCTACATAATGGTTATAGGCCATAGTCATGAGCAATACCATCTCACCACATGCAGCAAAATGTACAAAGACAACCTGCCACATGCACATTTCAAAGGAGATGGTCTTGCTAGCCCTAAAAAAGTCTATGATTGTCTTGGGGATGGTGACTGAGGAAAAGCACAAATCCACAAAAGATAGGTAGGATAACAAGAAGTACATGGGGGAATGGTGATGGGAATCAGTGATAACTGTGGTCATAATAAGAATGTTACCTGAAACAGTAGCTAAATAAATCACAGAAAATAATAGGAAGAGACAGATCTGGAGTTCCCATGAATCAGTAAGTCCTAATAGCACAAATTCAGATACCTCAGACTGATTCACTCTGTTCATTCCATCAAGTATTTACTCCAGTCTCCTAGAGAGAATGGGACAAGCAGTTATTAGAATGGAAAAGATAACTTAATTTTAAATCTTTGGTTCATCAAAAAATATTTTCCCATCTACTGTATATCTAAAATCAAAACCTGTGTCCATTAACATTTACCTTGCTAATATATAGTCAGCATTATGACGAAGAACACTATCTAAAAAATGAGATGATTAGATTTGATCATCTCTATTGTGTTTCTAGTTTAAGCATTCTATAATTCTAAGAAGTCATCAAAAATTATGGGTAAATTAGATATCAGAGATTGTATGAAGAAGTACAGGTTGAGATATGCTAGATTCCAGCTTCAAGAGATAGCAGAGCTCAAACCTACTTCAGGTTGCTGAAGGAAAAGACTTTGGGAAGACACTAGGTCTCTATCATGTTCATGTTCCCAGATTGCTAATCGAGAGACTTCAGGGAGTTTTCCCTTGGGTAATATCCAGGACACTGCCTTAGTTGAGCTGAGTTCTCTTGCTCCCAATAAGCAGGCTCCTACCCTCTGTATTGTCTGGCATATAACCCAAATTCACATAGATTATAAATGGCAGAGTCAGAATTTCAACCCAGGACCTCAAATTTCAAATCCAGTGCTCTTTTAGATGTAAATGATCATTAAGCACTTCAGAAATGTAGTCCTAGAACTTGAAGAAATAAAGAGAGAGAGACCAACTTCTTCCCCTCAGCATATGAAGTAGAAAAAATACTTTAAGGCATCTAGAGAATAAGATGGCATGTGTAGTTAAATCAGCTGTTCCTTATTTTAGATTTTGATATATTTTTTTGAATCAGCATGCTGATTTTAAGGGGAGTGCCTATCAACTTAGTTTTCTGAGGAAAGCACAAGAAAAAAAACAACTTTAGTTCAATCTGTAGCTAAGCTGTCTTCTTACTGTAATTTTGCTCTTTCTATTCTGGAAGGGTTTGATCTTTATAAAAGAAATCTTGAGGCACAAAAATGTGAGAAGAAACTGGATGTAAAATAACTACTTAGCTAGGTTGTGCTCTGTATACCTTTTGTGTCCTAATTTTTTTAGATGTATTTAACAAACTATGAGATTTTGGTTCTAAATGTCACTACTCTGTCAGATTCCCTCCTTTTTTTTTAAATGGGAGATGCAGGCTAAAGCATCTTGCATTACCTCAAACTCTGCATTCCAAAACAAGACACAAACCCGTTTATTTTGTGATAGAAATTAATGGTTTGAAAAATATAAATTTAACCCAGGGCCGGGCTTAAATACTGATAAATAGAAGCAAGAAAAAATGTTGCTTTAACCTAGCTTTTTGGTTTCACTGTTGAGTTTTGAACAGTAGGCAGGAGTGAAGAAGAGTTATATGCATGTATTTGCTCTTTGTATTTTGGTCACTGGATGAATTAAACCATATGTAAAGGGAAAAAGGTTAATTTACAGGTGAGAACCAAAGTTACTATCAGTACAAATCTCTAAGGCAAAATCCTGGCTGTATGTATTTTCCATCCATCTGTTCAGAAATCAAATCTATAAGTTGGTAAAGACAAGGAGACAAAAGGTATAGGTCTGGTAAGCACCTAAATCAATAAAGTGGTAAAAAAAAATGAGGACTACCCACATTTCTCTTTAAACAAAAGCTGTTAGTTGTATTCACCAGAGCCTTGCTATGAAGTGATTCCTAGGAACAATGTGGAGTCATTTAGGTGTATCTTGGAATTGAAGTAATAGTAGAAATGCTAGCCAAATTTTCTTACATTCATCATAGTCCTTGTGCTACAGCCTCTGGGAACACTTTTGTAGAACGATTTCACTGTCTACAACTCAAGTTACCTAATAGCCGTAAGTTTTCTCACTTAGGGCTCTCCACCAACCAGGATGTTGCGCTGGATTTCATGTATATGTTTTGCAGTACAGAGGAAGAAGTGGTCCCGCGAACAGTTTAGAACCTATCTTAGTTTATTTGATGAAGAAGGAACTGTGAGAAGTCATTGACATTATTTTGGGAGCATGCATATGCATTTATTTATTTGTTTATTTATTTATTCTTTCATCCATTCACTCATTCATTCATTCACTCACTCATTCATTTACTTAGTTATTTAGATGGATTTGAAGGGCTGAATTTGCCTTCATAATAAGGAAGATAGGTGCCAGAGGTAAAAGGTACACATTTGCCTCCTTCTTTGATATTGCTAGTGCCAAAAGTGTTTCTGGAGGATGTGATAGGCAGAGAAGGGAAATTTAAAATAAGTAAAAGCTACCTTTATTAGAAGAAAAGGAAATAATCTTTGACTTTAAACATAAAGTTTTAGTGTGCTTCAGAAATGGAAGTAAGCATTTTTCATTGAGAGCCTACTTTATTGGTGAACTTCTGTCTATACTCTTTAGCCAACCTTTTGGTTGTTTCCCTGCCCATTAGCACTTCTTCCATTTGGGAATGGAAAAAAAAGGAGAGGAATCAAAATTTAATCTAATTTAATATCTATTATTAGCTAGGGATTAGTAATCCTTTTAGTGTGTGGTAGGGGTAGAGTGCCTCCACAAAGTGCCACAGGTTACCCACCTACCTCTTTGTTAGATGCTCTGATACAGCAGAGATAAATGGGACTAAAAAATAGACTACCTTGGCCCGGTTCTATATATCCTACTAATTTGCTGAACTCTGAATAAAGTCCTATTTCCTTGTTAAACCAAATTTTGTTAAATTATTTTTCTTCCTAATTTTTTTTAAAAGAGAGAAATAAAGCTGAGGGATACAAGGCTTGGTAGAAAACATCTTCATAGAAAACAATGATTAGTGTCTAGAATTACATACGGATTTCATATACATGCTATTTTTATTCCTCAGTACCAGAAGTAATGAGCTAACTGCATATAGCCCAGCCCTTGTTTGTAGTAAAGTTGAAGGCTAGTTTATAACCTATCTTGGCACTGATTCTTCTGGCATTCATTGTTAAGTCAAACAGACTCTAATGGTATTTCAGTTACTTTTTTTTTCCAGAGTGTGAGTCTTTTGGGCTCTAGTGTTAGTTTATAACCCCCCAAAAATGAAAACTCATTTACATAGTATTGCTGTATTAAGTAAAGACAAACCATCAACACCAATTTTGTCTATGAACTGGCCGTCTTGTTTCTCTTGTGTCCTGGTTAGAGATCTCTAGGGGTTCAAATGTCTAGTGGACTAGGATGATATCTTGGCACATATGTATTCTGCTTCTCTTCCCTAGGACCATATTAGCCAAACCACTGAATGACCCTCTCCTATCCTGGGGTAAGGAGATAACTTTGCTACCACTCAGACTGTCCCTACCCCCACATCCACCAAGTCTGGTTCCATTTCACCTCTTTTCAGACTATTTCTGGGGCAAGGAAAAGGGTCAGCAGCTGCCTCATCAGATTGTGATTTTGAGTGATTCTAAAAATGGTGGTGGGAACAACTGAGAAACTTCTGAATGATGTCTTTCAACTATTTACCTTCTTTGTTTCCCCTGCAGACTCTGAACAGCCTCTGCTCCTTTTTTCACAGATCTCCCCTTCCTCTCAACTATATACAGTATGTTACACACAACAAGGCTGTCACAGAATGATATTTTAAAAACTTGTAATGTTGAGTGCTCTACAAAGGGCCTATTTGTAGATAATTGCATAAGGAAAGTTGAGATTTTGCAGATGATAGTGACAAGAACAATCAAAAGGAGTTGAAAACTTTTTTGTATTAAATTCTTTTTGTATTTTCTATTTTCTTCATTTTCATAATGGAGTTGGCACAAAGAAGTTATAGCATGACTTTATAATAGGTATAGATAAGTATCCGTTGCATGCTGATTGACTGAGTCACTCAATTGAAAAGAATATTGGATAGTTTTGTGCTTGAGCAACTAAAAATCCAAATATATTTTACAAGTATGCTTAATAATTATCAAAACCAAAAAGGATGCAGTTAAGTGAAAACTTTTGTCTTTTGTTCTATGACATCCAGAGTTGAGAGCTAGTAGTCTTTTCTTCTTGACATAAGAGGATAGCACATTTGAGCTATTGGTGCAATTTTGGTAGAATGCATTATCTAGAACTCTGGTTCTTTGTGTGTTCATAACTTATTTCAGGACGAAATTACACATTTGGAGGCATTTACCAAGCAGCCAGATTTTTCATGTGTATATTTTAGTTCTCACCTGACCAGGGTCATAATGTATAAATAACTTTGGTCCATATTGGATCTCTTTCCCCTTTTCAATACTTTGTTCACATTGTCTTAAGAGTCTGCAAGTTTCATGTGAGGTTCCTGAAATTGCTTTGAATAGACATGACTTCCTTTTCTCCCTTCTTTTTCCATCCTTTATCAGTGATTGACGAGGGAAGAATTTGACTTTGAAAAATCAAACCTTATTAAAGCTTATAATTTTTTTCAATTTTTATTTATTTATTTATTCATTCATTTATTCATTTATTTATTTATTTATTCATTCATTCATCTATTTATTTATTTATTTATTTATTCATTCATTCATTTATTTATTTATTTGTTTACTTATTTATTTGTTTGTTTGTTTGTTTGTTTGTTTATTTATTTATTTTTAGTTTGCCACACATGGTTCTACATAATTTTGAGTTCCAGATTTTCTCCCCTCCCTCCCCAAGACAGCATGGAATCTCATATAACTACCATGTATAACTTCGCATTGAATTAATTTATACACTAGTCAAGTTGTGGAGAAGAATTATGACCAATGGAATGAATCATGAGAAAGAAGAAACAGTACCAAAAAAAACCCCCAAAAACAAAAACAAAAGAGAAGCAAAAAAAGCAAGCATGTAGTGCGCCTCAATCTGTATTCAAACTTCACAGTTCTTTCTCTGGATGAAGATAGCATTCTCCATCGTGAGTCCCCTGGAGTTGTCCTTGCACCTTACGTTGCTGAGAAGAGCAAAGTATGTCGGGGTTGGTCCCCACGGAATCCATATATCTATGGTTGTGCACAATGTTCTCCTGAAAGCTTATAATTTGATAGAGATTTTTATTGTCTCACTTCTGTATTGCCTGGTGTGTTTTTTTTCTTTTTACTGAATTTAAATTTAAATTTCTTTTCCCATTTCCTTTTCAGATGAAGCTGTAGCATGTGTTGCTAATGATCATCTTGTATATGTGTATATAAGCTGTGTAAAAGTATGCTTGCAATTTATATTCCACCCCATGAACTGTCCAGATCTGATCAAAAGCCCTTTTCTGTTAGAATTCTATAACTGCATAAGACATTAAACCTGTGTTGTTACAAAAAAAGAAGACAGAAAAAAGCTAGTAGAGTGAATTACACACAGAAGATATTTAATAAATATTGCTGAATTGAATCAAAATAAACTGAAGTTAAAGATAAAACAGTTGGGCAAAATTCAAGAAGAGTAACATTGACATGATAGGACTACTGTGGTAGTTCTTTTAGAGTTATAAATGGAAAAAGTAAAGGGTAAAGACTCTCACAAATAAAAAGAGAAGCACCACACATCCTCTTCTTTTTATATCCTATTTGGGAGCCATAGGAGGGGAAATGGTGCAAAAACCTGCTTCTTTATCTATGTAGCTCTCTAACTTTCACAGATACAGCCATTTAACATCCACCATATTTGCAGTACTACCCTAGATTTTGAGCCAGTCTCACCTCTAAGCTGAGGGTACATAAGAAATCATTCACCCATCAGTTCTGGGCACTGTTTTGCTCTTGGGCTTGTTACTTTTGCAGTGAATTGGATCTTGCTTTGTTCTGCTGTAATTTTAAACCCCTATTTGTTATGTAGGAAACTAAATTAGTATGTCTTGCCTTCAATTAAATTGAAACCAATTCACTACTATAGTATGTTGTTTAATGATATATAGTAATTCCCAGAATGTTATTCAAGCACATAATCAAAATACATATGCACTTCTCCTGGGACCCAGGTATATTAATGGCTCCATATCTCTCGAAGACTCAATAAAAATAGATCAATGATGGATAATATATTGATATCATTTACACTGATAAAAATCATATCAGTTTTGATGCTGAATTATTTCACAATGCCAAAGACTTTGGTGACAAGAATTTATTTTCTGGGTCTTCAGTTTCTGTGGCTGTGCCACCTGTGGGGCAGTTACCAAACTGCATCTCCATGGAGTTTCCTTTCTATGATGATGGTTACAGGCACTGGACTAGAAGAATGGGTATTCCAAAGGCTCTTGGGTAATGGGTTCTGTGCTGTCTCCATCAAGATGAAGGGGAGATAGTGATCCAAGTGCTGGTATTAGTTTGTTTTCCTGTCTTTTTCTCCAGGTGCCATACTGCTTCATCTAGGCTAGCTTGCTTACTATGTGGAAGAAAATTGATTGGCTCTTTGGTGAAGGTATTGCAGGCTGCAGCCGCGTGGAGTCGCCAGTCCCTGCCTCTCCTCCTCCTGACTCACCGCTGTTCGCTCTTACCGAGGAATAAGTCGGCCGGGAAGCCGCTCCATTGTCATGGCATTCAAAGACAACGGCAAGACCCTTGTGGAGCCCGAAGTGGCCATTCACCGGATCCGCATCACCCTCACCAGCCGCAATGTGAAATCTCTCGAGAAAGTGTGTGCTGACCTAATTAGAGGAGCCAAAGAAAAGAACTTGAAAGTGAAGGGACCTGTTCGAATGCCCACCAAGACACTTCAGATCACAACTAGAAAAACTCCTTGCGGTGAAGGTTCAAAGACTTGGGATCGGTCCCAGATGAGAATCCACAAACGCCTTATTGGTTTGCACAGTCTTTCTGAAATTGTTAAACAGATCACATCTATCAGCAATGAACCAGGTGTAGAAGTTGAAGTCACCATTGCAGATGCCTAACCAATCATCTCTTTTAATAAATTGATTGCAACTATTAAAAAAAAAGAAAATTGATTGGCAGATTATGGGAATGTTTGGCCACATATCCACAGGAGTAGGTTTCCAAAACGAGAGACAGGAGACCTGGACTAGAGGCAGGACTGAAAGTGTGGTGATACTGCTGCTCCCAGGGCTTCTATACCTTTCTATTGGTTACTAATTGTTTCTAGTGAAGAAGAGGAAGGGGGCTCCTCTTCTGTAGTGGTTTCTCCTATCGATGATGGTCACGTAGGGCTGTGTTGGAAGTAGGTCTGGTGGTTTGGGGGACACTACTATTCCCAAGGCTTTATATTTCACAATCACCTTCTCTATACCCCTACCACTCAATGAAAATCTCCAAGACTGGCTTTATTTACTGGCCTGGTCCCCAAGTTATTTCTCAAGCTAAAAAGACCATTTTCAAAGTTGAGACAAGGGTAGGGCTTCAGAGATTTTCACATCTGACAGCCTTCAAGAGTCTATGGAATTATACTCCTGAGGGACAAAAATATGCAACCCAAATCCTATTATCCAAAAACTGGATGTTACTTTCTAGTACATAACATTTAGAATGCACTTAGAATAAAAACACAGAGGATGATTAAAAAACACATGAAAAACTACATTTTATTTAGGAGAGATTTGAAGAAAAATTAGTATTTGGTAACATTGAAATCCATTAAATAAATCCTTTCATAAATCCCTTAAATTAATACTAATTATGTTGTGAATTGCTCGTATTAGTTATTTTCACTTTTGTGCTCAGGTGATTGTATGGAATTCTTAGATTGTCCTGTGCTTTCTAGGTCATACTTGGCATTTGACTGATTATTAATTCATAGGCAGGTTTGCCTGTTGGATACTATCAGTTTGCCTAGTATATAATCTGTTACATATAATCTACTCAATTTTTTGCTGCCACATATGTCACAACTTCAAATTACAATGAAAACTCACAAATAAAATCATCTTGTTGCCAGAGACACAATATACAGACTATTTAATTCAATTAAAATTATTAATTACCCACTATGAATAAGCTCTCATGTTGGGCTTGAAGGATACAAATATGAAAAAAACCCTTACAGGCACTACCCTCAAGGATCTTACAGTATAAGTTTTACAAAGGAATATGACGTGCTTATTGCAATTAGAAAGTGATAAGCATAGGGACAGATCAGTGCCACAGTGAGTAGAGCACTGGCCCTGGAGTCACAAGAACCTGACTTCAAATCTGGGCTCAGATATTTGACACATTTACTAGCTGTGGGCAAGTCACTTCACACCAATTTCTCTCCCTTTCCCCGTCCAAAAAAATGATAAGCAAAAAACACTCTTAATGCTAATATTAGGAATTTTAGAAGAGAAACTCTCCTTTCAACTTTTGGTGATATGGGGTGATGATTAGGAAAGTCGTTTTGAAGGAGATTTCACCTAAGAGAGGCCTTAAAGGAAGAGAAAGATTCTAGCAAATGGGAGATGTGGAGAAAGTACATTCCAAGGACAAAACACAGAAGGAAGCATTCAGGGAAAGAACTTCTTAAAATATTCCTTGTTTGGGGACTTTCTGTTTATATTCAGTTGTTCTTGGTCTTTAATTTTGATAGATGGTTTGCCAGATGATTATCTCAAACTAAGGAGCCTTAGGCATAATGAAGTCCCAGAGGACTATAAAAGATTAATCTTTTCCATGAACCTTACGTCCTGCTCTACACAGAGCACAATGTGGAAAGTTCCCTGATTTACCACAGGGACTACACTCCACTTCTCTGAAGTGACTATAATATATTCTATTATAGCAAGCATCATGATCATTCAAAAAATAATGGTCTCTACTAGAAAGACTAGATGCCCATCATTCTCCACAAACTTGTAACCAAATGAGAAATCACTGGCTAAGAGACTGCATATGGTAAGTTATTTCTATTATTTTTCTACCTCCATAGTTATCTCTCTTCTCTCTCTTACTAGGGGCAAAGGAGAGAGTTTTAAAATATTGAGCATATGAAATGGTACACAATGGTACAACAATAAAATCTTAGAAGAGAGAAGAAAAGTTTGGTTCATTCTTTGATTTTTTGACTTTGCTATTTGCAAAGTTTCCACTTTTCCTGAGGTGGGGGAAGAGGGAGAGTTTTTCTTGTATTCACAGAATTATAAAATTATTAATGCCAAGTAGCACAAAGAGACTCATTTCTCTTCAGTGGGACTAGTCTCTCCAATATTGAGGAGATAGGTTTATAAAATTTTCTTCATTAAATTTTTACCAATTCCATTTTAAAGAAAGCAGTGAAAGAAAAGGAGAAGAATTTATTGATCTCTTTGAGAGCAAATTTATTTTGGGTAGCCCAACAGGACATAGTATTCTTGAAAATACAACATAAGTTCATAGAATCATAGAGTTTTAGAGCTATAAGTCCTTAATTTCTTCTATTTCTTTTTTATCGTCACACCTATATTATGCATGAAGGGATTTAAGCCAAGAACTGCTAAGTGATATATAATTATTTAGTAAGAGAGTCAGGATTAGAACTGTGACCACCTTTACCCCCATCCAAAGGATGTTCCAGACCACCACATTTTCTCCTAGTTCTTAATAAATGCTTTTTAATGGTAGCCCCTCTGGAGTAAGCATGTGTACACACACACACACACATGTGTGTGTGTGTGTGTGTGTGTGTGTATGTGTGTGTGTGTGTTGGGGGAGTGGAAGAAAAAAAGAAAGAAATTTAAATGATAAATTTTGTATATATTTATAAAGGAAAAGCAAGTTGTACGTAATAGATTTGCAGTTTCATGTGCAATCATCTTTTAAAAAAATTATGCTGTGATAGGGAAATGCTTGTTTTATTCCATAAATTAAAAAAATATTCACTTAAAAATAAAGTAAAATAATTTTTTTTAGATTGACTTAATCCTTTATACTTGAAAAGTATTATATAAATTAAAGGAAAAAAAATTCCCTTCCAGTTATTTCTTGTTTTCTTTCTGATTTCTCAATTTCTTATGTCTAGGATCAGTACAAAACAAAAAGAAAAAATTTACTCATCAATGTGCATGAATATCCACAAGGATAGGCTAGACTAAGGAAAAATCTCAAACAGGGAATATTTTAAGAGAAATTTGGTGGTATTGATTTCAATATTCTTTCAATATTTCCAATTATTTTCTAATATTTCAATATTCAATATTAGTATGGATTTTAGTATTTTTTGTACCTTGATTATTGGAAATGGAGTTAGAAAATGTTGTCAAGAAATTTCAGCAACATTTAATCAATGAACATTTGTTAAGTGCCTACTGTGTGCCAGGCTTCTCTGCTGAGCAGTAAAACCTCCAAGGGACTTGTTTTAAGGAATAAATACCAATGGTTAAATATTCCAAATCATAAATGTTATGAGTCCCCAAACAACTTGAAATTAATAAATTTTCTTAATTAAATGAAACATTGCTTCTCTAAAATCTATTTTATATTAATTTGCTAAGACTATTCTTTTCTTCATATCTGGAGCATAGATAATTTAAAAAAAATTGGATGTGGGAAAACAGGGCAATTAGAGTTAAATGACTTGCCCAAGATCACACAGCTAATAAGTGTGTCAAGTGTATGATGTGGGATTTGAACTCTGGTCCTCCCAACTCCAAGGCTGGTACTCTACTCACTGTGCCACCTAGATGCCCCAGCATAGACAATTTTTGACTGTGCTTCTTGGAAGTATTGCAAATTATGATTGAGGATGAAAAGATGAACCTGGGTGGAAAGAACCCTGGGTTAAATAATATGATAATTGAATTTGAGTCCTAGATCCATCACTTTCTAGGTGATATTGGGAAAATCCCATCACTTCTCTGGGTCTTGGTTTCCATACCTGAAAAAGAAGTATTTGGAGAATTTGGATTAAGATTCCTTATAAAACCTCTAATTTCTTCCATCTCAAAATGGCCATGATTCAGAATCTTCCCATTATAAAAACCTCTCATACCTCACATAATAAACATTTGCATGCATAAGAATTTCTTTTTCTCAGGGGATTTATGTCCATGGGAACATGACCTCACCACATTTATTTTTAACTTAAAAAGATTCCTTCAACTTTTTATCAAGTGGAGAATGTTTTTATTGAGCTTTCAGGTCACAAAGTAAGAACATTTTCCTGTTAGCGCAAAATTCTGCTCCCCGGCAATTAACTATCTTAATGGAAAGAAGTTAATTACATATAGTAATCAAACTTAATCTTTTAAAAATCTCAGACTGAATTACTTTAATTCTGTGAAAACAATTCTTTGAATTAGTCATCTCACTTAATCAAAAGACTGAAGATCCAGGGAAAAGAGTAGAAGAGAGGGAGATGAAAAATCCTTCTGCCCCTTATCTTGAGAAATCATGCAAAAACTTTCAATCATCATGCCCTTTATCCTTACAATCTGAGGAGATTATTGATATTTCAATGAACACAGATGGCATAGTTTTCCAGTGCTTCTCATAACATCTAAGAAAGTTTCACTCAATCGATCACTCAATAGACATTTATTAATCATGTACTATGTAACAGACATTGTGTTAAGTGTTAAGGAGTTTCACTTGAATGAATTTGTTGAACTGATTTCAATCACCCAGGTCTTAAGAAAGAATGCCTATTGGTGGCAACAGTGGAAAAGGAGGTGATGGTAACAATGATGCAGTGAAGATCAAGGTGAGTAAAGACATAGGGCTCCAATAGCTAAGGAAGACATGGTTGAGCTCAATTCATCCTCTGTGGATGCTTAGGCAGCTTTTTTCCTTTTTGTTTCAGAACACCAGTGATTCACTTGGTACAGGAACTCCCCCTCCTCAACAACTGTATAGATTGGCATTTGCCTGCAGTTTATAGTCTTAGAGCATTTCCTAAAGCACTGATAGATAAAATGACTTGCTGTAATACCTTTCAAGTTTGTCTACAGTAAAAACTTATAGTCGTTAGATCTTAGGGTGCTGAATACTGTCTAATTTTGAATGAAAAGTTTAGTCCATTTCACTGGGCAATTACTGCACACCTCCTCTCACAGATCACAATATTGTCACAGGGTCCTATGATTTGGATCTGAAGTAAACTCAAGATTATTTATCCTAACTTTACCATTTTAGAGCTAAGGAAACTGAGGACCAAGCCAATGTCACACAAATAGTAAGTAACAGAATTGGATTTTTGAACTCCTCTGTTTCTGAAATTTTCTACTTATATCAAACTGCTATTGAATTAGGTTAATTAAATCTTAGAATTCCATTTACTGATGTATTTTAGTTGTTGATTAGTCACATATTGAACACATTTCAGGATCATGTCAAGATCTTTATTCTGGTCACTTACTTAAAGATTGTTTATTAACTGCTTATTAGGAGCCAGACAAATAGATACAGCTATTACCATGCTGAAGCCTTAGATTGTATTTTAAAATTCTCTGATTAAGATGTGGGATTAAGTCACTTATTTTGAATTTGCATAGGAATGTCTTTGTGGCTCTCCTTGCCAAATCTGATGTTTGACTTCCCTTATTGGTCTGCACTTTGAATCACAAAATCTTTGAATATTGAATGTGGGTGGGATATTTGAGACGTGATCTACCTCAGGGATTTCTCAACTGTTTATTTATTTTTTTTTAAGTCTTCTTGGCTTTTAAAGTGTCTCAAAGCTTTGAGCAAACCTTCACATACTACCTATACCATATGAAAAGAAATAAATTCTAGAATCTGCCATGCATATGTATAACATGATAAACTGAATATATTAATTATGCATAAAATTAACTTTTATGGATTAAATTTAACATTAATAAAATAAAATATTTTATTAGCACATACATTTAGTGTAATAAAGTTGTTAAATATTTGTCAGAACACAATTAAATAAATTGCTGTGAGCCATGATTTTATTTCTTTTTCGCCAACAGTTTTAATTTCAGTATAGTTTTTGAAAGTAATATCTGCTTATGATGTTCAACCTTGTTTCTTTTTTGCTTTGGATTTGATTGAGAGTATGATTGATTATCTTGATTGACAGGGATAATTTTTAAAAAATTTACTGAAAGCTTCATGGAACAGTTATTTTTAAATTAAGAATGGGATATTCCTTTCCAAGTATATGCCAAACAGCTAACTTCATTGGTTGAATTACAATTTGGAGTCTTAGGTTACAGTAGGCGACCAATCAGAACATCTTTCACTTGGTGGAATTGTTTTCTTTTTTCTAGCTCATTCTGAAAAGGGCTTCTTATCCAGACCTCATTCACTTAGTTTTTTTTTTTAATTTTTTAAATTTAATTTATTTATTTAACATATTTAGTTTTCAGCATTAGTTTTCACAAGAGTTTGAATTACAGATTTTCTCCCCATTTCTACCCTCCCCCCTTCCACTCCAAGATGGCATATATTCTTGTTGCTCTGTTTCCCAGTCACTCCTCCCTTCCGTCACCCCACTCCCCTCCCATCCCCTTTTCCCTTCCTTTCTTGTAGGGCAAGATAAATTTCTATGCCCCATTGCCTGTGTCTTATTTTCTAGTTGCATGCAAAAACAATTTTTTTGGTGTTTTTGAACATGTGTTTTTAAAACTTTGAGTTCCAAATTCTCTCCCCTCTTCCCTTCCCACCCACCCTCCCTAAGAAGTCAAGCTATTCAACACAGGCCACATGTGTATCATCATGTATAACCCTTCCACAATACTCATGTTGTGAAAGACTCACTATATTTTGCTCCTTCCCAACCCATCCCCCTTTATTGAATTTTCTCCCTTGACCCTGTCCCCTTTCCAAAGTGTTTGTTTTTGATTACCTCCACACCCATCTGCCCTTCCCTCCATCATCCCCCCTTTTTTATCTTCTTCCCTCTTCTTTCCTGTGTGGTAAGATACCCAATTGAGTACGTATGTTATTCCCTCCTCAGGCCAAATATGAAGAGAGCAAGATTCATTCATTCCCCCCTCACCTGCCCTCTCCCCTCCTCCCCCAGAACTGCTTCCTCTTGTCACTTTTATGTGAGATAATCCACCCCATTCTATCTCTCCTTATCTCCCTCTCTCAGTATATTCCTCTCTCATCTCTTAATTTGATTTTATTTCTTTTAGATATCTTCCCTTCATCTTCAACTCACCCTGTGTCCACTCTCTCTGTCTCTCTCTCTCTATATATCTTTATACTCATACATGTATACATACATACACATTCACACACACACACACACACACACACACATATATATATATATATATATGTATATATGTATATCCGTATTCCCTTCAGCTACCCTAATACTGGGGTCTCATGAATCAGACACGTCATCTTTCCATGTAGGAATGTAAACAAAACAGTTCAACTTTAGTAAGTCCCTTGCAATTTCTTTTTCTTGTTCTTTTTCTTGATTACCTTTTCATGCTTCTCTTGATTGTTATGTTTGAAAGTCAAATTTTCTATTCAGCTCTGGTCTTTTCATTGAGAAAGCTTGAAAGTCCTCTATTTTATTAAAAATCCATATTTTGCCTTGGAGCATGGTACTCAGTTTTGCTGGGTAGGTGATTCTTGGTTTTAATCCTAGCTCCATTGACCTCCGGAATATTGTATTCCAAGTCCTTTGATCTCTTAATGTAGAAGCTGCCAGATCTTGGGTTATTCTGATTGGGTTTCCACAATACTCTAATTGTTTCTTTCTGGCTGCTTGCAGTGTTTTCTCCCTGATCTGGGAGCTCTGGAATTTGGCAACAATATTCCTAGGAGATTTCTTTTGGGGATCTATTTGAGGAGGCGATTGATGGATTCTTTCAATTTCTATTTTGCCCTGTGGCTCGAGAATATCAGAGCAGTTATCATAGATAATTTCTTGAAAGATGATATCTAGGCTCTTTTTTTGATCATGGCTTTCAGGTAGTCCAATAATTTTTAAATTATCTCTCCTGGATCTATTTTCCAGGTCAGTGGTTTTTCCAATGAGATATTTCACATTGTCTTCCATTTTTTCATTCCTTTGGTTCTGTTTTATAGTGTCTTGATTTCTCATAAAGTCACTAGCTTCCACTTGCTCCAATCTAATTTTTAAGGTAGTGTTTTCTTCAGTGGTCTTTTGGGCCTCCTTTTCCATTTGGCTAATTCTGCCTTTCAAGGCATTCTTCTCCTCATTGGCTTTTTGGAGCTCTTTTGCCATTTGAGTTAGTCTGTTTTTTAAGGTGTTGTTTTCTTCAGTGTATTTTTCAGTATTTTTTTGGGTCTCTTTTAGCAAGTCATTGACTTGTTTTTCGTAGTTTTCTCGCATCCTTCTCATTTCTCTTCCCAATTTTTCCTCTACGTCTCTAACTTGCTTTTCCAAATCCTTTTTGAGCTCTTCCATGGCCTGGGACCAGTTCATGCTTTTCTTGGAGGCTTCTGTTTTAGGCTCTTTGACTTTGTTAACTTCTTCTGTCTGTATGTTTTGGTCTTCTTTGTCACCAAAGAAAGAATCCAAAGTCTGAGACTGAATCTGGGTGCTTTTTCACTGCCTGGCCATATTCCCAGCCAACTAACTTGACCCTTGAGTTTTTCAGTGGAGTATGACTGCTTGTAGACTAGAGAGTTCTATGTTCCATGTTTGGGGGGGATGTGCCAGCTTTGCCACAGCAGCACTCCTCCTTCCCCAAGAACCCCCAACCCGGACTGGGCTTAAATCTTCAGCAGGCTGTGCACTCCTGCTCTGATCCACTACTTAATTCCTCCCACCCGGTGGGCCTGGGGCCAGAAGCAACAGCAGCTGTAGCTGCCCCACCTTTGTTGCCCACGGGCCTGGTAGTCGAACCGGGTATCCTTCCACTCCTGCAGCTTTTCCCACTAACCTTCTTCACAGTCTTTGGTGTTTGTGGGTTGAGAAGTCTGGTAACTGCCACGTCTCACTTATTCAGGGTGCTAGGGCCCGCTCCACCCGGCTCCTGGTCTGGTTGGTCCAAGCCACTCAGGCTGGGCTCTGCTCTGCTCCGCTCCCAGCTCCCAGCTCCGTGTGGGATAGACCTCACCCAGAGACCATCCAGGCTGTCCTGGGCTGGAGCCTTGCTTCCCTCTGCTGTTTTGTGGTTTCTTCAGTTCTAGAATTGGTTCAGAGTCATTTTTTTATAGGTTTTTGGAGGGGCTTGGCAGGGGAACTCATGCTAGTCCCTACTTTCCTGCCACCATCTTGGCTCCACCCCCCTCATTCACTTAGTTTTGGTCAACTTTCCCTTAATTCTCTCTTTTTTTTCAGGAGTCTTACCTTTTCTAGTCTACCTCCACCTTTATACCATTTCTTCTTCATCCAAATTTTATTTTTCAGTTAACACTATTACTTTTGGAATATTTCAAGAGGATAATATGGTTATTGTTTCAAATGTTCCACATATGTTTTTCAGCAGATATTCCTTTTCCTTTGGGGCATTTGCATCTCACATAGGTTGGAAACCCCTTATCTCTCAAATCATATTGCCATATATATCTTTTCAAGACTGGTAAATGAACATAAAATGGGGCTGCATATTTATGTGGGAGAATGCTTATTTGAGCATTAGAGTTATAGTATTAAGCTCCTCTACATTCTAATAATGATTTTTTTCTCATTTTCTCTTGGAGGTTTATAGTAAAGACCTGAATGAATGGCTGAAGTAAATCATTCTACAGTGTCTGAGTTCATCCTATTGGGACTTTGTGATTCATGGGGACTTCAGATTTTCTTTTTTACTTTGATCTTGGTGCTCTACCTTGCCATTGTTTTAGGTAATATATTTATTATGATTTTAGTTATCACTGACTCCCATCTCCATTCCCCTATGTACTTCCTGTTGGCCAACCTGTCTTTTGTTGATTTGTGGCTCTCCTCAGTCACTACTCCAAAGATGATCACAGACTTGCTCAAGGAAAATAAAACCATCTTCTTTGGGGGCTGCATGTGTCAGATCTTCTTTGTGCATTGTTTTGGAGGGAGTGAGATGGTGCTGCTTGTGGCCATGGCCTATGACCGTTATGTAGCCATATGCAAACCACTCCACTACACAGTCATCATGAACCAAAGAAGATGTATTTGCCTTGTAATGATCTCATGGACTACTGGATTTGTACATTCTATGAGTGAATTAGCTGTAATTGTTGAGCTGCCTTTCTGTGGCCCTAGAGTAGTGAACAGTTTTTTCTGTGACATCCCACTGGTGATTGAGCTTGCCTGCATTGATTCCTATTCCCTGGGAATCTTGATGAATTCTGACAGTGGTATTCTTGCTCTGGCATGCTTCATTCTTTTACTGATCTCATATGCTTATATCCTTTTCACAGTCACCCAATACTCCAAAGATGGGGCAACCAAGGCACTCTCGACTTGCACTGCTCATATCACGGTGGTAGTTTTATTCTTTGGACCCTGCATCTTTATCTATGTGTGGCCATTTAACATAACATCAGTAGACAAATTTATTGCTGTGTTTTACTTAGTCATCACACCTCTCTTGAATCCAGCTATCTATACATTTAGAAACAAAGAGATGAAAGTTTCCCTCAGAAGATTTAAAAGTCAGTATGGGAGTTCTAGGTGGAATTTGTACGAATTTTGTATTTAACAGTTCCATATTTTATGCATATCAGTGAATCTGAGATCAATGGCTGCAAGCTTGTTACATTCCATTCCAGGTCTGTATTTGCAAATAAAAGTTACACAAAAATTTGATAATATATGCAATTAGTGTTTTGATAATCAGATTAATAAAGAATTTGTTATTCTTATTAGTATATTATCCATTACAACAAAGTTTTTAATAATTGAATAAATTAAATAAATGTCTTACTGTTGAAATAATAAATAAGTCTCTATGAGCAATGCTCCATAATGACTTGTTTTCCTGCCTACAGAAACATCTATCTATCCTGATAGATCTTTAGGTAATACACTTTATCTCTCATGTTGTCCCCATGGAATTAGTTTGGTGACTGTGTTCATCCTGAAGTTCAACATAGAATGTCAGGGTCAGAGATTATTTTATTTTCACCTTTGTGTCTCTTGCAGTGAGTCCATTGTTTGGTACACAGTGGACATTTAATAAATATTTGCTGATTAGTTGATTGAAGTCTTGCACTTAACCTTTATCACAGCTGGGATCTTGAACATTGTTGGTAATTACAATAAATTTGTCACATTTAAGTGAGTTTGGAATAATGGGAAAAATAACAGAATCACTATCTCTTACTTTTACACTCCCCTCTCACCTAAGAAGAAGAGGGGATTTTTTTAAAGGGGAGAAAAAAGGCAATATTGGAGGCAACAAGGAATGTACAAGTTGTTGATATCATTTTGGAGTGTTTTTCACCAACTCAGATGGAATTAAATGAAAGCAAGCCTTTACACTTCCTCTCTTAGTTCTTATAATTTCAAGCACAGAATGTCTTACTTTTGTTTTCTTTTTTAATCCATTTAGCTATTATTTGTCTGTAGCATCTAGTCATCAAATAGCCAATTTGAGAAAAGATCTGTTACCAGTACTTGTTTGGTTTCCTTTGTTGATCTTTAAGCCAAAAACGATATATTATAATTACTTTCTACTGAAATAAGGTTAAATATATCATGATTAAAATATAAGATATCATCATCATTAGTTTACAAACTAATCAAAAGGTATGAATAAGAAAGATATTGTCAATAGCCTTTGATTCTAAAAGGCCACAGATAAAAAACAAAAATAAAGGTTAAAAAGTAACAACAAAAATAATGTGTAACAAACAAAAAATTCTAGCATTTATATAGCGTTTCAAAGTTTGTAAAGTGCTGTTTGCAAACTTACATCAGTTAGTCATCAAAATTACCTCATTTGGACCAAATAGTAAAGAAAACACTTTCCTTAAAATAAAACTGATGGGGAAGATCATATAATCTCAATGTCATTCTTTTTGTCTCCACTAAATGGGATGCTAGGTATTGAGGGAATTATGAATATTTTCTTGATGAATATGATCCTTTTTGGGGATCAGTTTTATCATAACAAAGATCATGTACTTTTAGGGAATCAAAATTAGTTAATTTTAGGTTCCATCATTCTAGGGGATATCCTATCTTCATCTTAATAAAATGATCTAGTCATTTAGCATGATTCTTACCCCTCAACTTGTCCTTCTTCGTAAATTGCTAAATGTTCCCCATCCTCTAGTCAGGGAAGAAATACTTGGCAGCAATGCTGCTCTGTATATATTGCCTGGCCTCATTCCTGAATCCACTTTCTTGATATAACTCAATATCGTCCTAGACTTGATGTCAGGAAATCATAGTTTAAATCTTGCTTTATACACTTACTAGCTGTGCTATACTAGTTAAGTCAATGAACCTCTCAAACTCAATTTCTTCATTGGATAACTAGGAAAATAATAGTAACTATCTTACAGGGTTGCTGTGAGGACTGACATAAGTAAAGCTTTTTTGCAGACCTTAAATTGTTACATAAGTGTTATTTTTCATCATCATCATCATCATCATCATCATCATCCTCTTTCACTTCACATTTTTCTCATTAAACAATCCAAGTAAAGGATGCTCTTTCCAGTTGCGAAAAATCTTGTTGGAAACCATATGGGTTTGAACCAATAAATATAAAACAATTCCAGACTTGGAAAGTCCTATTTCTAAGGTGGCTGTGTAAAGCCTTTCTGATGAAGAGTACCAGTCATGCATGACCTGAGATGAGAGTGGACTCAGTATAGATATACTGATATGTTTTACTGCTTATTAATCTTCTGACTCCAATAGTTGGCTCTAAATCTCCATAGACGCTTCTGATGCATCCCTCATTCCCACATCCTACTACCCCTGAGGCAATAAATACCCTAATGTGTTACCAGTACTCAGGCTGTCATTCTCATCTATGTTAATCCCAATCCTGATCCTTCTCTGTTCTCCCCTTCAACTTTGTCCTCATTTCATTTGCTAACAAACTTATGTTCATCTGAGATTTCTTCCTGTATTGTTCATCTCACCCTCTTTTATTAAAATTAGTGTTTTTTTCTCATAAAAACGTGGCCCCCTGGAAGACACTCCCTTATTGGCCATGAGTCCACAGCATTATGTTCCTTCTTATGCTCTTTACTCATCAGGACAAGAAGGGTCAACATACTCCTTGTTGCCCATTGCTACATTTAAACTGTTTCTTGATTATCATCTCTTTTTAATCTTTCCTTCTTTGAGGGTCATTCCAACTGTCTATATCTTTGGAGTCTGTATATTTGGTGCTGGTCTTCAGGTTATACATTTTTTCAAATATTTTGATATCAGATAGCATTTTTTTTCCTACAGCAAGTGGTGCAGTATTTAGATTGTTGGTCCCAGAGTCACTAAGACCTAAGTTCAAATTCAACCTCAGGCAAATGCCCCACTAGCTGTGTGACCATGAACAAGACACTTAACTTCTGTTTGTCTCAGTTTTCTTGAGTATAAAATGAGGATGATAGCAGTGGAGCCATTGATAACACCAAAGGTGAACTAGTTGGAACAAGAAAGGATTTAATTCAATCCAACTAGGCAGATGCATTAAGCATGTAGTATGTGTTAGTCACTGTGAATTTCTGGGGATACAAAGAAAAAAATCAAAATACACCCATTCTCAAGGAGTGCATATTCTTTTTATAAAGGTTTAAGAAAAATTTAATCTTTAAAAAATTAATTGATTTATTTTTAGATTTCAATGTTGATTTCCACAAGAATTTGAGGTCCAAGTTTTCTCTCCATCTCTCCTCTACACCCTCCCCAAGATAGCATGCATTCTGATCACCCCTTCCCACAGTCTACTTTCCCTTCTATCACCCCACTGCACACATCTTCCACCTTTTTTGAAGGGGAAGATGGAATACTATATCCCATGGCCTGTGTATCTTATTTCCCAGTTGCATGTATAAACAATTTTTAACATTTTTTTAAACCTTCAAGTTCCACATTCTTTCCTCTTTTCCCTCCCCTCCCACCCTCATTCAGAAGGAAAGCAATTCAATATAAGTTATGTATATGTAGTTATGCAAAACATTTCCATAATGCTCATATTGCAAAAGACTAATTATATTTCCCTCCATCCTATCCCACCCTCCACTTATTCTATTTTCACCTTTGATCCTGTCCCATTTCAAAATGTTTGCCTCTGACTACCCCCTTCCCAAATCTGCCTTCTCTTCTATCATGCCCCTGTCTTATCCCCTTCCCCACTACTTTGCCATAGGGTAAGATACCCAGTTGAGTGTGTATGTTATTCCCTCCTTAATCCAAATCCAATGAGAGAAAGAGTCACTCATTGCCTTTTACCTACCCCCTCTGCCCCTCCATGGTGACAGCTTTTTCTTGCCTGCTTAATGTGAGATAATTTAGTTTATTCTTTCACTCCCTTTATCATTCTCCCTATATAGTCCTCTCTCACACCTTACTTTTGCATTTTAGATATCATCCCTTCATATTCAATTCACCTGGTGCCTTCTGTCTTTGTACATACATGCACACACGAAAACACACCCGTATATACATGTATGTACATATATACACATTTTTAAATACATATATATATATATATTCCCTTCTACATACTTAACAGTGAGAAATGTCTCATGAATTACAAATTTCATCTTTCCATGTAAGAATGTAAGTAGTTCAACTTTAATAAGTCCATTAAGATTTCTCTTCCCTGTTTACCTCTTCATACTTCTCTTGTTTCTTTTATTTGAAATGGAAATTTTTGGTTCAGCTCTGGTCTTTTCATTAAGAATGCTTTAAGGTGGGAGGCAAGATGGTGGCAGAAAGGCAGGGACTTGCTTAAGCTCTCCCCAAATCCCCCCTGAACACTTGTAAAAAATAATTCTGAACAATTTCTAGAGCTGCAGAACCCATGAAATAGCAGAGGGAAGCAGGTCTCCAGACCACGACATCCTTGATGGTTGTTGGGATAGCTCTATCCAATGGTGCTGGGAGCAGAGCACAACACAGTGTGGGCCACACCAGGACAGACCAGATGAGGAGTCAACTGAAGCAGGCCTTAGGGCCATGAATCATTGATCTGTGGCAGTTACTAGATATCTCAACCCCCAAACACCAAAGACCCGAGAGTATGTTAGTGGGAAAACTGCTAGATGGGTTTAGAAAGCAGTCTGGCCCCAGACAGGGGTGGCGGAGGTGGTGTGTGGTTTTGACAGCACCAACAGGAAGCACCTGATGCTGCTTATGGAGCTCCAGCTTTAGCTGCTTCTCGAGTCCCTGGCTGACACTGTAGGAGGAATCAAGTGGCAGATCAGAGCTGTAATGCAGGGCTTGCTTTGCCCTCCTTGCATCTGGGTCACAATCATGGTTGGTGGTTCTTGGGGGGAGGAGGAGCACTGCTGGGGCAGAGCTTGCAGTGACAGTGGAGTAGAAGTAGCTCTGAAAACAGCAGCACAGCCCCTAAATCTTGTGACAAAGCACTCTCTATAAGCAGTCATACCCTGACAAAAAGCTCAAAGGCCACTAGTTGGCTGGGAACATGGCCAGGAAGAAAAAGGGATGTGGGACTCAGACTCAGACTCCAGAATCTTTTTTTGGTGACAAAGAAGATAAAAACATACAGCCAGAAGAAGTCAACAAACTCAGAGACCCTAAATCAAAAGCTTCCAAAAAAATATGAATTGGTCTCAGGCAATGGAAGAGCTCAAAAATGATTCGTAAAATCAAGTATGAGAAGTAGAGGAAAAATCAGGAAAAGAAATGAGAGAGTTGCAAGAAAACCATAAAAAACAAGTCAGTGACTTGCTAAAGGAGACCAAAAAAATATACTGAAGAAAATAACACCTTAAAAAATAGACTAACCCAAAGGATGAAAGAGCTCCAAAAAGGCAGTGAGGAGAACAATGCCTTGAAAGGCAGAATTATCCAAATAGAAAAGTAGATCCAAAAGACCACTGAAGAAAATCCCACCTGAAGAATTAGATTGGAGGCAGTGGAAGCTAGTGATTTGTGAGAAAACAAGGTAATATAAAACAGAACCAAAGGAATGAAAAAATGGAAGACAATGTGAAATATCTCATGGGAAAAACCACTGACCTAGAGATTAGATCCAGGGGAGATAATTTAAAATTATTGGATTACCTGAAAGCCATGATAAAAAAAATAGAGCCTAGACATCATCTTTCAAGAAATTATTAAGGAAAACTTCCCTGATATTCTAGAGCCACACGGTAAAATACAAATTGAAAGAATCCACCAATCACTTCCTGAAAAAGATCACAAGAAGAAAACTCCTTGGAATATTGTGGCCAAATTCCAGAGTTCTCAGGTCAAGGAGAAAATACTGCAAGCAGCCAGAAGGAAAGAATTTGAGTATTGGGGAAACATAATCAGGATAACAAAAGGTCTAGCAAATTCTATAATAAGGGATCGAAGGTTTAGAATATGACAATCCAGACATCAAAGGAGGTAGGAGTAAAACCAAGAATCACCTACCCAGCAAAACTAAGTGTAAAGCCCCAAGGCAAAATATGGATTTTCAATAAAATAGAAGACATTCAAGCTTTCTCAGTGAAAAGAACAGACATGAATAGAAAATTTGATTTTCAAACACAAGTATCAAGAGAAGGATGAAAAGGTAAACAAGAAAGAGAAAACATAAGGGGCTTACTAAAATTGGAATGGTTTGTTTACATTCCTACATGGAAAGATGATGTGTGTAATCCATGAGAATTTTCTCATTATTAGGGTAGTTGAAGGGAATTTCACACACACACACACACACACACACATATGTATTTGTGTATACATACATACATATATATGTGTATATATGTGTATACACACACACACATACACATATATATATATGTATATACACATACAGAGGGCACACGGTGAGTTTAATATGAAGGGATGATATCTACAAAAATAAAATAAAATGAAGGAATGAGAGAGAAATGTATTGTGAGAGGGAGAAAAGGAGCCATTGAATGGCCTAAATTATCTCACAAAAAAGTGACAAGAAAAAACACTTCTATCAGAAGCAAGAGGGGGCAAGTGAGGGGGAATGAGTGAATCTTGCTTTCATAGGATTTGAATTGAGGAGGGAATTACATGCACACTCAATTGGGTATCTTACCCCACAGGAAAGTAGGGGGAAAGGGATAAAAAGGGGGGATGACACAGGGGAGAGACGATAGGGGGAGGAGGTAATCAAAAGCAAATACTTTTGAAAAGAGACATGGTTAAGTGAGAATATTGAATAAACGGGGACAGCATAGGAGTGTTGTGGAAGTGTTTTACATAATGATACATGTGTGGCATATGTTGAAATGCTTGCCTTCTTAGGAAGGGTGGGAAATGAAGAGGGGAGGTAAATTGGAACTCGAAGTTTTAAAATTGAATACTCAAATGAAAAAGTTGTTTTTGCATGCAACTGAGAAGTAAGATATATAGGGAATGGGGCTTAGAATTCTATCCTGCCCTAAAAGAAAGTAAGAAGAAAGGGAATTGGTTGAGGGGGGGTGGAGTGGGGTGACAGAAGGGAGGGATGACTGGGGAATTGGACAATCAGAATATATGCCATCTTTGATTGGGAAAGAAGGTCAAAATGGGGAGAAAATTTGTACTCAAAATCTTAAGGAAATCAACGCTGAAAACAAAAATATTAAATAATTAATTAATAAATTAGAAAAGAATGCTTGAAAACCCTCTATTTTATTGAATATCCATAATTTCCCCAGAAGTACTGTACTCACTTTTGCTAGTTAGGTGATTCTTGCTTTTAATCCTAGCTCCTTTAACCTCTGGAATATCATATTCCAAGTCCTTTGATCCCTGAATGTAGAAGTTGCTAGATCTTGCGATCTTGGGTTATCCTAATTGTGTTTCCACAATACTTGAATTGTTTCTCTCTGGGAGCTTGCAATATTTTCTCCTTGACCTGGGAACTCTAGAATTTAGCTACAATATTCCTAAGAGTATTCCTTTTGAGATCATTTTCAACACACGATTGATAGATTCTTCCAATTTCTATTTATCCTCTGGTTCTAGAAAACCAAGGCAGTTTTCCTTGATAATTTCTTGAAAGATGATATCTAGGCTCTTTTTTTAATCATGTCTTCCAGGTAGTTCAATAATTTTACAATTATCTCTCCTGGATCTATTTTCCAGGTCATTTTTTTAAATAAGATACTTGACATTGTCTTCTATTTTTTTTATTCTTTTAGTTCTGTTTTATAATTTCTTGATTTATAATAAAATCATTAGCTCCATTTTGTTCCATTCTAATTTTTAAGGAATTATTTTCCTCAGTGAGCTTGGGGAAATCCTTTGACATTTGGACAATCAGTTTGTTTTTTAATTATTATTTAACATTTTTAGTTTTCAGCATTGATTTTCACAAGAGTTTGAATTACAAATTTTCTCCCCATTTCTACCCTCCTCCCACTCCAACATGGCATATATTCTGATTGCTCCATTCCCCAGTAAGCCCTTCCTTCTGTCACCCTATATCCTTTTCCTTTACTTTCCTGTAGGGTAAGATAGATTTCTATGCCCCATTGCCTGTAAATCTTATTTCTGAGTGACATGCAAAAACTTTTTTTTTTGAAAATCTGCTTTTAAACTTTGAGTTCCAAATTCTCTCCCCTCTTCCCTCCCTACCCACCCTCCCTAAGAAGGAAAGTAATTCAACATAGGCCGCATGTGTATCATTATGCAAAGCCTTTCCACAATACTCACGTTGTGAAAGACTGACTATATTTTGCTCCTTCCTAACCTATGCCCCTTTATTCAATATTCTGCCTTGACCCTCTCCCTTTTCAAAAGTGGTTGCTTTTGATTACCTCCTCCCCCTACCTGCCCTCTCTTCTATCATCCCCCCCTTATTAATCTCCTTCCTCCTTCTTTCCTGTGGGGTATGATACCCAATTGAGTGTGTATATTATTCCCTCCTCAGGTCAAATCAAATGAGAGCAAGATTCACTCATTCCACTTCACCTGACCCCTCTTCCTACAAAACGGCTTTTCCTCGACACTTTTATGTGAGATAATTTACCCAATTGTATCTCTCCCTTTCTCCCTCTCTCAATATATTCCTCTCTCATCCCTTAATTTGATTTTTTTAGATATCATCCTTTCATATTCAACACACACTGTGCCCTTTGTCTATATATATGTATATGTGTGTGTGTGTGTGTGTGTATGTGTGTGTGTATACGTATATATGTATATGTATGTATGTATGTATATGTATATTCCATTCAGCTAACCTAATACTGAGGTCTCATGAATTATCCACAATGTCTTTCTACATAGGAATGTAAATAAAACAGCACATCTTTAGTAAGTCCATTATGATTTCTCTTTCTTGTTTACCTTTTCATGCTTCTCTTGATTCTTGTGTTTGAAAGTCAAATTTTCTATTCAGCTCTGGTCTTTTCACTGAGAAAGCTTGAAAGCCCTCTATTTTATTGAAAATCCATATTTTTCTTGGACTGTGATACTCAGTTTTGCTGGGTAGGTGATTCTTGGTTTTAACCATAACTCGACTGATCACCAGAATATCATATTCTTAGCCCTTCAATCCTTTAATGTAGAAGGGGCTAGAGCTTGTGTTATCCTCATTGTGTTTCCACAATACTCAAATTGTTTCTTTCTGTCTGCTTGCAGTACATTATCCTTGATCTGGGAGATTTGGAATTTAGTGACTATAATCTTAGTTTTCTTTTTGGGATCTCTGTCAGGAGGTGATCAGTGGATTCTTTCAATTTCTATTTTACCCTTTGGTTGTAGAATATCAGGCAGTTCTCCTTGATAATTTCTTGAAAGATGATATCTAGGCTCTTTTTTTGGTCATGGCTTTCAGGTAGTCCAACAATTTTAAAATTATCTCTCCTGGATCTATTTTCCAGGTCAGTGGTTTTTCCAATGAGATAGTTCACATTGTCTTGCATTTTTCATTCCTTTGGTTGTGTTTTATGATATTTTGATTTCTCATAAAGTCACTAGCTTCCACTTGCTCCCATCTAATTTTCTCCAGTGGTCTTTTGGACCTCCTTTTCCATTTAGTTAATTCTGCTTTTCAAGACATTCTCCTTGACATTGGATCTTTGGGGCTCTTTTGCCACTTGAGTTAGTCTATTTTTAAGGTGTTATGTTCCTGAGTATTTTTTCAATCTCCTTCAGGAAGTCATTGACTTGTTTTTCATGGTTTTCTTGCATCACTCTCATTTCTCTTCCAAATTTTTCCTCTACTTCTCTAACTTGTTTTTCCAAATCCTTTTTGAGATCCTCCATGGCCTGAGACCAGTTCATGTTTTTCTTGGAGGATTTCATGTAGGGTCTTTGACTTTGATGACTTCTTCTGGCTGTTTGTTTTGATTTTCTTTGTCATCAAAGAAAAATGCCAAAGTCTGAATCTGAATATGAGTCTATTTTTGCTGCCTAGCTATGTTCCCACCCAACTACTTGATCCTTGAGTTTTTCATCGGGGTGTGATTGCTTGCAGAGTAGAGAGTCCTTTTTCCCAAGCTTGAGGGGCTGTGCTGTTCTTTTCAGAGCTATTTCTACACAACAATCTCTGCCACACCAGTGCTCCTCCTCCCCCAAGAACTGCCAACCCAGACTGTGACTCAGATCTAAGCAGACTCTGTACTCCAGCTCTGATCTGCCACTTAATTCCTCCCACCAGGTGGGCCTGGGGCCAGAAGCAACTGCAGCTGTAGTTCTGTAGCTGCACCACCTCTGCTGCCCCCAGGGTGGTGGCCAAACTGCAAACTCCTTTCACTCTGTCCCTGCAGTTTTTCCTGCTAACCTTCTCTGTTGTCTTTGGTGTTTGTGGGTTGAGAAGTCTGGTAACTGCCACAGCTCACTGATTCAGGGCTCTAGGGCCTGTTTTGCCTGGCTCCCAGTCTGTGTGGTCTGGGCACAGCTCATGCTGGCCTCTGCTCCACTCCACTCCCAGCTCCATGTGGTAGACTTCACCCAGTGACATTCCAGGCTCTCCTGGGCTGAATCCCTGCTTCCCTCTGCTATTTTGTGGGTTCTGCAGCTCTACAATTTGTTCAGAGCCATTTTTATAGTTGTTTGGAAGGTCCAGGGGGAGAGCTTTAAGCAAGTCCCTGCTTTCCAGCCTCCATCTTGGCTCAGCCCCCAATCTGCTTTTTAAGTCATTCTCCTTATTGACTTTTTGAACCTCTTTTATCATTTCTTTTAGTCTATTTTTAAGGTGTTATTTTCTTCAGTATTTTTGGGTCTCCTTTAGCAAGCAGCTGACTCATTTTTCATGACTTTTTCACATTACTCTCAGTTCTCTTCCAACTTTTCCTCTACTTCCTCTGCCTCTCTTTTCCTTCTTACTTGTTTTTCAATCTTTTTTATGAGCTTCTCCATGGCCTGAGACAAATACAAATTTTTCTTGGAGGCTTTGGAAGCAGAAGCTTTGACTCTGTTGTCTTCTTCTGGGTGTATGTTTTGATCTTTTTTGTCACCAAAGTAAGATTCTATAGTTTGTTCTTTTTTTACCACTCTTTGCTCATTTTCCCAGTCAATAACTTGAGTTTTGATCTCTTTGTCAAGGTAGGACTCTGCTTCCAGAGTAGAGAGTGCTCTTTCCCAAGTTTCAGGTTCTTTATGCAGCTGTTGTCAGAGATACCTCTAGGCACTCATAAATTTTCTGTTCTTCTAAGGTGGTATGATCAAAAGAGAGGTGTTTACTTCTCTCATGCCCTGTGCTCTGGTCTGTGAGTGACCTTGTAGCCAGAATGGCCTTTGTTTTCTTTGAATGACTCAGCTTACCTCATTGAGCCTCTGGACACTGTGGCTTGCTCTTCCGGGGCAGGAGGCCCAAGGAGCATTCCAGGAAGCAGACAACTTCCTGTGTGATGAGTCATGGGGCTGGCTGAGGGGAGGTGTTAACGGCTATGCTAGGGGGAGGGGCCAAGTCAAGAACCAATCGGCCCTGGTCGTTCAGGCGGTGCTTGATGATGTCAAAAACTCTATAAGAGGGGAGAGGACAGCTTGAAGATCCTCTCTTCCTTTTCCGGTTGGAGCCAGAGACAGTTACAGCGACAGTTACAGCGACAGTTACAGCGACAGTTACAGCTACAGTTACAGCCACAGCCACAGCTGAAGCAGGAGCTGCCAGTAGCAGAGCTGACCTACGGGAGAAAGCTGAACAAAGACTTCAGGCCAGTGGGTAATCTTATTACCATAGAGGGGGAAACATGATTTTGCTTTACGCAATCATGCTTCTCTGTAGCCTCCTGGTTACTCTTTCAAGGCGTACTTATTGGGCCTGGAAGCTTTTGATCAATATATCAAAATGGGGTTGCTGGTTCATGGGTTGGTTACTGTGGAGCCTAAATAAATGTTTTGATTCTTCTGCCTTCTACTTTGAGAGTTTCTTATATCCGGCGGTTCCGAACGTTTCAGACATGTTTATGATCCTCTTTGAGATTATAAACTCTGCCCTCCTAATACATTTGGCGACGAGGATGGGATTCGAACCCACGCGTGCATAGCACAATGGATTAGCAGTCCATTATATAGTTTATTATATAGTCCATCAGAGCAGAGAAAGGAGGACAGTGTCATATATTTACTGATTCGTGGGCGGTAGCTAATGGATTAGCTACGTGGATGCCTATATGGAGGAATCAGAATTGGGAGATTCATGGCAAACAAGTTTGGGGTAAAGAGTTATGGGAAAATATATGGGACATGTCTTTGGTTACAGATCTGTCAGTTTTTCATGTTGATGCTCATGCAACCCTGACCACACCAGAACGTGAGTACAATGCATATGCGGATCGACTAGCAAAGATTGCTACTGAATGTATTGTCCCTACTCCGACTCCAACTGATGACCTAGCCTTAGCAAGATGGGTCCACCAGACTGCTGGCCATTTAGGGGTCCAGGCCACCCATCGATGGGCACAGGATCGAGGTATCAGTATTTCTCATGCGTTGTTAAAACAAATAACAGAGGAGTGTTGTATATGCCAATTAGAAAAAGAACGAACTCTTCCTAGGATAGTTACTGGAGAAATAGCAAGGGGAAAAGTTCCAGCCCAAATTTGGCAGATAGATTATATTGGCCCACTACCCCAGGATAAAGGATGTAAATATGTATGTACGTGTGTTGACACCTATTCAGGTGTACTAGTGGCTTGTCCTTATAAAGACGCAACTCAGAAAAACACCTGTAAAACTCTAGATATTGTAAGTTTATATTATGGAACCCCAATGCAGATTCAAAGTGACAATGGGTCACATTTCAAGGGCAAAGAAGTGAAAAGATATTGTGTGTTGAATAATATAGAATGGATATATCATATTCCATATTACCCACAAGCATCTGGGCTAATTGAAAGAATGAATGGATTGTTGAAAGAACAGCTGAGAAAATTAAGCTCAAATAATTCATATCGACATTGGAAGGATAATTTGTCTATTGCCTTACGTAATTTGAATAATAGGCCCTTAGGGGGGAGTACACCTCTAGCCAGAATGATGACCCCAAATCTGCAGATCAGAGAACAGCAAACATGTGAGATCCAAAACATTGAATTTTGGACTGTGAGGGAAGATGTCCCACTACCAAGTCCAGGAACACCTGGTTCAGCAGGATATGATTTACATTGTATAGAGAATTTTAGGTTAAATAGGAAAGAGATAAGAAAAACCCCTACTGGAGTATGTATGAGAATCCCCAAGAATCATCTTGGACGGATATTACCTAAACCAGGATTAGCGGCTCAAGGAATACATGTATTGGCTGGAGTGATAGATTCTAATTATCAAAAAGAAATTGTTGTGACACTCCAGAATATGGGTAAAAAACCTGTACAATTTCGTAGAAATGATAGGATGGTTCAAGTCATTATTATCCCCTGTGAAAAAATACCCTTTGTGAAAACTGACCCTCCTCCCAAAATAACTACTAGAGGGGCAAAAGGGTCTTGCTCCATTGATAGAATAAAGTCAGGAGCTAAGGTATGGGTAAAACGGAAGCCAGATGATATTCCAAAGGCTGCAGAAGTTATAGCCCATGGGAAGGACAACACTGTAACAGTTGTCTATTCAGGGGAAAATAATTACCAAATCGTACCCCTGAACCATATATTTTACCGTGAATAGGTTATAATAATAGATTCACAGACTCCACAGGTATGGCTGATGCTGGTAAATGCCATAAGCCACTCAGAGGAAAGGTAACTTTGTGTGATTAACGGATGAAAACTTGTACATTTGGGGAAAGGCTGGGAGGACAATCTTAGTCTATATCTAGGGTGGGATCCTCTTGGCTTCCTCATTATGTTCCTTTTGAAAAGAAACATTTCCCACCTGAGTTTGGCTCTGATGTTGGATCTTTGCATAACTGAAATCTCAACCAAACTTGAGATGATTTTATTTGAAGAATTATAGTCCATACTTGTCTATTCTTTTTGTCCTTTGTTTTGGCTAACCTTGTTGCTAGTTTTGTTTCCTTCAGGCTTAAGCACCCTGCACTTTCCGGTGACTGCCTAAGCATGTAGCATTCTTGGAATTCCTGCCAGCTCGTTAAAGAAATGACCTCTGGAATGGGACTTTTTGGGGGCAGGGCCATCTCTACATCCAATTTCAGCATGAAGAAGCTATGGAAAATGAGACCTTCACCCCTCACCCCAAGATTTTGAGCCCCAATCGTTCAAGGGGGGTGGAAATGATGATAGTGTTCTGTTTACTTATTTTGTATTATCCTTGCTGTGTTGTTTTATTGTTATGATATTATTGATCCTATGTAATGGATACAAGGATTTAGGGGTGGACATTTGAATTATTAATAATTATTTTGGGGATGATTGATTGAAGAGATTATCTTGCTGGGACCTAGGGGTGGATCACATTTGAATCGTAAACCAATATTTAGGAATGTCGCCAAATGATATGTTTTGCTTTATAATGAATGATATGTTTTAGTTTCCTTTGTAATTGGATCACAATGTATGTTCTAGGATACATGGCTGATTAGATTATGTATCCTATAACAAGGGGTGGAGTGTAGCCAGAATGGCCTTTGTTTTCTTTGAATGACTCAGCTTACCTCATTGAGCCTCTGGACACTGTGGCTTGCTCTTCCGGGGCAGGAGGCCCAAGGAGCATTCCAGGAAGCAGACAACTTCCTGTGTGATGAGTCATGGGGCTGGCTGAGGGGAGGTGTTAACGGCTATGCTAGGGGGAGGGGCCAAGTCAAGAACCAATCGGCCCTGGTCGTTCAGGCGGTGCTTGATGATGTCAAAAACTCTATAAGAGGGGAGAGGACAGCTTGAAGATCCTCTCTTCCTTTTCCGGTTGGAGCCAGAGACAGTTACAGCGACAGTTACAGCGACAGTTACAGCGACAGTTACAGCGACAGTTACAGCTACAGTTACAGCCACAGCCACAGCTGAAGCAGGAGCTGCCAGTAGCAGAGCTGACCTACGGGAGGAAGCTGAACAAAGACTTCAGGCCAGTGGGTAATCTTATTACCATAGAGGGGGAAACATGATTTTGCTTTACGCAATCATGCTTCTCTGTAGCCTCCTGGTTACTCTTTCAAGGCGTACTTATTGGGCCTGGAAGCTTTTGATCAATATATCAAAATGGGGTTGCTGGTTCATGGGTTGGTTACTGTGGAGCCTAAATAAATGTTTTGATTCTTCTGCCTTCTACTTTGAGAGTTTCTTATATCCGGCGGTTCCGAATGTTTCAGACATGTTTATGATCCTCTTTGAGATTATAAACTCTGCCCTCCTAATACAGACCTAAAACACTGTTTTCTACCTTGGAACTGTGAAGATGGTTCCCTATCCACACCCACTACAAGCTGTGCTGGACCAGTGCTCCTCTTCACCCCAGTAATGCCACCCATGTCTGTGACCTAGATCCAAGAAGGGCAAAGTAAGAGAATCCCAAGTAATCACCAGCAAATAGATCCCTGCCATCCCACTTTGATCAGCTGATTGATACCCCCATTGTCTGTAGACCTGGAGCTTGGGGAGTTGCCACTGCTGCTGCTACTGCTGCCACCACCACTGTTGCCACCCATACTGCCCCTAGGCCTGGGGCCAGACCACAATCTTCTCTCAGCCAGGTCCAATATAGTTTCCCCACTGACCTTCTACTTTGTCTTTAGAATTTGTGGGTTTAAAATCTGAAAACCACTAAAAATGCCAGTGATTCAGTCCCCTTGGGACCCCAGCCTGGTCTTTGCTGTGGCTGCCCATACTGGAATGTGCTCTGCTCCCAGCCTAGTGAGATGGACCTTTCCTCTCAGCCTGCCAGATTGTCTTGGGCTAGAGATTTGTTTTACTCTGTCATTTGGTGGGTTCTGCATTTTTAGAATTTGTTTAGAGTTATTTTTTACAAGTATTTGGAGGAGTTTGAGGGAGAGCTCAAGCATGGCCCTGCTTTTACTCTGCCATATTAGCTCCACCCCCAGTAGTGTATTTTCTACTGGCACTGTTCAGGGGCATTGCCATTGAGCATCTTGCAAATGGACCTCATGCTATGATAAGAACTCTTCAGTCTATCATTCAGGGTATCTTATTTACCATGGAGGATCCAGGACCAAAAATGCTCACATATTTGTCAGGAAAGGAGTGGTCCTAAGCAGTAGGATCTGACTAATTTTTCAATACCTCAAGTGATCAGTCAGGTACCTAGAAAGTTTCTGTCATAGAATATCCATTAATGTAACAAAACTGATCAATATATTAAAAAACTATGAGGCAGACTTCCAGTAGCAGAGTCAAGATAGAGAAGTAAAAGAAGTAATCACACAGGCTCTCTCATCTCACATCAAATCAAATTTTGTAATGACATAGACAACAAAATGTCAGGGTGAGACATTCTTCTAGTCCAAGAGAGCTTAGGAATTCAGAAAGAGAGCCCTGTGACATGGGGGTAGGAGCAGGCCTAGAACCTAAGTGTATGGCAAAAGGACTCAGTGGTGGCAATAGAAGCAGCAGCAACTTTGGGAGCTCTCAAGGCAGAGATGGTAAGGGGACCTCATATAATTTCAATCACAGCAGCACACCTGAGGAGTGCTGCTGTGAATAATTTCAAAGGTCTAAGTGCATAGAATAATGATCTCTCTTTTTATTCAGCAATAAACTAAAGCATAACATTCATAACAACATCCTATGTATGTGTATATATATATATATATATATATATATACACACATGTGTGTGTGTATGTGTGTGTGTGACTCTTAGTAGGTCATATGGTACATAGCATGTATCATTGCATTAAGTAGCATTCCCCAAAATACTCATTTACACAACCAAAGGGTCCCAGGCTAGGGTCTTTCATAGCATATCACATCCTTAAAGGGTAGGAGAAAATACCACACCATCCACACATAGGTCACAGTAAGAACATCACACTACAGAGCATATATCATTGCATCTCCCAAATCAGGGGGTCTCTTTCCTTAACACAACCCATCCTTCAGGGGTATCAGAAAATACCACCCCATCTACCCCTAGGTCACAGTAAGAACAATCTCCTTTTTCAATACTAAGCATCCAAGCAAAGTCCTCTTTCATTTTGACTCAAGGCTGACTCCAAGTCCCATGGCTCTTCCTCTGTGGACTGACTACTTCCGACTCTCCCCTAGATTCACATGTAGGCAAGCTCTCTGCTCCTTCTGGGTGTCTCAGCTCACAGGGACTGCACTACTGCAAGCTCTTTCTTCTCCTTCCTGACAGCAAGTTCCAGGGGTTCCTGCCTGAAGCTTCTGCCTCTGGGAAAACAAAGCTTAACATGGCAACAACAAACACTACCAACACCACCATCACAATTCACCTCAAAGTCCAGAGGCTCTGTGATAACAGCTCAGTTCACTTTAACACCTCTAAAAAGGAGCTTAAGCTAAGCCTCCTTCCCATGGACAGATTTCTATACTACAACCCTATTTGCTTTTACAGCTCAGAAGTTCCTTCTGAAAGTCTCTGCCATCAAAGGTCTTTTCTTCACTTTTAGAGGTCTTCTCTTCTCTCTTAGAGTTTTCCTCTCCACTCTCAGAGGTCTCTTCTTTGCTCTTAGAGGTTTCCTCCCAGCTCACATAGATCTCTTCCCAGCTCTTAAAGGTTTCCTTTCAACTCAGCTCTCAAAATTCATTCTTCTTCTTATTTTTCTCTTCTCTTTATTCTCTTCTCACTCCTGGCTCACCCTCTTAATGCCAGCTCTCTCAATGCCTGTTCTCTCAACAATGTCTCTCTTTATATACAATTCTAGTCAGTATCTCATTGGTTAAAACTCCATGCACATGTCTGATTGGCTAGAACTCAATGCATATGTCTGGTTTGCTAGAGCCCATATACATATCTCTGATTGGCTGGAATTCAATGCAGAAAAACAACAAAAAATCCTACTTTGCTTGCTGTTGTGCTTGGCCACTCATCAGAAAGGGATTACATGGGACTACTATGCAATTACTGAATGTAGAACCAGGTGGTGTTTGGAGAATCCATTGTCTATAACCATTTCTGGGTGATAATTTAAGGGTGGAGAGGAGCACTTTTAGTCCAAAGGTAGCAGGAGCCATGAGGAACAGTATAAGTTTTGGTCAAAAGAGACCTGGGACTCTGAGAAACAGTATCACTTCTGGTCCCAAGGGAGTAGGGTTCTGAAAGAGCAGTATTAATTGCCATCCCTGGAGATTAGGGGCCCTTTCTGGTAAGGAACAGAGTGAAAACTAAGAGAGCATTTACCACACCTCTCCATACATCAAGGTACCTTGGAAGTAAAAACTTCCAAAACCCTAGAACTAGCTCTAAAAATAGTAGTGTGAAAAAACCTAAAGTCTGAGACAGTGCCCATTCCCCCTTTCCCTCCGGCAGCAGAACCCCACTTTAACAAAAATTCAAAATTAAGAAATAGTGTCAAAAATGAGCAAATAAGAAAAAAAAAACCTGACCATAAAATTCTAGGTGGCAGCCATGAACTCAGAAGAAGACAATGAAGTCAAAATAGCTACCAGGAACATCTCGAATATTAAAATAAAGTGTAAATTGGACAAAAACCCAACAAAAATTCCGTGAAGGGCTTAAAACTTATTTTCAAAATCAAATAGAATTGGTAGTGGAAAATTTACATAAAAATGAGCAAAGGAAGAACAATATGAAAAGGCAACTAACAGCTTGGTAAAAAAAAAGCACAAAAATACTGAAGAATATAACATCTTAAACAACAGAATTGGTCCTAGGAAAAGAGAGGTAAACAAATTCATTGATGAAAACAATTCCTTAAAAAGCACAATTGGCCAAATGGAAAAGAAGATGCAAAACATCACTGAAACAAATAATTCCTCTTTTTGGAGAGGAAAAGGCAGAGCAATTGGGGTTACATTAGTATCTGAGGCCAGATTTGAACTCAGGTGCTCCTGACCCCGGGGCCAGTGCTCTCCCTGCTGCACATCCTAGCTGCCTCTGAAAACAACATTTCTTTAAAAATTAGAATTGGGCCAGTGGAAACTAGTGACTTTATGAGATATCAAGAAACAATAAAACAAAACAATAGAATGAAAAAAATGGAGAAAATGTGAAATATGTCATTGGAGAAGCAACTGACATGGAAAATAGATCCAGGAGAGATAATTTAAGGAATATTGGAGTACCTGAATGTCCTGGTCAAAAAACAGAGCCTAGGCATCATCTTTCAAAAAAATATCAAGGAAAACTGCCTTGATCTTCTACATCCTGATGGCGAAACAGAAATTAAAGAGTCTACCAATCACCTCCTGAAAGAAATCCCAAAATTAAAAGTTCCAGGAATATTATGGCCAAGTTTCCGAGCCTACGAGTCAAGGAGAATATATTGCAAGCAGCAGAAAACAAACAATGCATCTATTGCAGAGCCATAGTCAGAATAACCCAAGATTTAGTAGTTTCTCCATTAAAAGCCCAGAGGCCTTGGGATAGCGTATTCGAAAGGATAAAAGAGATAGGATTACAGCCAAGAATCACCTATCCAGCAAAACTGAGTATAATCCTTTTGGGGGAAAATGTATATTTAATGAAATACTGGACTTTCAAGCATTCCTGATGAAAAGACCAGAGCTGAACAGAAACTTTGTCTTCTAAATACAAGACCCAAGAGAAATATTAAAAAAAAAAGTAAACAGCAGAGAGAAATCATAAGGGACTCAATAAAATCAAACTGTTTATATTCCTACATGGGAAGATAATACTTGTAACTCATAAAATCTTTCTTGTTAAGGCAATTAGAAGAAGTATACATTGACAGAGGGAATGGATATGTGTTGAATATGATGGGATGATCATATAAAATGCAATTTAAGAGTTGAGAAAGAAGAATGCACAGGGAGAATGGGAAAGGGAGAGGTAGAATGGAGTAAAAAACCTCTTAGAGACCTGCAAGAAAGAGCTTTTACAGTTGAGGGGAAGATGGGGAAGCTGGGTTGAGGAGCACATCAACTTTAATTTCATCAGCATTGACCCTAAAAGGAATGATATACACATTCATTTGGGTATAGAAATCTATCTTAACTTAAAATCAAGTAGGAGGCGAAGGGGATAAGAAAAGGATGGTGGTGGTGCTGATAGAAGGAAGGGTGGACTGTGGTGGAAAAGTCAGAAGCAAAACACTTTGGGGACTGGACAGGGTGAAAGAGGAGAGAGAGAGAGAGAGAGAGAGAGAGAGAGAGAGAGAGAGAGAGAGAGAGAGAGAGAGAGGAGAGAGAGAGAGAGAGATTAGGATAAATGGGGAGAAAATAGGAAAATAAGGTGGAGGGAAATACATAGTAACCATAACTATGAAATAATTTTTATAGAAAATTTCTCTGATAAAAACCTTGTTTCTCACATATATAGAGAACTGAGTCAAATTTATAGAAGTAAGAAACATTTATGAATTGAGAAATGGTCAAAGGACATGAACAGGCAGTTTTTAGAAGTAATCAAAACTAACATAACATAACATAATCAACACTAACATAACTGAAACATAGACATATGAAAAATGTCTCTCAATCACTATTGATTAGAGAAATACAAATTAAAGCATCTCTAAGTTACCACCCATATCAGATGGGCTAATATGACAGAAAAGGAAAATGACAAATATTGAAGGGGATGTGAGTGAGAAAATAATATAGTGTAGGTGAAGTTGTATACTGATTCAAACATTCTGTAGAACAATTTGGAATTAAATCCAAAGAGCTATAAAATCATGTGTACTGTGAAGTGGTTGGGCCAAAGCTGAAAGGAAGCTCAGTTATGGATGTGTCTGGCGCTGAAAGAAAAGTCTGATGCTTAAAAGATCAATATTGCATAGGAATCTGGAATGTAAGATTTATGAGTCAAAGTCATCTGGATGTGGTCAGACAGGAGATGCAAAGATTAAACCTCAACATCTTCAGTGTTACTGAACTTAAATGGACAGAAATAGGTGAATTTAATTCAAGTTATCATTGAATATACCATTATAGGCAACAATACCTTAGAACAAATACACAAGCCCTCACAGTCAATAAAATGATGAGAAAACAGTTCTGGGTTGTAATCTCAAAAATCACAGAATGATATCTGTTTCCATCCAAGGGAAATGATTTAGCATCATAGTAATATCTCTATGCCTCAACTGCTGATGATGAAGAGTCCTAAGTTGATTAATTCTATGAAGGCCTACAGCATCTTCTAGAAATAATAGCAAAAAAGTCACATTCATTACAGGGGAGTGGAATGTCAAAGTAGCAAATCAGAATATAATTGAATAACAGACATTTGGCCTTGGAAGACAAAATGAAACAGGGCAATGACTAACATAGTTTTGTCAAGATAACTCATTAGTCATAGCAAACATTTTTTCAACAACCCAAAAAGTCAGTCTTTGTTTTAGTTAGTTTTTTTTTCAATCATGTCTGTCTCTTGGTGACCTTTTTCTGGGGTTTTCTTGGCAATGATACTAGAGTGGTTTGCTATCTACTTCTCTAGCTCATTTTACAGATGAGGAAAATGAGTTAAAAAAGGTTAAGTGACTTGCCCAGGATTCCATAGCTAGTAAGTGTTTGAGGTCATATTTCAACTTCAAAAAAATGAGTCTTCCTGATTTCAGGCCCAGGACTCTATCTGCTATGCCATTTAGATGCCCTAAAGGTGACAGACTACAAATGGACAACAGCAGATGGCCAATAATAAAATTAGATTGATCATATACTTTATAGCCAAAGGTGAACAAGCTCTATACAGTTTAAAGAAGGCTTAGAGTTGACAATAGCTCAGATCATGCACTTATTGCACAACTCAGAAAGTAGGGAAAGCATCAGACCATGTAGGTATGACCTAAATAACATCCTTTATGAATATGAGGTGGAAATGATGAATATATTTAATGGATTAGATCTTGCAGATACAGTGTCTGAAGAACTATGGACAGAAGTTTGCATTTACTGCAGGCAACAACAAAAGAATTCCATAGAAAAAAAAATCAAGAAAGCAAAATGAGTGTCTGATCAGACATCAGAATTAGCTGAGGAAAGATGGAAAGCAAAAGGGAAAGGAGAAAGTGAAAGATACACCCAGCTGAATACAGAATTCCCGAGAATAGCAAGGAATGATAAGAAGGTTTTCTTAAATGAGCAATTCAAAGAAATAGAAGAAAATAATCAAATAGGAAAGACATATCTCTTCAAAAAAATGAGAGATGGGAAGGGAACAGTTCATGCAAAAATGGGCATGATAGAAGACAAAAAATATTAGGGACTTAATTGAAGCAACAAAGATGAAGAAAAGTGGGAAGAATATACAAAAAAAACTATACAAAAAAGATGTTATCATCACCAGTAGTTGGTGTAGTTACTGACCTAGAACCAGACATCCTGGAGAATGAAGTTTAGTGGGCTTTATGAAATATTACTAACAATAAAGCTAGTAGAAGTGACCGAATTCCAGCTGAGTTATTTAAAATCCTAAAAGATGACCCTATTAAAGTGCTGCACTTAATATGGAAGCAAATTTGGAAAATTCAACTAGTTGCCACTAATTTGGAAAAGATCAATTTACATCCAAGTCCTAAGGAAGGGCAATAACAAAGAATGTTCAAATTACTGAAATCATTTCCCATGCCAGTAAGGGTATGCTTAAGATTCTGCAAATTAGGCTTTACCAATGTGTGCCAGAAAAGCAGGAATATGAATCAAACCTAGTCAAAGAAAATCCTATCTTCTCTTTTCCTAGATAAATCTAGTGTCCTCCTAGGTGACCCCACAGACAAAGAGGTGGACTTTAAGTCAGGAAGACCTGAGTTCAAATCTAGCCTCAGACACCTAACAGTGTAACTCCGAGAAGTCACTTCACCAGCCTCAGTTACTTATCTGTAAAGGGGGATAAAAAAGCACCTACCTCCTGGTGCTTTTGTGAGGATAAAGTTAAAAGTTTATAAAGTGCTTTGCAAATCTTAAAATACTTTATAAACATTTAGTATTACCTACTTTCCTAACCTTCCAATTTTCTCCTTGAAATTTTTTTTTCTGTTACCTTGTTTCTTTCTTGTCCTGCCCAGTAGTCTAATGCATTGTTTAGAATTCTAAAGTCTCTTAAAGTTGTTTTTTTATATGCTGTTGTTGTTATTCTGTACCATTTACCATGTCTTTTCACTTAATTCTGTACCACTTCATTAATGTATTTCCATTTCCTCTGAAACTGATCATTTTGTCATTCTTATGGCACACTAACATTTCATTATATTCATATACATCAATTTGCTTAACCATTTTACAATACATGAACACATCTTATGAACCTCTCAATATCAATGTATGAAAAATATTTATTGCTCATAGAAAGGAGCTCCAAATTCTCGTAGGAAAGTGTTAGCTGGTTGAAGTCTATGTCTTTACATTAAACTTCCTTATGGAAGATTTTACCTTTTCCAATTAGTTACTACATCTGTATGGGAAAAAAAAAACTTTTTTCAGGATTGGAATAAATTAATAGAATATAACATATTAATGTTGGCCATTCATCATGCCATCTCTAAATGAAAAACTCAAGGAACAATCTCTTCAATGCACACAAATATTATCCCCTTGTAGACTGATAGACTTTTGCTGTAGCCCTGGGAATTTATACATTTAGGAACTCTTTCTCAGGCAGAGAAAAAGAGGGGAAATATCTTTGTATAATAATGAGCACTGGAAAATATCAAATCCCACTGGAAATTATCAATGAACCCTGTTGATTTCCCTTAGGCTTCAAAGGAAAAAAAATCATTTGTTGTTGTTGTTCAGTTGTTTCAATCATGCTCAACTCTTCCCAACTCCAGGTCTCCATTTGGGGTTATCTTGGCAAAGATTCTAGAGTGGTTTGCCATTTCCTTTTCCAGATGAGGAAATTGAGGTAAACCAGATTAAGTGACTTGCCCATGGTCACACAGCTAGTAAGTGTCTGGGTTCAGATTTGAATTCAGGAAGATGAGTCTATCCACTGCACCACCTAGCTGCCCTAAAGAATTCTTTTCTGTTCATGAAAGTGAATGGTTAATTTTGCCTAAAGACTAGCTGTATTATACATTTGAATCTCTTTATAACATTTGTTAGCAGCACTGAAGACTGATGCAAATGAGTGCCTTAAAGAAAACCCACTTTAAAACTAGATATTTTCTGAGATGGATACTTTGTGTTATCTAAAATCAGGATCCTAAACTGCAGTTTGAAACTACTTCTTGTTGTGTTGCTGTTCCTACATTCTCAAAAGCCAAAACAGAAAACAGAAAGCTCCTATAGGTCCTACCAAATTGAAAAATTCATAAGGAAATGAATTACTATGTCTAGAGTTAGGCTAGTGAAAATTTGATCTCTCTTTCCCCCAGGGGAAAGATGTGCAGAGGTCGCAAAGGCAAGTGCAGTGAGATCTAAATTTCTCATTTCCTCAGAGGAGAAGGAAATTGGAGAGGGACAATGCCTGTGAAATCAAAAGTGATCTTTTTTAAGTAGGTATAACATGGTCATGTATACTAGACAGCCTAATGCTGAAACAGTTCTGCTATGTAGAGGATGAAGATCACATATATACTTTCTTGACAAAGAGAGGCATTGAATGGGATTAGGTTGGTCAGAAGCAGGAACCAGGCTTGTGGTGGGAGGAGAGAGCTCCAGACATGAGGGAAGGGGAATGTCAGGAAACAGGGAGTGTGAGAAATTACAGGTGCAAATGTGTTGGCCTTTTGATAAATCTAATAGAAGATATTCTTGGTGCATAGACATGGTAAGCTTGCAAGAATACAGACAGTTCAAGGCTCAATCATAAAAAAAAAAAAAAAAAAACAAGATAAGCGGGATATCTCCAAGAGTTCTTTCCTCTTTTTTTAAACTTTTTTTCCCAAGAACTTATCCAATTATCTATTTAAGTAATTGAAGGTCTTTGTCTATTAAATAAGTGCATGGATGTCTCAATGCATTTTAAGTGAGGTTCCGGAATCCAAAATATAGCAACCAAAAGGTAGCCATCTTCGTTATGTGCCCTCATATCATACTAAGCTTTTGTGTCAGGGAAAAGTGCGAGATGTGCTTATTGTTTTACAAAGATTTTATTTTTTTTAATTCAATGGGGGATGGGAGCATTGAAAAGAGAGACATACTTGCATGTGTGTGTATATATATATATACATATATATGTATATACATATATATGTATTACATGCACATACACACACATATATATACACACATATACATATACATATATATGTGTGTGTACATATATATATATATATATACATGTATATAATTTTAAAATATGATGCTGGGTAAGTCATTCAACTTATTCGTTTCCTCAATTGTAAAATGGAGATAACAGCATCTACTTCACAGGGTTGTCTTAAGGATCAATGACATGATATTTATGAAAAAGAACTTTGAATAGTGCCTGTTACATAGGCCATGCCTGATACATGTGTATTCTCTTACATTGTGAAGCTCTTAGCATACACATGGCACATACAGGGCAGTTAATAAATGCTAATTCCTTTTTCTCTTTCCTTTAAAGATGTAGAGGACCATAGTTTAAACTGGTATTTTTGGAGTACTCTCTTGTTATCATGGGTTCTGCAATGACTATTCTACATTTTAGAACCTCCCTTGTTCTCAGGGGAGCAGAACAATGGAGTTACATAACAAACATACAATGCAAGGATTTCTGAGGCTCAGAGCTGTTTGACATATGCGTGATCCTTTGCAAGTGAACTCTAACACAATTTGGAGATGCCTGTATCTGCCAGAAACCACAACACCAGACTTGATCAGCTGAAGCACAACCTTGAAGAGAGGCTGCAGACTCAAGAACTTGCTCAGGTTTTTTTAAACATCCTTCTTCCAGGCTTCTTGTGTCTCAAGATGTCCTAACCCTTAACCCCTGATCTCAACCTGAAAGCCTTCAGAAACTATAGTATCTCACTCTTTCCCCACTTTCCTATGAGCAGCTGAAGAACTCTCTCTCCTTCCCCACTCCTTTGTAGCATCTCGTCTCCCCTACAAGTTTTTTTTCACAGAAAATAAATGCTTTTATTTGGTGATCATTGGACTTTGCTTCACTTCATGTCCCTTTATGGGTCTGGGGGTCATTGTACATTAGACTACTGGGCAGGGCATGGAAGAAACAAGGTGGTTTGGGATTTTTAAAAGAAAAAATTCCAAGGACAAAAAGTAAGGCTAGGAAAATAGGTAATGGCAGTTATAAAGAATTTTAGGATTTGCAAAGCACATTACAAATATATCATTTTATCCTCACAATAGCACTGGGAGATAGGTGCTATTATTATTCCAACCTATACAGATGAAGAAACTGAGTTTTGTGAAGTGACTTGCCCTAACTTACATGGCTAAGTGCCTGAGGCTGGATTAGAATTCGAGTCTTCCTGACTCAAGGTCCAGCTCTTTATCTCTGGGGACACCTAGAAGAATGCTAGATATATCTAGGAAAAGAGAGAATAGGATTTTCTTTGGCTAAATTTGATTCATATGCTGAGTTATCAATTTTAACTATTAGAAAACCAAGGTCAGTAAGCAAATGGGGAGATTAGCAGTGATAATCATGATTGTTTCATTTAGTTATATCTTTAATGGTTATTATTACTTTCTCACTTTGAGAGGCTTCTCTTCTATTTAGAGAGTAATTCTTTGGTTTCTGATGAGCTCTCAGATTGCATTTTCAGTCTGTTTTTTCACAACCTCTAGTCCACACTTACATCACTTTCTTTTCCTGAATTGTTAGTTTTCTTTAGTAAGTGAAACATATTAAATGCATAATTGTTGCCTTCTTATAACTTTTGTGTTCACCTTATCTCTCCAGTTAGTCAGACTAGTCTTGATAACAAACACCATGTTAGATTCTCCACAAAACTACACACTGTACTTGGATATATTGGGGGTTCAATAAATAATTACCTCATTCATTAGCATTCTCCTCATAGCATTCTCCTCCTCCTTAAATTCTTTAAACGCTGGAAAATTATAGTGAAGTTGTCTCCATAATGTCAAACAAAATGAGCTTTCTGTTACAGTAATGCCAGGGTGGGAAAGAAGCACAACACCACCTCTGCCACCTTCTACCCCACCCCCAAGTCTAGTAGCTCACCTGACTCTTCATTTTTCAAATACTTACTTTGCCCTCAGGCATACATTACTTTGGGCGATGTATAGGTAATATGGAATTAACATTCTGAGTCTGTGTTAACCCAAAGTTACAATAATATCTAATAGTACAGACTTAGTACCATATATTTAAACCTGGAAGGGACCTTAGTGACCATAAAATCCAACCTTCTAATTTCACAGATTAGGAAACTGAGACCTAGATGTTAAATGACTTGCCAAAGGTTATACCCAATTATTAAGTGACAGAGCGAAAATTCAAACCTAGGTTTATGATTTCAGTTCTGGTGCTTTTTGCATAATACCATGCTGCAATTAAAAAGAAATAACTAAAATAAGCACTTTGCTACAGACGAGTTTTATTTTCATTATTATTTTATTGTTCATATTTTAACTATTTTTAGTTAGTTAGTTAGTTAATTATTTAAGTTTACAATACTCAGTTCCACAAGTTTTCAAGGTCCAAAATTTTTCCCTATCTCTCCTTCTTCCTCCCTGCCCCAATACAGCATGTGGTCTGATATAGGTTCTACATATACCTTCACATTAAACTTATTTTCCCAATAATCAAGTTTAAAGAAGAATTATAGTCAATGAAATGAACCATTGAAAAGATGAAACAAAATGAAGAATCAAATGAAACAAAATCAAATTAAAAAAAAGAGAGAATCAATCTATATTCAGATTCTGTAATTTTTTCTCGGGATGTGGATAGCCTTTTCTATCATAGGTCTTTTGGAGCTGCCTGAGGACTTTGCATTGTTGTGAAGAGCCAAGTCTATCAAAGTTAGCTGTCACAGAAGTAACACATCTGTGTTTGTGTACAATGTTCTACTGGTTCTGCTCCCTTCACTCATCATCAGATCATGTAAATTTCTCCAGGTTCTTACAAAGTCCATCTGCCCCTCATTTTTTATAACACAATAGCAATGCATTGCATTCATATGCCATAATTTGTTTATTCATTCCCTTATTGATGGTATCCCCTTGATTTCCAATTCTTTGCCACCACACAAAGAGCTGCTGTAAATATTTTTGCACATGAGTGTTTCCCCTCTTTTATGATCTCTTTGGGATACAGGTCTAGAATTTGGATCAAAGGGTATGGTCATTTTTGTAGCTCCTTAGGTATAGTTCCAAATTGCTCTCCAGAATGGTTGGATCAGTTCACAACTCCACCAACAATGCATTGGTGTTCCAATTTTCCTACTTCTTGTCCAAAAATTATAATTTTCCTTTAACGGTCATTTTTAATAACATTGTGTATAATGGGCACAAATAGCTCTTCTAGATTTTGCTGCTACATCTCATGTATTGGAATCAAATAGCATCAAATACTATACTAGGGCATTGATTGACACTGGGGCAGAGGCCACCTTGATTTGTGGAAAGTCTGACAAATTTAAGCATGGAACTCCTATTAACATCACAGGACTAGAAGGGGTTGAAATATCAGGCAAACAAATCAAACTGACGATGGAAACTGGAAAATTGCCTAAGAAAGACAATACCGGGGTCATTGTACCCATTCCTGAATACATCATTGGAATAGATATATCGAAAGGCATGGCTGAATCTGCCTGAAGGGAGATATCAATTTGGAGTAAGAAAGATAGCAATTGATACAGTTTTAGAGGGAAAAATAAAGATGGACCAAATCACTTTACCTGAACCTTCTAATGTAATTACTTTGAAGAAATATCGTGTTCCAGGTGGGCAAGATGAAATTGCCAATCCTATAAAGGAATTTTGAAGCAGAAGTGTTAGTCCCTACAACCACTCAATGGAATAACCCTGTATGGCCAGCACAAAAGTCAGATGGAACAGATGGAGAATGTGAGTGAATTATAGACAATTTAATAAAGTAACTCTTCCCTTCTGTGCTGCTATTCCAGATACCATTACCTTAATAGAAGGGATGCAAAAATATGATCAGAATTGGTACACAGTTATTGATTGGGCCAATGCTTTCTTTATGATCCTAGTAGACCCCCAAAATGGGGCCAGTTTCCTTTCACGTGACAAGGACAACAATATAGTTCTTGTAGGGCAGGATAGATTTCTATGCCCCATTCCCTGTATATCTTGTTTCCCAGCTGCATGCAAAAATAACTTTTTTTGAGCATCTGCTTTAAAACTTTGATGCCCAAATTCTCTCCACTCTTCCCTTCTCACTCACCCTCCTAGGAAGGCAAGCAATTCAACACAGGTCACACATGTATTATTATGTAAAACACTTGCACAATACTCATGTTGTGAAAGGCTAACTATTTACTTCCATCCTATCCTGTCTCACTTTATTCAATTTTCACCCTGACCCTATCTCTTTTCAAAAGTGTTTGCCTTTGAATGCCTCCTCCCCCTATCTTCCTTCCCCTGTATCAAACCCCTTTTTTGTGCCCCTCCCCTTACTTTCCTCTACTGTAAGATACCCAGTTGAGAGTGTCTAGACAAATCCGATGAGAGCAAGATTCACTCACTCCCCCTCACCTGCACCCTCTTGTGTTCCAACAGAAATGCTTTTCCTTGCCACTTTTATGTGAAATAATTTACCCCATTCTATCTCTTCCTTTCTCCCTCTCTCAATATATTTCTCTCTCATCCCTTAATTTGATTTTATTTTTTTAGATATCATCCCTTCATATTCAACTCACCCTGTGCTCTCTGTGTCTCTCTCTGTGTCTCTCTGTGTCTCTCTCTCTGTCTCTTTGTCTCTGTCTCTGTCTCTGTCTCTGTCTCTCTCTCTCTCTCTCTCTCTCTTTATATATATATATATATATATATATATATATATATATATATATATACACACATATATATATATATTTCCTTCAATTACCTTAATGCTGAGAAAGGTCTCATGAATTACACACATCATCTTTCCATGTAGGAATGTAAACACAGCAGTTCAACTTTAGTAAGTTCCTTATGAATTTTCTTTCTTGTTTATCTTTTCATGCTTCTTGTATATGAAAGTCAAATTTTTTATTCAGCTCTGGCCTTTTCATTTAGAAATGTTGAAAGTCCTCTATTTTACTGAATATCCATATTTTGCCTTGGAGCATTATACTCAGTTTTGCTGAGTAGGTGGTTCTTGGTTTTAATCCTAGCTCCTTTGACCTCTGGAATAACATAGTCAAACCCTTCGATCCCTTAATGTAGAAAGTGCTAGATCTTGTCTTATCCTGATTGTATTTTGACAATTTTCTCATTATTTCTTTCTGGCTATTTGTGGTATTTTTTCCTTGACCTGGAAACTCTGGAATTTGGTGAAAATATTCCTAGGAGTTTTCTTTTTGGGATCTTTTTCAAGAGGCAATAGGTGGATTCTTTCCATTTCTCTTTTATCCTCTGGTTCTGGAATATCAGAGCAGTTTTCCTTGATAATTTCTTGAAAGGTGATATCTAGGCTCTTTTGCTGATCATGACTTTCAGGTAGTCCAATAATTTTTGAAATATCTCTCCTTCATCTATTCTCCAGGACAGTTCTTTTTCCAATGAGATATTTCAAATTGTCTTCCATTTTTTCATTCCTTTCGTTCTGTTGTATAATATCTCAATTTATCATAATATCACTAGCTTCCATGGGATCCAATCCAATTTTTAAGGTGGTATTTTCTTCAGTCGTCTTTTGGACCTCCTTTTCCATTTGGCTAATTCTGCCTTTCAAGGACTTCTTCTTCTCATTGGCTTTTGGAGCTCTTTTTTCCATTTTGGTTACTCTATTCTTTTTTTAAGTTTTATTAATATTTTATTCATCATTTTTTAAAAAATTTATTTAATATATTTAGTTTTCAGCATTGACTTTCACAAGAGTTTGAATTACAAATTTTTTCCCCATTTCTACCCTCCCCCCCACTCCAAGATGGCGTATATTCTGGTTGCCCTGTTCCCCAGTCAGCCCTCCCTTCTATCACCCCACTCCCCTCCCATCCCCTTTTCACTTCCTTTCTTGTAGGGCAAGATAAATTTCTATGCCCCATTGCCTGTGTATCTTATTTTCTAGTTGGATGCAAAAACTTAAGGTGTTATTTTCTCCAGTATTTTTTTGTGTCTCCTTTAGCAAGGTGTTGAATGGTTTTTCATGGTTTTCTTGCATCACTCTCATTTCTCTTCCCAGTTTTTCCTCTACTTCTCTTACTTGCTTTTCCAAATCCTTTTTGAACCTTCCATGCCCTGACACCAATTCATGTTTTTCTTGGAGGCTTTTGATGTGGACTCTTTGACTTTGTTGACTTATTCTGACTTCATGTTTTGATCTTTATCACCAAAAAAGGAATCTAGAGCTTGAGTTTGAGTGTGAGTTCATTTTCACTGCTTGTTCATGTTTCCAGACAACTACTTGACCCTTGAGCTTTTTGTCAAGGTATGACTGCTTGTAGAGTAGAGAGTACTTTGTCCCAAGCTTTAGGGTCCAAGCCCTACTGTTTTCAGAGCTACTTCTACTCCACCATCACCACAGGCTCTGTCACAGAAGTGCTCCTTCTCCTAAGAGAACCATCAACCAGGACCGTAATCCAGATAAAAGCAGGGCACAGCAAGAGAACCTGCTTCTGTGCCCACACAGCGCTCCTTTCACTCCTGCTCTTATTTGCTACTAGATTACTCCCACCGTGTGAGCCAAGGACTCAGGAAGCAGCTAACATTGGAGTTCTAGAAGGAGCCTCTGGAGCCTCCTGCTGCTGCCACTGCCACCACTGCACCACTCCCACCACCCCCAGGGATGGAGCTGGATCACTCTAACCTCAATCTTGTAGTTTTCCCCTAACCTGCTCTTTGGTGTTTGTGGGTTGAGAAGTCTTGTAACTACCACAGCACAATGATTCGTGGACCTAAGGCCTGTTCTGGCCAGCTGTCTCCAGGTCTGGTCTGTCCTGGCATGGCCCCTAGTGGGCTTCACTCTGCTCCCAGCACTGTGTAATAGATACTTCCCAGAAACCATCCAGGCTCTCCTGGGGTGGAGATTTGTTTCCCTCTGCTATTTCGTGGGTTCCTCAGCTCTGGAATTTGTTAAGAGTCATTTTTACAGGTGTTTGGAGGGATTTGGGGGAGAGCTTAAGCAAGTACCTTCTTTCCATCTGCCATCCTGGCTCTTCCCCTTTTGAAACTTTTATATAAAGTTACCAGGAAAAAGTATGAATTTGATTGGGGACTTGAACAGAGTAAAGCATCTAAAGAAGCCAAAGCTTCTATACAATTGGCTCTGGATTTACGGCCTATGCAAAGTGGACCAGTGGAATTATATGTGACTGTAGAGGATGACTTTGTGAATTTGAATTGATGGCAGAAACAACAAAGCTGAAATTTACCCTTAGGATTTTGGTCAAGGAAACTACTTTCATCGGGATTACCATACCTACCTTTTCTAAAGCAGTTATTAGCTGCATATTGGACTTTGGTAGAGACTGAACAATTAACTATGAGCCATGAAATGATATTAAGGCCTGGAATCCTGACTATGACTTGGGTAATGAGTACCCCAGCATCTCACACAATTGGATATGAGCAAGAGGCCAGCATAATTAAATGGAAATGGCATATTTACAACAGATTGAAAACAGGCAAAAGTGGAGTTTGTGTTCAACATGAATCTATAGCAAGCATTGACATTAATGGAAATGAAACAGCACCTGAACCAAGCCAACAGTTGGTACAATCCTTGGTAAAATGGAATGATGGATATGATTGATTGACTGGAGAACAGAAGAAACATGCGTGGTTTACTGATGGGACAGCAAAATATGTGGGCCATAAAAGACACTAGAAAACAGTGGCTTATAATCCATGTAGTAAGAGAATTTTGGAAAGTACTGGAATAGGTGGAAGTAGTCAATATGTTGAACTTATGGCAGTACATCAAGCTATTAAAACAGAGAAAGGAGGACAGTGTCATTGTGGGCAATATCTGGTGGGTTAGCTACATGGATGCCAATGTGGAAGAAACAAAATTGAGAAATCCATGTTAAACAAGTTTGGGGCATAGAATTATGGGAAAATATATGGGACACATCTTTGGTTACTAATTTGTCAGTTTTTCATGTAGATGCTCATGTGGCCCTCACTATGAAAAAAAACATAAGTACAATGTACTTGCTGATCTACTAGCAAAGATTGCTCCTATCCCAACACCAACTGATCCCATACTATCAAAATGTGTCTGCCAAACAGCTGGCCATGTATGGGTCCAGGCCACACACCAGTTGGCACAAGATCAAGGTATTAATATCTCTTATTCATTGTTAAATCAAATAACAGAAGAATGTCATATATGTCAATTGGGAAAGGAATGAACTATTACTTGGGTAGTAACAGGGGAAATAGCAAGGGGAAACGTTCCAGCCCAGATTTGGCAGATAGATTATATTGGACCACTACCCCAAGATAAAGGATCAAAATTTATATGTACTAGTGGCTTGTCCTTATATGAATGCAACCCAGAAAAAAAACACCTGCAAAACTCTAGATATTATAAGTCTATATTATAGAACCCCAATGCAGATTCAAAGTGACAATGGGTCCCATTTTAAAGGTAATTGGATGAAAAGATATTGTGTATTAAACAATATGGAGTGGATATATCATAGTCCATATTATCCACAAGCATCTGGGTTGATAGAAAGAATGAGTGTATGTTTCAACAATCTGGATAGCAGCTTCTGTGGGGGTGTAAGATCCACCCACAGCCAGCACCCAGAAAGCTGCCAACAGGACGGGTTCTTTTGATCTGCTTAACTAAGGAAAACAAGGTGAAGGGGTTGACAAGTTTGCTTTAATACAGCATACAGACAGCATTCACTTAGTTCAGGGGAAAAACCCAGCACCCTGAACTTCAGAACAAAATACAAGCAAATTACAAACATCAACAGACAGACTAAATACAGATTCATAGTTACCAACATCTAGGTTCAGCCCGGAAGCTCAGAACAAGGGCTGGCCCAGAGTCACTTGTGCCACCACTGTTGCGGGGAAGAGCTCCAAAAAAGAAGACCAACCCCTGGTTTTATATCTTTATCAGCATCAGGGATGAGTCACACATGCGACTCACCCACGTGTCCTAAAATCGTCACAAAGAGGCACCTTAAACCCATGTGGTCTAAGAGCCTCTGATGTCCCAAACCTATCACTCAAACTCATTTGTAAACTAGGCCCTCCCCTGAGTTAGCCCCCACCTTGGACCCCATCTTAGTTACCAATCCACACCCACACAGGTTTTGCACCTAATAGGGGTTTGGGCCTGGGGCTTAGCACTTAGTAAGACTCAATGAAATACACTGAATTAATCAAAGCAAACAAAAGCCAAACTCTTCAAGGGCACTTGTTGAACTAAGTGCTAAGGAGCCCATTTTGCTTACCAACACAGTGTATTGTTAAAAGAACAGTGAAGAAAGTTAAGTTCTAATAATTTTATCCACATTGGAAGGATAATTTGTTTACTGCTTTCCTTAATTTGAATAATAGACCATTGGGAGTAACTACATATCTGGCCAGAATGGTGACCCAAAATCTGCAAAATAGAAGGAAGCAAAAATGTAAGATTCAAAATATTGAATATTAGACTGTGAGGGAAGACGTCCCACCACTGTATCCTGGAATACTTACATTGATTGGAGAACTTTTTGTTGGTTAGAAAAGAGATAAGAAAAATCTTTACTGGGATATGTATGAGAATCCCTAAGAATCATTTTGGATGGAGATCACCTAAACCAGGATTAGCAGCTCAAAGAATACAGGCATTGGCCAGAGTGATTGTAGTTATCAAGGAGAAATTATTGTAACACTACAGAATTTGTGTGAAGAACCTATACAGTTGTGTAAAAATGATAGAATATTTCAATTGATTAATATACCTTGTGAAGCAATACTCCTTGTGAAAACTGACCCTCCTTCCAAAATAACTGTCAGAGGAAAGGAAGGATTTGGTTCTAGTTATGGAATAAAATCAGGAGCTAAAGTATAAGTAAAATAGAAGCCAGAGGATACATAAATTATAGCACATAGGAAAGACAGTATTGTTGCAGCAGGTTAATCCAGAAAATAGTTACGAAACTGTTCTCTTGACTCATGTATTCTATCATGAATGAGGCTATGATAGTCTTTTTTTTTGTTTTTTCTGGGGTTTTTGGCTTTTGTCTGTTAAATTCGTTTGTGAGATTTGTTTCCTGCAAGCCTGGTACCATGCACCTGAAGATGCCTGATCGCTTAAGCAAAATGTCACCCTCTGATGTGTCAGGATGTCACCTCTGGACTTGTCCACCACTGTGATGTTTCATCTCTGGACCAGAGTTCCAGATGCCACCTTGCTAAAGAACTAACTTCTTGAATAGGACTCTTAATTTCTTGGGGCAGGGACAGCTCTACATCCTATTTCAGAAAGAAGATGCTATGGAGGATGAGACCTTTGTCCCTTACTCCAAGATTTTGAGTCCCATTCATTGAAGGGAGGAATGATGACATTATTTTATGTGCTTATCTTGTGTTATCCCTCTTATATTTTTGTGTAAAGTTCTGTTGAAACCAGTTCTCCCTAAATTCTCATTGCTATATTTAATAGATAAGAAAGATCTTGGAGTCAAAAGTAATAGCAATTTAGATTTGCAGATCTTTCCCACCAATTAATAGGCCATGTGACCTGCTTACATCACAGGAATCATAAGTCACATGTGGTGGAAGGAGTTTCCTTTTAGGAAAAGGAAGTTATGTAACAGGAAATGCTGAAAGAGAGTGCTGTTCTGGCTGCTAATGGCTGCTAATGGCCGTGGTGATAGAGCTGAACTGACTGACTTAGCTGTACTGTGAGTTTGTTTTTGGGAAGATCCCAGCAGGTGATCAGAGAGGTTTTGGTATGGTGAGATTCCTTGTTGTGATATTATGTATTGAATGCTTTACTGCTCTGACGAATTAGGTAGATGGCCTATGGGATATGGTTCTCTGGTATCTGAATAAACGGCTTACTTTGACCTTCTATGTGGAGAGTCTCATATACTTGGTGATACAGAACCACAAAGGCATTTTGACAACTATCCTCTAAATTGTTATTATTGCCTTAATGATACAGGAAAGGGACTCCTCTTCTGTAATTATGTTGCCCCTCAATGATAGTCATGTGGGGCTGGATTGGAAGCAAGACTGGTGGTTTGAGGGACACTAGTATTCCCAAGGCTGTAGATACCACCATCACTATTTCTATACCCCTAGTACTCAATGAAGTCTTTCAAGATTGGCTTAATTTTTCTAATATGGTTCCTAAATTCTTCCTCAAGCTGAAAACACCGTTTTAAAAGTTAAGACAAGGGCAAGACTTCAGAGATCTTCACATGTGACAGCCTTCAAGGGTCTATGCAATCATACTACTATGGAACAAAAAGTGCAACCCAAATTATTATATCTAAAAATGGATGTTACTTTCTAGTACATATCATTTAGAGTGCACTTAGTATAAAAAGAGAGGATGACTAAAACACTTGCAAAAATACATTTTACTTTGAAGAGATTTGGAGATCAAGTAATATTCAGTGACACTGAAATCCCTTAAATGAACCCTTTCATAAATCCTTTAAATTAATACTAATTATATAATGAATTGCTCATATTAGTTATTTTCAGTTTTATGCTCAGGTGATTGTAGATAATTCTTATGCACAAGCTGTCCTATGATTTCTAAATCACACTTGGGATATGACTGATTATCAATTCATAGACAAGTTCACCTGTTGGAAACTGTCAATTAACCTAGCTTGTATGAAATCTGTTACATATGATCTTCTTAAACTTTTGCTGCCATATATGTCATAACATCAAATTGCAATGAAAACTCACAAATAAAATCAACACTATAAATAGGGTCTTATGCTGGGCACTAAAGATAGAAATATGAAAAAACAACAACCCTATTGTCACTACCCTCAAGGCTCTTACAATATAAGTTGGATAAAGGTATATGACATGTGTACTGCAAATAAAAAGTGAGAAGCAGAAAACACTATTTATGGCAATATTAGGAATTTTTGAAGAGAAACTCTTCTTTCAAGTTTGGTTATATGGAGTGATGATCAGAAAATTCTTCTTGAAGGAGATTGCACCTGAGAGGTGCCTTGAAGGAGGATAAAGATTCTACCAAATGGGAGATGTGGAGTAATTATATTCCATGGACAAAATATAGAAGAAAACTTTCAGGGAAAGAACTTCTTGTTTTGGGGCTTGCTTTTTATATTCAATTGTTTTTGGTCTTCAATTATAAGAGATGATTTTCCAGATGATAATCTCAACCTAAGGAGCCTTAGGCATAAACAGGTCTCAGAGGACTATAGAAGATGAATCTTTTCTATGAACCTTATGCCCTGCTCTGCACAGAACATAATGTGGCAATTTCCATGATTTACCACAGGGATTACACTGCTTCCCCAAAGTGAATATTAAATATTCTACACCAAGGATGATGCTCATTCAAAAACCATGATCTCTACTCAGCAAGACCAGATGCCCATCATTCTCCACAAACTTGTAACCAGAAATCACTGGCTGCACAGAGACTACATATGGTCAGCCATTATTTTTCTCCCTCTATACTTTTCCCCTTCTCTCTTCCTCTCTTCCTTATATTAATACAATTTACCAATATCACCATATGGCAGCTACATAGCTGATAGGAAAGAGGCAAAAGCCTCACTTACCAGGGACATAGGGCAGAGCTTTAGAATACTGAGTAAATGAAATGGTACAAAATATAACCTTATAACAGAGAGGAAAGGTTAGGTTCATTTTCCTTTTCTTTGATTTTTCTAATTTGCTATTTCCAAAGTTTCCACTTTTGGGGGTGCATGGTAGGGAGTGGAGGGAGGGTGATTTTTGCCTGTATTCATAGAATTGTAAAACTAATCATGCTAGTAGCACAGAGACCCATCTCTTTTCAGTGGGACTTAATTAGCCTCTCTGGTATTAAGGAGGTACATGCAACCTGTAATTTTCCTTATTAGATTTTTAACCAATCCCATTTTAAAGAAAGCAGTGAAAGAAAAGGACAGGAAATTATTGATCTGTCTGAGAGCACATTAAATTTGGGTACCCCCAGAGGAACTAGTATATTTAAAATATGGCATAAGTTCATAGAATCATAGACTTTTAGATGCAGGAGACCTTAAATTCTTTCATTCCTTTTTTATCTCTACCCCATACTATGAATGAAGGAATTTAAGCCAAGAGAGGCTAGGTGTAACATAGCTGTTTAGTAAGAGAGTCAGGTCAAAAACTGTGACCACCTTTACCCCTATGCAAAGCTCATTCTGGCCCACCATACTATTTCCTAGTTTTTAATAAATCCTTTCTAATCTTATTCATCTCAAGGTGGGGGGGGGAAGAGGAGAATGGAAGATAAAAAGAAAAAAGAAAAAAGTTATATGATAATTTTATTATATATTTAAAAGGAATAGTAAGTCGTATATAATAGATTTGCATTTTCGTGTGTAATCATCTTTTTATTATACTGTTATGGAAACAATTTTATTCCATATATTAAAAATAAAATGCATAAAAATGAAATTATATTAAAAATCCTTTTTTTTAGTTTGTACCTGGAAAGTGCAGTATAAACTAAGGAAAAAATTTCCCTTCCAGTTATTTCTTATTTTCTTTTTGATTTCTCAATTTCTCCTGTCTTAGAATCAGTACAAAGCAAAAAAACAAAATTTTGCTCATCCATATGCATGGATATCCACCAGAACAGCCTAAAAAGTAAAAATCCTAAGGAGGGAATATTTTAAGAGAAACTTAGTAGTATCGATTTCAATATTTTTAATATTTCCAATTATGTCCAATATTTTAATATTCAATATCCATAGTAGTATGGATATTAGTAATTTTTCTGGCTTGACTTTTGGAAATGGAGTTAGAAAATACTGTCAAGAAATTTTAGCACTAATTAATCAATACATATTTGTTAACTGCCTACTGTGTGCCAGATGGCTGGGCTGAGCAGCAAAACATCCCAGGGACTTGTTTTAAGGAATAAATGGCAATGGTTAAATATTATAAATCATAAATACTAGCATCCCCCAGACAACTTAAAAAGTAAGTTTTTTTAATGTAGTCAAATTTTGCTTGCCTAAAACCAATTTCCATATTAATTTGCTAAGAATATTCTATTTAAATTGCTGGGTGCATAGACAATTTTTGACCATGCTTTTTGAAAGTATTGCAAATTATGATTAAGGACAAAACAGTGAACTTGGGTAGAAAGAACACTAGGTTTAATAACAGGAAAATTGAATCTGAGTCCTAGATCCATCACTTTTTATGTGATATTGGGCAAATCCTATCATTACTCTGGGTCTTAGCTTCTATGACTGCAAAAGGAGCATTTGGATTAAGATTCCTTGTAAAAAACCTCTGATTTCTTCCATCTCATAAAAGGCATGGTTCAATATCATCCCATTATGATAACTCCTTATACCTCACATAATAAGCAGTTGTATTCTCTCAGGAGATTTATGTCCATGGGTACATGATGCCACAACATTTTTTTAACATAAAAATTCATTCAACTTTATATTAAATAGAAAATACGTTTTTGGTGAGATTTGAGGTCTCAATGTAACATTTCCCCTTCATTCAGTGCAAATCTCCCCCCACCCACCCCATGGGCTCTCTTAATGGAAAGAAGTTAATTTCACATAATAATCAACCTTAGCCTTTTTAAAAATCTCAGACTGAACTACTTTAATCCTGTGAAAAGGATTGTTTGAATTAGTCATCTAACTTCAGCAAAAGAGTAAATATCCAGAGAAGAGGGTAAATGAGAGAGAGATGAAAAATCTTTCTGACCTTTATCTTGAGATATCATGCAAAAATTTTCAGTTGTTACTTTGCCCTTTATCGTTATGATCTGAGGAGATTATTGATAGTTTAATGAACAACTATGGCATAATTTTCCATTGTTTTTCATCACAGCTAAGAAAGTTTCAATCAATCAATCAATCAATAGACATTTATTAATCACTTACTAAGTGCTGAACAATTTCATTTGAATGAGTTTGTTGAACTGATGTCAATCACTCAGACGGGGTTGGGGAACCTATGGCCTTGAGGCCACATATGGTCCCCTAAGTGGCTGGGTGTGGACTTGTGACCGAGTCCAAATTTTACAGAGCAAATCCTGTTATTAAGGTGCTGCCTTTAAATTGAATCCAAACTTCATGTAAAAAATCCCTTTAACAAAACAATTTGTTCTGTAAAACTTGGACTCAGGCAAAAGCCTGCACCCAAGGACCTCGAAGGCCACATATGACTTTGAAGCTGCAGGTTCCCCACCCCTGACCCAGGTCCTAAGAAAGAAAGCTTATTGGTGGCAAGGGTGCAAAATGAGGTGATGCTAATAATGATGCAGTGGAGATAAAGGTAAGTAAACCTCAGGGTTCCAATAGCCAAGGAAGGTATGGTTGAGTTTCATTTATCTTTCTCTGTGGGTACTTAGGCATTTTTTTTTCTTTTTGGTTTAGATCACCTGTGATTTAATTTGTACAGGAATTTCCCCTCCTCAACAATAGTATAGTTTGGCACTTCCTTGCAGTTTATAGTCTTAGAGCATTTCCTGAAACACTGTTGGTCAAATGACTTGCCATAATGCCTCTCAAGTTTGTCTACAGTGAAAACAGATCTTAGGGTGCTGAATACTGTCTATTTTTAAGTGAAAAGATTAATCCATTTCACTGGGCAGTTGATGTACAGCTTCTCCTTCTCTCACTGATCACCATATTGTCACAGGGTCATATGATTTGGACCTGAAGTAAACCTGAGATTATATTACATTAAGATTATTATTAACTATATCAGTTTACAGGTAAGGAAATGTCGATTTCCAATTTCACTGGACAAAGCCAATGTCACACAAATAGTAAGTAAAAAAAATAGAGTTTTGAAAAACTCTCATTCTGAAAGTTTCCATTCATAACAAACTGCTATTGAATTAGGTCAATTAAATTTTAGAATACCATTTAGTGATTTATTTTAGTTATTGATTAGTCACACATTGACCACATTTCAGGATCATGTCAGGATCTCTATTTTGGACATTCTGTTAATGATTATTTATCAAGGGCCTATTATGAGCCAGACAAGTGGATAAACTATCACCATGCTGAAGCCTCAGATTGCATTTTAGAGTTCTCTGATTAAGATGTTGGATTAAGTCATTCATTTTGCATTTGCACAGGAATCTCATTGTAGCACTTCTTGCCAAGTCTGAGAGTTGACTTCCCTTATGGTCTGCACTTGGAATCACAAAATCAGCCAATGTTAAAAATGTATGGGATATTTGAGAAATGATCTATCTCTGGGAATTCTCAACTTTTTAAAGCTTGGCTTTTTTAATACCCTTTGACTTTTAACAAACTTTCACATACCCCTTATTCAACATGAAAGGAAATAAATTCTAGAATATGTCAAGCATAAGTATAAGACAAAATAAGTATAATTATTCATAAAATTAAATTTATAGATTTAAACTTGAAATTGAATTTAATTTAATAAAAACAAAATAAAATATTTTATTAGTGCATACCTTTAATATATCAAAGTTGTTAAACATTTGTCAGAGCACAGGTAAATAAATTATTTTGAGCTATGATTTTATTTCTTATTAAGCAACGGTTTTACTTTTAGTATGGTTTTTGGAAGAAATATCTGCATGTGATGTTTAGCCTGCAGTTTCTTTTTTGCCTTGGATTTGATTGAGAACAAGTTTGATAATGCTGATTTACAGAGATAATTTTTACCAATCTACTGAAAGTCTCATTAAATATTTTTTTAAATTAAGAATAGGATAATATTTTCCAAGTTTATGCCAAACATTTAACTTCATTGGTTGAATTACAATTTGTTTTTTTTTTTCTGATTATTGTAGTGGGTCAATCAGATCATCTTTTCCTTAGTGGAAGTGGCTTTTGAATTTTTTTTCCAGCTCATCATGAATAGGAGCTCATTTGTAGACCTTATTCACTTAGTTTTGATCAGCTTTCTTTCAACTGTATCTCTCTTTTTTAATGTTCTCCCTTTTCCAGCCGACCTCCACCTCTTTACTATTATCTCTTCCATTCATTTACATTTTTTGAGTTAATACTATTATTTTTGAAATATTTCAATAGGACAACATGGTTATTTTTTCAAATATTCCACATACCCTGTTGACCAGTTGCTCTTTTCCCCTTGGGATATGTGCATTTCACATAGGTAACCCTAATCTCTCAAATTCTTAAACCATATTGCCATATCTCTCTCTCTCTTTCTCTCTCTCTCTCACTGTAAGACTGGTTAAATGAACATAAGACGTAGTTTCATATTTATGTTAACAATGTTTATTTGAGCATTAAAGGTAGAGAATTAAGCTCTTTTACATTCTGATAACTATTTTTCTCATTGTCTCTAGAAGGCTTTATAGTAAAGACTTGAATGAATGGCTGAAGTAAATCATTCTACAGTGTCTGAGTTTGTGCTGCTGGGACTTTGTGATTCATGGGAACTTCAGATATTCTTTTTTATTTTGATCTTGGTGCTCTACTTAGTCATTGCTGTAGGTAATATCTTTATTGTGATTTTAGTTATCACTGACTCCCATCTCCATTTTCCCATGTATTTCCTGTTGGCCAACCTGTCTTTTGTTGATTTGTGGCTTTCCTCAGTCACTACTCCAAAGATGATTACAGACTTGCTCAAGGAAAACAAGACCATCTCCTTTGGGGGCTGCATGTGTCAGATCCTCTTTGTGCATTTTGCTGGAGGCTGCGAGATGGTACTGCTTGTGGTAATGGCCTATGACCGCTACGTAGCCATATGCAAACCACTCCACTACACAGTCATCATGAGCCAAAGAAGATGCATTTGGCTTGTAATGATCTCATGGACTAGTGGATTTGTACACTCTGTGACTCAGTTGTTTATGATTGTGCAGCTGCCTTTCTGTGGCCCTAGAGTAGTGAACAGTTTTTTCTGTGACATCCCACTGGTGATTGAGCTTGCCTGCATTGATTCCTATTCCCTGGGAATCTTGATGAATTCTGAAAGTGGAGTTCCTGCTATGACATGCTTCATTCTCTTACTAATCTCCTATACTTACATCCTACTCACAGTGGGCCATTACTCCAAAGATGGAGCATCCAAGGCACTCTCTACTTGCACTGCTCATATCACGGTGGTAGTGTTATTCTTTGGACCCTGCATCTTCATTTATGTGTGGCCACTTAACATAACATCAGTAGACAAATTTCTTGCTGTGTTTTACTCAGTCATCACACCTCTCCTGAATCCAGCTATCTATACATTTAGAAACAAAGAGATGAAAGTTTCCCTGAGAAGATTTAAAAGTCAATATGTGAGTTCTACATGGAACTTGTAAGAGCTCTGAAATTGGCAGTTCCATATTTCATACACCTCAGTGAACCTGAGATCAATGACTGCAAGCATATTGCATTTAGTTCCAGGTACTTATTTTTTTTTAAATAAAAACGATCAATATCCCATATACAAATATATTGTCTTGATAATCAAATTAACAAATAATTTTTGTTATTCATTGTTAGCATATTATTTATTATATTAACATTTATAATAAATAATTGTATAAATTAAAGTCTTGCTGTAGAATTTTAATACCTAAGTTTAATGAACAATGCTCCATAATGACTTGTCTTCATGCCTCCAGAAAAATCCATCAATCCTGGTGGATCTTTAGATCACTACACTTTATCTCTCATGTGGTACCAGTGTATTCATTGAAACAATATTTGGTTTGGTGACTATGTTCAGCCTGACATTCAACACAGAATATAAGCTCCAGGGAATATTTCATTTTTGTCTTTGTGTCCCTGGCACTGAGTCCACTGATTGGTACATAAAAAACATTTAATAAATTCTTGTTGATTGAGGTCTTAGATTTAAACTTTATCACAACTGGGATTTTAAAAGTGTTGGTGATTATGATTAATTTGGCAAATTTATATGTCATTTAGATAATCAGAGAAAAGTAACAGAATCACCACCTCTTCCTTTTACCTTCCCCTCTCACCTAAGAAGAAAAGGGAAAAAGGGTAAGGGGGAGAAAAAGTCAATATAAGAGGCAACAAGGAGTATAGAGGTTGTAGATGTGATTTTCAGGTGTTTTTCACCCACTCAGAAGGAATTAAATGAAAGTAAGCCTTACACTTCCTGTATTAGTCCCCATAGTTTCAAGCACATATTGTTTTCTTATCCATTTAGGTATGATTATGAGTTGTCTGTAGAATCCAGTCAATCAAATACTCGATTTGAGAAAAGATGTGTTACTAATACTTGTTTGGTTAACATTTTTGATCTTCAAGGCAAAAATTATATATCAGAGTTACTTTCTTATGAGATAAAATTAAATGTATCATGGTTAAATTATAATAAATCATCCTTATTATTTTACCAAACTAATTAAAACATATGAATGACCTTGATATTATCAATATCCTTTGATTTTATAGGACAAAAGACAAAATACAGCAAAAGAGTTAACAAACAATAATAAAAATAATGAACAAGTAACAAATTCTAGCATTTATACAGTATGTCAAAGTTTGCAATGTGCTATTTGCAGACATATCATCTAATAATCAAAATTACCTCATTTGTGATAAATAGTAAATAGAACATTTTCCTTAAAATAAAACTAATGGGGGAGATCATATAGTTTTATTGTCACTCCTTTTGTCTCCACTGAAAAGATGCCAGGGCTTGAGAGAATTATAAATATCTTCATGATTAATGTGACCCTTTGTTGGGCCAACTTTTATCATACTAAAGGTAATATAAATTTAATGAATTGAAATTATTGATTCTAGCCTCCTTCATTCTAGGAGACATCGTATCTTTATCTCACTGAATTGATCTACTCAGTTAGCACTATTCTTACTCCTCAACTTTCCCTTTCTTGTAAATTGGTAGATATTCCCCATCCTCTAGTCAAGGGAGAACTATGTGGAGGCAATGCTGTTCTTTATATGTTTCCTGCTTTCATTCCTGAGTTCTCTTTCTTGATATAACTTGACATCCTCCTAGACTTGACATCAGCAAGACCTGAGTTTAAATCTTGCTTTATATACTTACTAGCTGTGTGACACGCATTAAGTCAATTAACCTCCCAGACTCAATTTCTTCATTGGATAACAGAGAAAATAATATCACCTACCTCATACGGTTGCTTTGATGATCAAATGAATTGACATAAATAAAGCTTTTTGCATACCTTAAATTGCTACGTAAGTGCTCATCATCATCATCATCATCATCATCATCATCATCTTTCATTTCATATTTTCTCATGAGACAACCCAAATTAAGGATGATCGTTCCAGTTGTGAAAATTCTTATTGGAGACTGTTTGAACCAAGGAGCATTAACAATTTCAGGCCTGGAAAGTTCTATTTCAAAGATGATTGGATAAGGCCTTCCTGTTTCAGAATACCATGCATGACCTGAGATGGGAGCAGACTTTGCATACATATATAGATATATTTTACTGATTCTCAATATTCTGATTCCAATAGTTGACTCTAGATTTCCATTAACACTTCTGATGCATCCTTCATTTCCATACACTATTGCTACTTAGGCAATACATACCCTAACTTGTTATCACTACTCATGCACTCATCTTCACCCAGTTTAGTCCCAATCTTGAGCCTTCTCTGTTGTTCCCTTCAACTCTGTCCTCTGGAACGCTCCCCTCAGTTGATAAAAAACTTTTGATTATCAAATCATCTTTGGTTAAAATTATTGTCCTACTTTTTTGTACATAAAACTTTTTTTATTTTTTGTTTATTATTATTTTTAATGTTTTAATTTTTTAATTTTCAAAATTTTTAACTAATTTTTTTCTTCCAATTTTGTTATTTATTTAATTAATAATTTTAGTTTTCAGCACAAATTTTCAAAAATATTTCAATTACAAATTTTCTCCCTAGTTCTACCCTTCCCCCACTCCAAGATGGCCTATATTCTGATTGCCCCGTTCCCCAGTCACCTTTTGTCACCCCAGTCCCCCCCATCCCCTGTTCCCTTACTTTCCTGAAGGGCAAAATAGATTTTTATGCCCCATTGCCTGTATATTTTACTTTCTAGTTACATGCAAAAAATTTTTTTTGAACATCTGGTTTTAAAACTTTGAGTTCCAAATTCTCTCCCCTCTTCTGTCCCCACCCACCCTCCCTAAGAAGGTAAGCAATTCAACAAAGGCCTCATGTGTATCATTATGCAAGACCCTTCCATGATACTCATGTTGTGAAAGACTAACTATAGTTTCTTCCTTCCTATCCTATCCACCTTTTTCCAATTTTCTCCCTTGACCTTGTCCCTTTTCAGAAGTGTTTGCTTTTGATTACCTCCTTCCCCCTATCTGCTCTCCCCTCTATCATCCCCCTTTTTTATTTCCTTCCTCCTTCTTTCCTGTGAGGTAAGATACCCAATTGGGTGTGTATGTCATTCCCTCCTCAGGTCAAATCTTATGACAGCAAGATTCACTCATTCGCCCTCACAGGCCCACTCTTCCCTCCCAACAGAACTGCTTTTTCTTGCCACTTTTATGTGAGATAATTTACCCCATTCTAACTCTCCTTTTCTTCCTCTCTCAATATATTCCTGTCTCATCCCTTTTTTTGATTTTTTTTTACATATCATCCCTTCATATTGAATTCACCCTGTGCCTTCTGTCTAATATATATATATATATATATATATATATATATATATATATATATATATATATATATATATATATATATATATATATATACATACATGTTATATTCTCTTCAGCTACCCTAATGCTGAGGTCTCATGAGTTATACACATAATCTTTCCATGTAGGAGCATAAAGAAAACAGTAAACGCTTCAACTGATGATTTATCATTCTTGATTACCTTTTCATGCTTCTCTTGATTCTTGTGTTTGAAAGTCAAATTTTCTATTCAGCTCTGGTCTTTTCACTGAGAAAGCTTAAAAGTCCTCTATTTTATTGAAAATCCATATTTTGCCTCAGAGCATGATACTCAGTTTTGCTGGGTAGGTGATTCTTGGTTTTAATCCTAGCTCCA